>NC_139652.1:4371034-4481034 GCF_964638095.1 Poromitra crassiceps
CCTCCTGTTTTATTCCAGAATCTCCGTGCTGCTTTTTTCCTCTGGAAAGCTTAGCCTCGCTACTCGTAGCTAGCTACTGCCCAACACTGGTTGTATTAACGTTATGTACTGTTTGTATAATGTGTAGCTATCCAATCATCACCTGCTTTGCGAGCATAGTGTCACTGTGGACCCCGCCCCCAGCACCCACCAATTAAAAGTACTTGCCACGACTATGCTCGCACATCGATCTTATTACAAATGCGGACGTGCAATGTTAGTTTGTGGAATGCAGAGAGGCTCATACTTGCACTTTGTTTAAAAAGAAGAAGAAGAGTTTGCCTGCTACCTCCAAATGTCAATAAGGTCAATAAAATAAAAGTTGAATTGAGGAAAAACCAGATTTTTTTTTTATGACATTAACCCCCGAGGCGCTAGCTCGGTGGTGCTGTTGGAAGCCTTGCATCGGAGAACCAATCATGAGTGTTGTGGGCGGGCCTGCTTTCTGGGGGCAGTGACGCTCATGCAGAACCGGTGTCTCGAAAAACATTGCCGCGTTTGCGGAGAAACATAGTAATCACTTAGAAACAAACATAACCTGTTAACACATTCACTGCCAACAGTTTATCCAATACAGTAGGTAGCTTCTGCCAAGGTTTTTTTTGAGGATTCTGGCTCATCTTTCAAGAGCCGAGGATTATTTTCTGCTAGGACTTTGTGAACACAAAATATCTCAAAAGAACTAATAGAATGTGTGCTTTCTCTGTCTAAAAGAGTTAGTTTTTATCATGTTCTGTTATGTAGGCATTAGCAGTTGAATACAGCATGGTTTCAGCGTCTGAGAAGGAAAGCTGAGATAAATGCATTTTTGTGAAATTTGATAGAACAGGCAGAACAGTCACTTTAACCATTTATTTTTGGCATCAGTGAGACATCAGACATCTAAACAATAGTTCTGAACAGTAATTTCCTCCAATATAACAGCACCCCCACCCCCCTCTCCTTCAAACTCCTCCCTCCGTGGGTGTGTCTCTGGTGGCTCTGCAGCGTGTGTCACAGGCGAGTCTCTGCTGCCTGTCTGTGCTGCCTGGCGGCCGCTCGTCGGGCGAGTCTGGATCGGGCTCGCTCATTTCTGGGGTTTCGGTTGTGAGCTGGGATGAAGCTGCGTGCGATTCTGGGCTTTCTGCTGCGTGTTTCAAAGTGTGTTGCACCCAGAGTCTATTTTTGGAATCCCCCACGGTTGTGCGCCAGCTCCCAGCGCGAAAGCGTTTTCGCCAAACCATTCTCATGAGAATGGTTTCCTCACGCTTTTTCCTGCTGTTTTTGCTCGGCTTTCTCTAGTCTGGAGAGCACTGTCGCCACTTAGTGGGTCGGTGGAATGGGTTGTACACGTTCGGTGGCTCCCATATTTTTATAGGAGATGTAGGGGGCTTTGATCTTTTTTTTTTTTTGACTAGTTAACTCGTCGACGGCAGTCAACCGTTGTTTTTTTTTGACGAGTTAACTCGTCCACGGCAGTGAACGTGTTAATAGGACATGTTTCATCCGGCCCCGGCGGCTAGAGGTCTTTCCCCCAGCGATAAGCCCGACTCCCGAGGCTAACATTATAGAGCCTGCTGATGACTTCACAGTAGCAAGTGGACCACTTCCGGGTAGGAAAAATAATTGTAAAATAAACAACAGGTATAAACTCTCTTTGCAGCACATCAGTGTCTTGCTCTATATTGGAACTATGAAACATTGCATTGTCACTACCAAATAAAATTCTAATAATAAATGTAGGCGTGTCTGCTGCCGGCCGTTCTCGCCGGGCTCGAAGAGACAGATTTTGATAATGAAATTCCCAGACGTTTGGTGGTTAGGTGGCGCTGTTGGCGCCGCTCACCAAACGTCTGGAAACCGAGACTACCGAGGCGCCAGCTCATATGACATTAACCCCCGAGACACCAGCTCATATGACATTAACCCCCGAGGCGCCAGCTCATATGATATTAACCCCCGAGACACCAGCTCATATGACATTAACCCCCGAGACACCAGCTCATATGACATTAACCCCCGAGACACCAGCTCATATGACATTAACCCCCGAGACACCAGCTCATATGATATTAACCCCCGAGACACCAGCTCATATGATATTAACCCCCGAGACACCAGCTCATATGACATTAACCCCCGAGACGCCAGCTCATATGACATTAACCCCCGAGGCGCCAGCTCATATGACATTAACCCCCGAGACACCAGCTCATATGACATTAACCCCCGAGGCACCAGCTCATATGACATTAACCCCCGAGGCACCAGCTCATATGACATTAACCCCCGAGGTGCCAGCTCATATGACATTAACCCCCGAGGTGCCAGCTCATATGACATTAACCCCCGAGGTGCCAGCTCATATGACATTAACCCCCGAGGTGCCAGCTCATATGATATTAACCCCCGAGGTGCCAGTTCATATGACATTAACCCCCGAGGCGCCAGCTCATATGACATTAACCCCCGAGGCACCAGCTCATATGACATTAACCCCCGAGGCGCCAGCTCATATGACATTAACCCCCGAGGCACCAGCTCATATGACATTAACCCCTGAGGTGCCAGCTCATATGACATTAACCCGCGAGGTGCCAGCTCATATGACATACCTGATGGAGCTAGATTTTTTAATTAGGTGATTACCTAATGATGTGATGTCATCAGTGATGTCAACAGTGATGTCAACAGTGATGTCATCCTTCCTGGCTGAGGCTATATAAGTTCAAGTGATGATGTCATCAGTGATTGATGTCATAGAGCAGGCGAGACCGCCTGTGCGACGCGCAGTGGGCGAGCTGCAGGGCGGGCGAGGCTGCGAGCAGAGGAGCTCGTTCATAAAATATTTCTAGTTCATAAAATGGACCATATTTAATTTCTGACACAGCTCACATGATGAATGGAGGCTCTCAGGTGAGTGAAGCCAGCTGCATCATGTGTGTTTCTGCTGCTCTGTGTTGATCTGTTGTGTGATGATCACATTCAATCACATTCATAAAAAGATGTGTGTGTCTGAACCAAATCCACCTTTCTGCACAATGTTGCCTTGGAAACTGAGAAAACTGAATACGGAGGTCGGCTTTGATTTGTGCCCTCCACAAGTGAAGGGGTCACTTGTCATCTGCGGGCTGCCTACAGTACACACGCACACACACACACACACACACACACACACACACACACACACACACACACACACACACACACACACAGACACACACACACAGACACACACACACAGACACACACACACAGACAGACACACACACACACACACACACACACACACACACAGACACACACACACACACAGACACACACACACACACACACACACACACACACACACACACACACACACACACACACACACAGAGACAGACACAGAATCACACGTTTTGACATACTGTAAAACTTCAAATCAAAGCAGAGTCCCAAATGTTTTGGTAAATAAGGGCCGGTCTCAATTTGACACCGGGGCTGTTTGGTTAATTGAAGTTTTACAGTATTATGATGTCTGCTTCTGGTGCAGCAGCAGCAGCTGCACTTTGCTCCTCTTCTCTCCTCTCTGCCTCTGTCTCCACGGTGACGCTGCCGTGCTGTTTGACGGCAAAATAAAGCGCTGAAAATGGTCAAAATATAGTTATATTATATATATATATATATCTATATATATATATATATATATAATATAGTGTGCGCTGACATAGATTTGTTTTGGAAATATGGCTGTTTGGCAGCTGCATGCGACAATTACTGTACTGAAAAATACACACCAAATAGCAGGTGGCACGGTCAAGCCAGATCTCTATACTGTATTTTCTATCCAAGTACTATTCATACTGGTTTAAATAAACAATTTGATACTAGGGATGTCACAATGATATATTGCGATATCAAAACGTGACAATATGTATCGTTGAGATGAAATCTCATATCGCGAGAAAAAGAAGCTGAACATGGTGGCACTGATCTGCATCTGATTGCATGCTCGCTCTCCTTTTCATTGCTTTGTTTGAACAGATGAGGGACGTTACAGACACGGAGGATGAAAATGGTGAAATGACTCAAATTAGCGTGGAGGATGCCCCCTCAACTTACAAATCGATCGCAAAAAAATATTGTTAAGATATCGTATCGTTATCGTGAACCCAATATCGTGTATCGTATCGTGAACTGAGTCTATCGTGACACCCCTATTTGATACTATTTCCAGTGTTTGCAGAGCAAGAATTCTGTGCAAAAAGAATTAAACGCAGGTCCCAATTAACGCCAGGTCTGGCTATACATTTTGGTAAATAAACGCCCGGGCTACTATTTGAAGTTTTAAGGTAAACACACATATCACGCGAGCAGCGTTCTGAAAATGGCTGCAGAATAATCTGCGACTCTGAGCAGTGAGCCGCCACGCCCGGCTGGAAATGAAGAGCCAGAGCACAATTTACATGCCACCAGGTCAACACCTTGGAATCTGCCCACTCCACTGAGTGGAGTTTTGGCTGCTTCTGAGATGAGTGTAACAAGTTGAAAATTCGGTCTGATATCAGGCAAAGGAAACACTGTAAAGTGAGCTGAACTGAGCTCATGCTAGAGATGACATTAGACGAGATTAGGTCGCAGTAATCATCACTCATTGGACGGCACGGTGGCATCGTCGTTAGCGCTGCCACCTCACAGCAAGAAGGTCCCGGGTTCGAATCCCGGTCCGTCCAAGGGTCTGTGTGGGTTTCCTCCGGGTGCTCTGGTTTCCTAGCTATGTTAGGGTTAATACTCCTGTCAAAGACATGTATGTTAGGGTTATGAACTGATTAAATGTTGGTCATCAAAAGTCAAAGTTCAAGGTCACTATGACCTCACAAACGCCATTTTCTAGCTCGTTAACGCAATATCTCAGGAACGCCTTGATTGAATTTGCCTCAAACTGTGTATTAGTACTTTTTGAACATTTTCAGCACATTTTAACAATAGGCATCTCGCACGCTCAATTCCTAGGCTCACGCGCTGCACGAACTCGCCTGCCCTGCAGCTCGCCGAGCTGGCCCTGCAGCTCGCTCGCTGTGTGGGCTCACTTGCTCCCTCGCACGCCCTGTAGCCCGCACATCGGGCTCACCTGCTCTTATGACATCACTGATGACCACTGCGCTCAGTCAGCATTGGGGCAATTAGGGCAAATAATCTGCCCTAATTTAAAAATCCGGCTCCGACAGGTCACCTGCACGGGTGTTCTTTACACCCCCTGAAAGTTTCAGCCCGATCGCACGTAAAATGGCATAGCTGTGGCCGGCACAAAAATTGAAACAGACAAACATTGCTCCCTTTTATAATAGGATACAGTGATAATATGATCAGATACAGTGATCATTTTCGTCACTATAATCGTGATATGAAATTAGTTATATCGTTTCATCTCTAATCAAAGGTAATGCTTGCCTTTGCCCCCCCTTGCCCTTGGCGTAAGATATATATATATATATATATATATATATATATATATATATTTTTTTTTTGTGCCCGCAGTCAGGCTACTCACTGAACAGCAGGCCAGGCGCCGCCTACTGGTTTACTAGTGGTTTTATTACTTTATTAGTTAGTCTGAAGTAATAATTACACTTCAGGGTTAAAGTGGGTGCATCTCATTGTAAAATTGGACTCGGCCCAAATTGGGCTTCAAATGGCCCAAATTGGGCTTCAAACGGCCCAAATCTGGCTTCAAATGGCCCAAATCGGGCTTCAAACGGCCCAAATCTGGCTTCAAACGGCCCAAATTGGGCTTCAAACAGCCCAAATCTGACTTCAAACGACCCAAATCGGGCTTCAAACGGCCCAAATTGGGCTTCAAACGGCCCAAATTGGGCTTCAAACGGCCCAAACTTTTTTGCCGGCAACCGGCACGTGCGTCGGCCCGTATCGGCCTGGCCTGCTTGGTATCTAATGCCTGGCCTGAATTATGATCCCAGTCCGCCCCTGGGTGGGGTACCCAGGGGGACTTCACCATGACGCACCCCCTGCCCTGTCAGTGTGTATTAACACATTCAGTGCCAAGGACGTCTGTGGACGTCCTAAAAAAAAGTAACGAGGAGTGCCAAGGACGTCTGTGGACGTCCTAAAATCATAATTCATATTATTCCATAATTCTGCTGTTTAAGGTCGTACCTAGCCAGTGAGCATGAATCCCTTCAAGGGATCACACGGCGCCACCTTAAACATCGACACGGGAGCTGCTCCACCCACCTCAGATCCTTTACTTTGTACAGGAGACAGCGGAGAAAGCGGCGATCAAAGTGGAAACGGATGCATGCTTCAGCCAGAGCCGTATATATTGCTCTGTCTACAGCGGACAGTGGGCTCGGCTGCATCCGCGCTCACAACTGAGCTCTTATGCTTCTATCTATCTCCACACGATTTCCTAGAAAGCCAGCATCCAAAGCCGAACGGCCAAGCCTTTTCATTCAGTCGCGTTTGCCAGCGCGCATCATTTCCTTCTTGATGGGCGCTGGGATCTGTCCGGGGCAAAAACGAGAAAACAAACTCTGTGCGTGTGGGAGGAGCCCGCAGCTCAGAGGTGGAGAGGGGAGAGGGGGGAGGGGGGGGGGGGGGGAGAGGGGTGTGTGGCACACAGGCTTCACAGAAACCACACCACACGCCACCACATCAGAAAACACCAGCCAGAGTCAGTGAATGTGCTCGAAATTAGAGTGCAAAAGGTATTCATAAAAGGGCCTATATCTTGGAATGTAAAAAAAAACGACAGAAAACCCTTGAAAGTGCACTTTTTTGAGAGGCTGTAATTTCATAATGGAACTGTCTAGAAACAAAATTTCTTCTTTGGAAGAAGCAGGAGTGTTCAATGTTTCATTAAAGTCCAGCCCCGTTAATATAGCCATAATAGAAAAAATTCTATAGCTGTTTTCAACTGAATGGAAGTGAATCTGGCACAGGCTCCAGACAATTTTACTGAAGCGCTGTGGCACTGAATGTGTTAAAGGAAGGGGAACCTTTGTGTTTCAGATGGGGTACCCAGGGGGACTTCACAATGACGCACCCCCTGCCCTGTCAGTGTGTATTAAAAGAAGGGGAACCTTTGTGTGTCAGATGGGGCACCCAGGGGGACTTCACCATGACGCACCCCCTGCCCTGTCAGTGTGTATTAAAGGAAGGGGAACCTTTGTGTTTCAGATGGGGCACCCAGGGGGACTTCACCATGACGCACCCCCTGCCCTGTCAGTGTGTATTAAAGGAAGGGGAACCTTTGTGTTTCAGATGGGGCACCCAGGGGGACTTCACCATGACGCACCCCCTGCCCTGTCAGTGTGTATTAAAGGAAGGGGAACCTTTGTGTTTCAGATGGGGCACCCAGGGGGACTTCACCATGATGCACCCCCTGCCCTGTCAGTGTGTATTAAAAGAAGGGGAACCTTTGTGTGTCAGATGGGGCACCCAGGGGGACTTCACCATGACGTACCCCCTGCCCTGTCAGTGTGTATTAAAGGAAGGGGAACCTTTGTGTGTCAGATGGGGCACCCAGGGGGACTTCACCATGACGTACCCCCTGCCCTGTCAGTGTGTACTAAAGGAAGGGGAACCTTTGTGTTTCAGATGGGGCACCCAGGGGGACTTCACCACAACGTACCCCCTGCCCTGTCAGTGTGTACTAAAGGAAGGGGAACCTTTGTGTTTCAGATGGGGTACCCAGGGGGACTTCACCACGACGTACCCCCTGCCCTCCATCAAAGTCAAGCTGTTCACAGAGAGCACGGGGGTCCTGGCACTGGAGGACAAGGAGCTGGGCCGGGTGAGGCTCCGCCGACACCGCACCACATCAAGATCCACTGTATCAAATATGAACTTCATGACAGCTCCTCAAAAGTGAAGCCAAAACATCTCCATTGCCCTCTGGTGGCTGGCTGCAGTATAGGTCATAAATGCTGGCTACAGTATAGGTCTTAAAGGAACACTCCGCCCATTTTCAACCAGCTTTGTATCATTAGAACATCAGTAGTATATCAGAAAACTGTAAACTGTTTTGAAGTCTGTCATTTAATTTGGCAGTTATTGAGTGTTAAAGTGTGGACCAGTGACATCACTGGTCCACACTAACTCAAATTAATAACTCATTAACTCAAATCAACTCTCAATAACTGTCAAACTATTCATCATTCATCTAGTTTGGACACTTTAACACTCGATAACTGTCAAATTAGATGACAGACTTCAAAACAGTTTACAGTATTCTGATATACTACTGATGTTCTAATGATCCAAAGCTGGTTGAAAATGGGCGGAGTGTTCCTTTAAGTGATTTAGAAATTATGACATCTGTGTTTCGTGCGACACATTCACACTGGATAAGCAAAGACTGTGTTTTACTCAAATTAACTGACATTACCCCCTGCATGTCAAGGCTCTGTGTAATCCACACTCCCAAAGAAGAACCATTAAACTGGACGCAAAAAATATTGTTAACATTAACCTTCAAAATAAAAGCGATATAAAGTTCAGTTTGTGCAATAAAAAATAAAGTAGTAGGCTAACATATGAATTTAACAACACTAAGAGAGGAATGTCTAGTTGAATGTTTGAATGAGAATAGAACAGCAGAACAAATTACAGGGTAGATGGTGTGTATTTTCGTGAAATAAGATTTTGTTTTGAAAAACCCTGCCTGGAAGTCCAAATGATTCTGCTGCTCACTTTATCCTGCCGCTTGTTCGTTCACAATTTTGGAGAAATATTGATCGGAAAATGTCTGGTTGCTAGCGTAACAGGCTTAACGTTATAATAACAGTTGAGCCTGTTGAAAGATAGAAAAACGTTATTTACCCATGAATGTCATCTCGTCAGGGCGTAACTCTTACGCCTGGTCAGGAGGAGGCGTAGAGCCTGCCTGTCTCCGCGGAGACCTTTTTGAGTCCTTACCGTCATCGTCGTAACACAGCCAGTTCTCCGTCTTTGAAAGGACGATGTTAGATTATAACTAACTAGTTGTGTGGCTTAGCCTTCCCAAATGTTGCCGTTCATTTTTTAGAATTTAATACATAGAATTGGGAACGTTACATTCAATTTCATTCAGACTGTCTGTCTGGCTCAATCGCCGCCATTTTTCCCCCGGAGCGAGGGAGGGTGGGAGGAGGGAGGGTGTTACAGCCAAGCAGGTCGCGAGGCACATTTTTTGCAACATCATCCAATCAGGGTGCATTCCGTGGCAATTCACATGGACGCGCATTGCTACGACCAGCATAGTTAAGACCAGACGTAAGCCGTGTTGGTGCAACAGGCATAAATCCACTCTAAAGACTGGTCTTAACTAAGACCGACGTAGGAGTTACGACCAGGCATAGTTAAGACCACTTGGTGCAACTGGCCCCTGATGGATTTGATCATGCACGCGAAATGCTGTCAAATATTTCAACCAACGCAGCCTCCTAATTGTTGATCGGAAAAGAGGCAGAAAAAAGCCACAGAGAAAACAAGAAAACCTTCAGAGAATAAAAATGCGACCACAAATCACAGAGATGCCGATTCACACAGGAATAATATTATCACAGGACCTCTGTTTGGCGATGGTAGGTCATTTGCAGTGGAATTATTACTTTACAAATTATGGATATGGCCGATTCGCATGGGATTAAGAAGATCACAGACAACCTCTGCAATTATTACAGATTACCAGAGGTCCCCAGGTAATACTTATCCCATGAGAATAGGGCGTACATTTCTTTTTATGCACTGTATGTTTTTAATTGTTAAATGTTGTCAGGTGGTGCTGACCCCCACCACCAACGGGCCGAAGCAGGCGGAGCTTCACAGGATGCAGGTTCCTAAGAGCAGCCAGGATGGAGAGCTGAAGATCAAACTGGCCGTACGCATGGACAAACCCCCCAACATGAAGCACAGCGGGTGAGTCAGAGAGGGGGATGCGGGTGCAGGTTTGAATCCCGGAGCCACTGGGGAGTAACCTGGTGAAAGCCATCCTGATCGGCTACCAGTGTTTAGGCACTACTACTGGGCTGCCAATGTTAGGGCTCCAAATATTTTGGCGGCAAGGGACTCCTAGAAATTTAACTCTTGGGGGCTCCCTGTGGCTGAAAATGGAGGCCAGCTCTATTGCCAACTCTTCTCTGCCAGCCATGCTATTTTCTAAGCTAGAGAAGCCGGGGAAGTCTATTGGACTACCCTGCACATTGTGGGAGTTCTATAGAAGTCTATTGGACTACCCTGCATGTTGTGGGAGTTATATAGAAGTCTATTGGACTACCCTGCATGTTGTGGGAGTTCTATAGAAGCCTATTGGACTACCCTGCACATTGTGGGAGTTCTATAGAAGTATATTGGACTACCCTGCATGTTGTGGGAGTTCTATAGAAGTCTATTGGACTACACTGCACGTTGTGAGAGTTCTATAGAAGTCTATTGGACTACCCTGCACGTTGTGGGAGTTCTATAGAAGTCTATTGGACTACCCTGCACGTTGTGGGAGTTCTATAGAAGTCTATTGGACTACCCTGCACATTGTGGGAGTTCTATAGAAGTCTATTGGACTACCCTGCACATTGTGGGAGTTCTATAGAAGTCTATTGGACTACCCTGCACATTGTGGGAGTTCTATAGAAGTCTATTGGACTACCCTGCACATTGTGGGAGTTCTATAGAAGTATATTGGACTACCCTGCATGTTGTGGGAGTTCTATAGAAGTCTATTGGACTACCCTGCACATTGTGGGAGTTCTATAGAAGTCTATTGGACTACCCTGCACATTGTGGGAGTTCTATAGAAGTCTATTGGACTACCCTGCACATTGTGGGAGTTCTATAGAAGTCTATTGGACTACCCTGCACATTGTGGGAGTTCTATAGAAGTATATTGGACTACCCTGCACATTGTGGGAGTTCTCTAGAAAATTAATTTAAATTATGGGTCAATTTTTCTGTAGAATCCACCGAGCTCTCTCTATGGCTATGGCCACTATAACTGCAATCATGTGTGTGTGTGTGTATGTGTGTGTGTGCGCGTAGGGGGGGCTGGGACACTACTGCGCAAAATCTATCAGCACTGGCACTAAGGAGTGGAATAAACTGTTTGGACACAGACGTGAGCAACTTTCATTGGAATGGATGGGCGGCCATCTTCCCACACGTGTCCTCGTGAGGTCTTCATCATGTTAGAAGGCTAAAGAGCGTTGCACACTAAGAGCCACGTGAATACGCAGCACCAAATTGCAAGGCGAATTTTGAGCCACGTGTCAATCACAGCAACAGATGTTTGAAGCGATGTCGGAAGCCAATTTCTCAAAAAACCACCTTGGTTCGAAAAAATAAAAGCTGCATTATTGCTCAGCAAAACGTTGCCGTGGGTTTGCATGTTGCATTGACTGGATATAGGCTTGAAACATATTATTGATCTGTGAATTAATCGCACGGAAAAAACGCTTCTGGTGTGTGAGGACCTTTAAGTTGGCAGATTTCAGAGAGAGACAAAGAGAGAGACAGACAGAGAGACAGACAGAGAGAGAGAGAGAGACAGACAGACAGACAGACAGAGAGAGGGAAAGAGAGAGAGAGAGAGAGAGAGCGAGAGACAGACAGACAGACAGAGAGAGAGACAGACAGACAGACAGAGAGAGACAAAGAAAGAGACAGACAGAGAGAGACAGAGAGAGACAGACAGAGAGGGAGAGAGAGACAGAGAGAGAGAGAGGGAGAGAGAGATGGACAGAGAGAGAGAGAGAGAGAGAGAGAGAGATGGACAGAGAGAGGGAGCGAGACAGAGTAAAAGTATCAGTAGTAGTGGCGGCGGCGGTGGTAAACAAATAATACCTGTATTTAATACTTTTCAAGTCCTTAAATTTGGATTATTTTGAGACTTTTTTTTGGCCTTTTCAACAACCAACAGACAACTTGCTGAGACACAAACAAACACACAGCTTGTTGACAGTACTGTTTGCAGGTGGACAGCTCCCCCTGCTGGTTGAATGGAGGAAGGTGTTTGGATGTTGGATTTTATAATGCAGTTTTCCCTGCTCTTCTCTCTCTGAGTGGATGCCACAGAAGGATAACTCGAAGGCACATTACAAGACAATACAAGAAGTTATATCAACAGTGTTAACCAAACCACAAACGACATGACAAACGGTGAAGGGGGTGGGTGGGGTGAACGAGTCATGATGGCGAATATTGAGCGTGCACATTTATAATATTTTGATGGTTTGTGAAATGTGAGTGGGGTGGAGAGAGAGAAGAATCAGCTCTGAATGAAATGCAGGAACGGAGACCAGGTGTTATGGTCTATGGTTATACATACATTCATACATGTCTTTAAAGAGTGTGGTGCAGGTAAAAAAAATAATATATACCGTAAATTCCGGACTATAAGACGCACCGGTGTATAAGCCGCGGGACCAAAATTGACTATTTTTTTCTTCTATAAGCCGCACCGGTCTATAAGCCGCGGGTGTTTTGATGTTTAATTACCATATGAAAGGGTTCGTGCACAGAGAGGAATGTCGGGAAAGCGATGGCTGTTTGGGGAAGCTCCCATTTATTAACATTTCAACAAAACAAAACAAAAGTCAGGTCACTAATCCCCAGACAAAATCACACAACAATAGGCTATATGTGCAGCAAACCTGTAACCAGAGAAGTCAAGTCACTAATCCTCGTCTTCCTCTTCTTCCTGCGTACTGAAACCACCAAAGTCCTCATCTTCAGTGTCGGAAACGAACAGGTTCAGGGTGGCTTCGTCAACCACTCTCCTCTCTCCTTCATTGTCACTCAAAACCAACGAACTCCTCTTCATCTATAGCTGTGTTTCCATTACAGTTTTTCGCAAAAGAATTGCGATATTTCTACAACTTCGACAATGTACAATTGCGACTTGTAGGCGTTTCCATTGAAGTTGCGTTTGAGTGATTCCCCGTTGCAGCAGCTGCCACAGTGATTACGCACGGGGATCTGCCCCATATCCCGTCCCCTGCATGCTCAAATCCAACCAATGGTCAATGGAAATCCCAACATGAAGTTACAATGCATATAAACGAGCCTGATTATCAATTCAAAAGAAAATGAGTCGCAAAATGTTGCTGGCTGCGTGAATGCAGTCAGCGCGACAGGCAGAGGAAAAAAGGTAGCCTAATAGCCTACAACTGGTCCGATTTAGAGATGGAGGGGGGAAAAGGCTGATTTGGTTCTATAATTGCACCTGAAACGTGTGCAATGTATTAGCCTACTCACAGTCACTGTATTCACTTCAGACAGCACCACCGCAGGTTGACTCCGTTTTGTCATCGAATCCGAACCGTTTTGTGTCCACCAGACCAGGACCTTTTGTGATGTTTGCCATACATTGTCACATCGACTAGTTTGCCTGCGTGAGCTGCCTGCCAGTGCGCTTCCATACACACAAACACAAGGAAGTGCCCAGACAAGCGTCGGTCATGGAGTTTCACACCAGCGCACCAGTGTGTGCTTTTCATCCTCTCATCTCGCCGCTGTGCCAAATGCGCGCACACAGGCAGCCTGCTGTCACCATGGACCGATTTCTGCCATTAAACATTATCTAATTTGCCCGGCTACGCTTTTGCACAACACTCGTCTTTCTGCTAGGTAGCGTTGCTTCAAAGTTTTCCACTTGCTGCGGAGGTTTTGACACGGCTATCGAACCTTACTTACCAAACTTATTTTCCGCTCCTTTTCCAAGGGATAATATGGGTCACATGACGTGCAAATGCGAAAAATGTGTTTCCATTACACTTTTGCGATAAACTGCTATATCGACACGTCTGAAAAACCACCTCATGATCATCTACTGCTCGTTCTCATGCTGTCGAGAACGAGCAAAGCTTTTTTTTGGTGAAAGAATCCTCCAGGGCGCTTCTTGTTAACAGTCCGAGTGAGTGGCAGGTCGAACGTCAAAGGCACTTCATCCATATTTATGATCTGCTCCGGTTCGATGGAATATTCCTTGATCTTCCTTTGTGTGAATTCGCCGAAGTTTGTGATTTTCTCCTGGTAGTCGGGGGAGGGAGTTGATGGGCTTGTGGCCGTTTGCTTACCGTAATTACCATATGTAAGTGGTCACGCACAGAGGGGATTGTCGGGAAAGAGATGGCTGTTTGAGGAAGCTCCCATTTACCGTATTACCGTAACATTTCAACAAAACAACATAACACAACACCACCGTTGTTTATTTTTACAGTGCACACAGTGTCCGCGGTGTGGTGAAAAGAGGGCAAGAGAGGAAATTAAAACAGAAGTGGATTTATAGTTAGAAAGAGTGCTAAAAAAGAGAGATTTTTTTTTTTTTTTTTTTTTTTTCTGAAAAAATCCATAGATAAGACGCACCGTTATATAAGCCGCAGGGGCCAAAAAACGGGAAAAAAGCCGCGGCTTATAGTCCGGAATTTACGGTATTTACAGTTAGGACTCAAGATTCTTATGAAAATACCCCCCAAAAACAAAATTAAAACATGCCCCCAGGGCAGAAATATGGAGGGAAAAGGTGGCATTATAATGTTCAACCAAAAAAAAGCCATCTGTGCAGATAACACCTGTGATGACACTGGAGCTACTGTACTTACTGTAATAATAATAATATACAGTCAATGTGTACAACAGAAAACTTTCCAAAACACCAGATGTACGATAATTATCGTATTTGTACGATAATTTACCACCAAAACCAATAGCATTTTGACCATCTGTCTGGTACGATAATTTGACACTGCCCAGAATGCATTTCGGCATTGACGGGAGAAAAATAAAACTCCGCTCCATTTCCCCCCCAAAGGCAACTTTTTACTTTCTGTTTAGTTTGGGCTCTATCTATGGTTAATATGGCACTTTAAAGTTTCAGTGGTCAAACGTAACTAGTAGTCAAAACTAGTTGACCCCCAATATGCAATCGTTTTTTCAAAATAACGCCTATTTGCAAAGATACATTAGGGACCGACCATCTCAGCTCGTGTGAGCCGGCTGCAGAATGGTCTGAGGCGGATAACTTTATCGTCGGAGACGGACACAAGTGTCACTCGCTGCAGCTCAAGAGGAGAGCAGTTTCAGCTCCAGAGGGGAGGAGTTTTAGCTCCAGAGGGGAGGGGTTTTAGCTCCAGAGGGGAGGAGTTTTAGCTCCAGAGGGGAGGAGTTTTAGCTGCAGAGTGGAGGTGATGTACTGTAGTGAGCGGCCTCTCGACGGGCGGACAGATCGGGACAGTCGGTCGCCGTACGGAGGTAATGTTCCGAGGGAACATTTATTGATTATTGTTTATTAAAATCGTCACAGGTGTTATTGCTAGATTTGAGAGTTTTTATGTGCGCATGGCAGATGCTTCACAAAAAACCAGTCTAGATGCAGCTATGTGTGGGGGAAAAACAAAAGAGAATACTAATTGCTACATAAAAGTCCCACATATTAATGCAAAGTGGTGTCTAACCTGCATCATGCTCTTTAATGGTTGAAGTGAGCTTCTCCAGGTTTGAGCGGTCCGTTAGTTCTGTCTTAACAATTCACTCTAATGGTTTTCTTGGCTGTGGTTAGTGTAATTTAAAATGGAAGTTTGGAGATGTTTTGGGATGCTAAGTAAAGAGAGGTCACCTAGCAGGGAGATAGAAGGGGAGAGGGGGGATGCTGTGGTTAAGGATGTCTGATAACTCATAAACCTCATGACCTCCGACCAAAACCGCTTCTCCATTGCAGTTGGACAGTGTGTGTGCAGTACGGCAACCATTTTAGGGCATCCTCCTATAGAGACACTGCATGTAATAGGCCACGCCCATCACGGGGGAAGAGCTCCGTTCATTTCCACACACCAGCGTCATTTTCCTTGAATTAAACATAGCTAAAAACTGTTGTGTGGTGGGCTGCGCAGAAAACAAATGTAAAAAAATAGCCAGTTAAAGTTTTTTTGTACTCCTGAGCAAAACAAGGAAGCCATTGAGAATTGGCGAGAAGACAAATGTGGATCTAGCTGTCAAGAAGTAAGTTGGAGTGTTCATCTTCCGTATATACGATCTTTTGGTGCAACACGCAACCATGCACGTGACATAGGAGAACGCCAGGATTGGACAGGAGTTTGTGTTTTCCCCCGTCTTGGGCGTGGTTTCTGAATGCTGACGCGTTACACAGTGTCTCTATATTAGTATTTGGCTATCATTCCTCAGACTAAGCGTTGTCAGCTCTTGTGTATCATAGTAAACTGCATCGAGTGTGCTCTGAAACGCCTTCAGTCCTCACACGAAAACGCTGTCATTCCTCCTGCAATACACGCCTCAGGTATCACAGCTCACTCAAACCTCTGTCAGTCATCACTCCTCACGCCTCACACGGAAACGCTGTCATTCCTTCTTCTTGTTTGTTCTTCCGTGGGTGATGGGGAAACCTGAAGAACGCCTCCGTGAATTGAGCAACAATTTTTTACAATTTCACTTCCGGTTGAGTGATTTTGCCTTCAAAATAAAAGCGTGATAAAGTTTTTTTTTCTTTTCTTTACAATATAGATTAAAGTAGTAATCTAACTATGAGAGTCGAGACCCAACAGAATTAACATAGTAACACTAAGAGGAACATCTATTTTAATGTTTGAATAAAAATAGACCAGCAGAACTATACAAATATTTTATATATATATATATATATATATATATATATATATATATATATATATATATATATATATATATATATATATATTAGGGTGCATCAAAATACACATTTTCAGAATATTGATCTGTCTGGGTGCTAAAAGTGTTACCATCCATGGAAAAACAACACATGCAAAATATTTTTGCAATACGTGGTGATCTAGGGGTACAACGGCACATCAGCTTCAATTGGTTCATTTTATGCCATTCTCTGGTTCCATCACTTTGGGCTTAGGTTTCAATGTTTGGTTTAAAAAAGAAGAAGCAGCAAGCCATGTGGCAAAGAATTCACCTTCACAATTTTATTATCTTCCAAAAAATCTCTGCTAAATTAATCATTCCCACAAGAATGTTCTAAACTTCAACTTTCTCTGCTTTGGGTCCCTAGCCTAACATAACCAATAACCATTCCTGTCGGAGTTACATTGGGGAGGGGAAAACATAACTGCCACGAGAACTTGAGAGCTGATCTTTCTCGCGGGGGGGTGGGGGGGTGCTAGTGCTTGCCGAGAACTTGAGAGTTGATCTTTCTCGCGGGGGGGGGGGGTGCCAAACGTATGCAAAGTTAAACAAATAAATACTTGAAATACTTTACTTTGTGTGTAATGGATCTATAATCATATGGAATATCTATGGAATCTAAGAAATTATGGGAAAAAAGTAACTTTTCCACGATATTCTAATTCGTTGATGAGTACCTGTATAATATATTAATATAATAATATATTATTTTGTGTTTTTTCATGGTTACACCATTTCACATTATATTACTTTACACCTGCCAGAGGGATCCAGCTCTCACAAAATGCCGCCGCCGGCGCCGCCTTCAAGCTCCCGCACGAGCAGCCGCAGCCTGATCTTCGGTCTGGGTGCCAGCATCACTGATGGAGATGGCATCATCACTGGCGCCAAGCTACCAAGTGGTCGCCAGATCTTGAGGTGCATGATGTATAACAGTGACATGCAACTGCATACCAAGCGACCAGGTTCGATGGGAGCTTTGACACGGTTCGAGGCGGCCAAGGTCGTCTTGGAGCAGGTGCGGCCATTTTATGGGAAGGCCAATATCCCGATGGTGAGCGATCGTCGAGCATGCGACAAGATGGTGGTGCTTGTCGACGCTAACAACAAGCTACGGTGCATTCCGCAGGACAGGCGCTGCAGTGAGGCTACAGCTCGACTAGTGGACGCAATGGAGCACAGGCTGGATGCCACATTCCCGCTGTGGTCTCCAAACGCAGAGGAGATGATCCACAATCCAGAGGACATTGCTTTCCTGGCCAGCATGAAGGGCGACAGAGTGGCCACATTTGGAGCGTTTGATGCCAAGCTGCAATCCAAGGTGAAGCGGCGTCAGGAGCGTGAAGCAGCCCAGCAGACATACCATAACAAGGAGCAGCAGAAGATGACTGCAGCGTCCAGCATGGCGGTGTTGGAAAGCCAAAGTGATGAGGATAGCGACGCAGATGAAACAGCTGCTCCACCGGCTGAGGACACACCCACCCGCGAGTATAAGAAGACTGGCACCACAGCCTTCATTCCATCCAACATCCTCAGCCGGCCGAGTCTTGTGTCACTGGCTACACGGTTGAAGATCACACCAATGCAGCAGGCTGCCTTCACGCGTGGCCTGATCGAGGAGTCAGGTGGTAATTCTGCAAAGATCTCTACATCCTACGCGACAGCAGACCGAGCACGCCGCCACGTGCTGGAGGCAATCAGTGAGGAACGGCACGAGCAGTGGACACCACCTCCCATGTGCACCCTACACTGGGACAGTAAGTTGACGCCAATGCTCAACAATGTACGCCAGTTAGAGGAGCGTCTGACAGTGGTGGTCGGAGATGCGGAGCGGCTCAAACTGCTCGGTGTGCCAGCATTCATGAAGGGGACAGACGAAGCATGTGGAACGATCATCGCCCGGCTGACGTGCAAGCTGCTGCAGGAGTGGTGCTGTGCTGACCAGGTTGTCAACATGGCATTTGACACCACCGCATCAAACACTGGCCATCTCACGGCAGCCTGCATCGCCATTCAGCTCTCAATGGGTCGACCACTGCTCTGGTCTGGGTGTCGGCACCACATCGGCGAGGTGCTCCTCAGCCACATTTTCACTGACCTCAAGGTGGAGACGTCACGCTCCCCAGAGGTTACATTGTTTACACGTCTGCGGGATAACTGGAACCTGGTGCCACACAAGGACAGTGACCCATTGTCCCGTTACATTCCAGACGCCGCCGAACCACCGTTCCTGGTCAAGTTGCGTGGTGAATTCATTGAGTGTGCTGCAGGAGTGCTTGACTACAAGCGAGGTGACTACCGTGAGTTTGTGCAGCTGTGTCGTGTGTATCTGGGTGCAGACGGTCCAGCGCACACTCCAGTTCCCTTCCAACGGCCGGGAGCACTGCACAAGGCGCGATGGATGGCCAAGCTGCTCTACACACTCAAACTGGCCTTGATGGAGCAGCACATTGCGTTGCTTCCTCAGGGCACCATCACCACGCGGCAGCAGGTGCTGAAGATTCGGGCGTTTGCCAACTTTATCACGCACATCTACGCAACGTGGTGGCTGACCTGCGACACGGCCGTAGATGCAGCATGGAATGATCTCACACTCTACCGCCACCTGTATGCTTACAAGTCTGTTGACGAGGGCATCACAGCATCAGCGATTAAGGCGCTGGAGCGGCACCTATGGTACCTGACAGGCGAGATGCTGCCCCTGGCACTCTTCAGCACCAAGGTGCCAGTTGGCGAGCGGCGCGCACTTGCAAATGCCATCTTAGAGCACAAGCCGGCTGATGTCCCAATGCGAGCCCCACAGCTCCGCTTTGGCACTGGTTTCGGCAAGCCGAAGTTCCCGACCCTCTCGCCGACCACCACCTTGGCCGACCTCGCCAACCCAGACTGCTGGTTCGGCATGTATCAGCTGCACATTGATCCAGCGTTTCTTTCGCTTGATGTAGAGGATTGGGCTACCAGTGCGGAATTCCAGATGGGTGCGGTGAATGTACGTGCCATCAATGTTGTGAATGACTGCGCCGAGCGTGGCGTCAAACTCACATCAGACTTCGTGGCAGCAGCCAGGGGAGAGGAGCATCTGCAGAATGTACTGCAGGCAGTGGAGCATGACCGCTCTAAACAGCCAAAACTGCGCAGCTGCAAGCGCAAGCTGGACCAGGACTAGGACTCTAGTCGTTGCTCAATGGTTGCTTCAATGTTCTCAAATAAATAAATGTTCTATTCAAATTCAAATGTTCTGTTAAAAAATAAATACATCTTGTTCTATTCAAAATGTTGTTCTATGCATTTCTAAAATTTGCCTTGACCCAAAAAGGCAGATTTTCGTATTTTTCACATGCTGTGTTGCACCCCTAAATCTCAATCAATTTTCCCAAAACTTTGCAAAAGTCATTTTTATGTGTCTCATAACAAAATGCAACCCCAGACAGTTTGATATGTTGAGATTTCATTTTTGCATTGCAATTTGATGCACCCTAATATATATATATATATATATATATCACACTCTTATCTGTCAAATGTTTTACATGTATACTGAGAGGTTTAAATCTGTCTGTTGTTTTACATACTGTATATACTGAGAGGTTTAAATCTGTCTGTTGTTTTACATACTGTATTTACAGAGAGGTTTAAATCTGTCTGTTTTACATACTGTATATACTGAGAGGTTTAAATCTGTCTGTTGTATTACATACTGTATATACAGAGAGGTTTAAATCTGTCTGTTTTACATACTGTATATACTGAGAGGTTTAAATCTGTCTGTTGTTTTACATACTGTATATACCGAGAGGTTTAAATCTGTCTGTTTTACATACTGTATATACTGAGAGGTTTAAATCTGTCTGTTTTACATACTGTATATACTGAGAGGTTTAAATCTGTCTGTTGTTTTACATACTGTATATACAGAGAGGTTTAAATCTGTCTGTTGTATTACATACTGTATATACTGAGAGGTTTAAATCTGTCTGTTGTATTACATACTGTATATACTGAGAGGTTTAAATCTGTCTGTTGTATTACATACTGTATATACTGAGAGGTTTAAATCTGTCTGTTGTATTACATACTGTATATACTGAGAGGTTTAAATCTGTCTGTTGTATTACATACTGTATATACTGAGAGGTTTAAATCTGTCTGTTGTATTACATACTGTATATACTGAGAGGTTTAAATCTGTCTGTTGTATTACATACTGTATATACAGAGAGGTTTAAATCTGTCTGTTGTATTACATACTGTATATACTGAGAGGTTTAAATCTGTCTGTTGTATTACATACTGTATATACTGAGAGGTTTAAATTTGTCTGTTGTATTACATACTGTATATACTGAGAGGTTTAAATCTGTCTGTTTTACATACTGTATATACTGAGAGGTTTAAATTTGTCTGTTGTTTTACATACTGTATATACTGAGAGGTTTAAATTTGTCTGTTGTATTACATACTGTATATACTGAGAGGTTTAAATCTGTCTGTTTTACATACTGTATATACTGAGAGGTTTAAATCTGTTGTTTTACATACTGTCTATACTGAGAGGTTTAAATCTGTCTGTTGTATTACATACTGTATATACTGAGAGGTTTAAATCTGTCTGTTGTATTACATACTGTATATACTGAGAGGTTTAAATCTGTCTGTTGTATTACATACTGTATATACTGAGAGGTTTAAATCTGTCTGTTGTATTACATACTGTATATACTGAGAGGTTTAAATCTGTGTTGTATTACATACTGTATATACAGAGAGGTTTAAATCTGTCTTTTGTATTACATACTGTATATACTGAGAGGTTTAAATCTGTCTGTTGTATTACATACTGTATATACTGAGAGGTTTAAATTTGTCTGTTGTATTACATACTGTATATACTGAGAGGTTTAAATCTGTCTGTTTTACATACTGTATATACTGAGAGGTTTAAATTTGTCTGTTGTTTTACATACTGTATATACTGAGAGGTTTAAATTTGTCTGTTGTATTACATACTGTATATACTGAGAGGTTTAAATCTGTCTGTTTTACATACTGTATATACTGAGAGGTTTAAATCTGTTGTTTTACATACTGTCTATACTGAGAGGTTTAAATCTGTCTGTTGTATTACATACTGTATATACTGAGAGGTTTAAATCTGTCTGTTTTACATACTGTATATACTGAGAGGTTTAAATTTGTCTGTTGTTTTACATACTGTATATACTGAGAGGTTTAAATCTGTCTGTTGTTTTACATACTGTATATACTGAGAGGTTTAAATCTGTCTGTTGTTTTACATACTGTATATACTGAGAGGTTTAAATCTGTTGTTTTACATACTGTCTATACTGAGAGGTTTAAATCTGTCTGTTGTATTACATACTGTATATACTGAGAGGTTTAAATCTGTCTGTTTTACATACTGTATATACTGAGAGGTTTAAATTTGTCTGTTGTATTACATACTGTATATACTGAGAGGTTTAAATCTGTCTGTTTTACATACTGTATATACCGAGAGGTTTAAATCTGTCTGTTGTATTACATACTGTATATACTGAGAGGTTTAAATTTGTCTGTTGTATTACATACTGTATATACTGAGAGGTTTAAATGTGTCTGTAGTATTACATACTGTATATACTGAGAGGTTTAAATCTGTCTGTTTTATATACTGAGAGGTTTAAATGTGGCTGTTTTACATACTGTATATACTGAGACGTTTAAATCTGTCTGTTGTTTTACATACTGTATATACTGAGAGGTTTAAATCTGTCTGTTTTACATACTGTATATACTGAGAGGTTTAAATTTGGCTGTTTTACATACTGTATATACTGAGAGGTTTACATTACTGTATATACTGAGAGGTTTAAATCTGTCTGTTGTTTTACATACTGTATATACTGAGAGGTTTAAATCTGTGTTGTTTTGCATACTGTATATACTCAGAGGTTTAAATTTGTCTGTTGTATTGCATACTGTATATACTGAGAGGTTTACATTTGGCTGTTTTACATACTGTATATACTGAGAGGTTTACATTTGTCTGTTTTATACATACTGTATATACTGAGGTTTAAATCTGTGTTGTTTTACATACTGTATATACTGAGCGGTTTACATTTGTCTGTTGTTTTACATACTGTATATACTGAGAGGTTTAAATGTGTGTTGTTTTACATACTGTATATACTGAGAGGTTTAAATGTCTGTTTTACATACTGTATATACTGAGAGGTTTAAATCTGTCTGTTTTACATACTGTATATACTGAGAGGTTTAAATCTGTCTGTTTTACATACTGTATATACTGAGAGGTTTAAATCTGTGTGTTGTTTTACATACTGTATATACTGAGAGGTTTAAATCTGTCTGTTTTACATACTGCATATACTGAGAGGTTTAAATCTGTCTGTTGTTTTACATACTGTATATACTGAGAGGTTTAAATCTGTCTGTTGTTTTACATACTGTATATACTGAGAGGTTTAAATCTGTGTGTTGTTTTACATACTGCATATACTGAGAGGTTTAAATCTGTCTGTTGTATTACATACTGTATATACTGAGAGGTTTAAATCTGTGTGTTGTTTTACATACTGTATATACTGAGAGGTTTAAATCTGTCTGTTGTATTACATACTGTATATACTGAGAGGTTTAAATCTGTCTGTTGTATTACATACTGTATATACTGAGAGGTTTAAATCTGTCTGTTTTACATACTGTATATACTGAGAGGTTTAAATCTGTCTGATGTTGTTTTACATACTGTATATACTGAGAGGTTTAAATTTGTCTGTTTTACATACTGTATATACTGAGAGGTTTAAATCTGTCTGATGTTGTTTTACATACTGTCTATACTGAGAGGTTTAAATCTGTCTAATGTTGATTTACATACTGTATATACTGAGAGGTTTAAATCTGTCTGATGTTGTTTTACATACTGTCTATACTGAGAGGTTTAAATCTGTCTAATGTTGATTTACATACTGTATATACTGAGAGGTTTAAATCTGTCTAATGTTGTTTTACATACTGTCTATACTGAGAGGTTTAAATCTGTCTAATGTTGATTTACATACTGTCTATACTGAGAGGTTTAAATCTGTCTAATGTTGTTTTACATACTGTCTATACTGAGAGGTTTAAATCTGTCTAATGTTGATTTACATACTGTCTATACTGAGAGGTTTAAATCTGTCTAATGTTGATTTACATACTGTATATACTGAGAGGTTTAAATCTGTCTAATGTTGATTTACATACTGTATATACTGAGAGGTTTAAATCTGTCTAATGTTGATTTACATACTGTCTATACTGAGAGGTTTAAATCTGTCTAATGTTGATTTACATACTGTATATACTGAGAGGTTTAAATCTGTCTAATGTTGATTTACATACTGTATATACTGAGAGGTTTAAATCTGTCTAATGTTGATTTACATACTGTCTATACTGAGAGGTTTAAATCTGTCTAATGTTGATTTACATACTGTCTATACTGAGAGGTTTAAATCTGTCTAATGTTGATTTACATACTGTATATACTGAGAGGTTTAAATCTGTCTAATGTTGATTTACATACTGTATATACTGAGAGGTTTAAATCTGTCTAATGTTGATTTACATACTGTCTATACTGAGAGGTTTAAATCTGTCTAATGTTGATTTACATACTGTATATACTGAGTAGAGGTCGACCGATTAATCGACTAACCCTAACCCTTTTAAAAACACTCACTCATACTATGTTACAACTATGGGGGTCATGGACAGACTGGTAGAAAGACCGACGAAAAGAATGGGAAGACAAGTGGCCCTGCTTTAGATGCAGTTTGTAGAAACGGCCACTAGGGGTCAGTGATGGAGTGTTAGTTTCCCTGACTGTCCCTGTCTGGCTGTGCCACGTTCCCCATGTGTTCACACTGCAAACTGCCATTGTATCACATCTGAATCAAGAGCTGAGCTTATTAAAGAGGATCTGTGTTTTCCCAGCACGGCGCCCCCTGTTGAAAGCTCTTCACCTCTTCTTTGTCTGCATTGTGGTTATTACAGTTTGTTATTTTCACTGTAATTTGTTGTTGATCCGAGGACTAACAGGCTGTCAGAATGTTCCAGAGAAATGTGTTTTTCATCTGCCAGGCAAACTTTAAGAACATTGACAAAATAAACATTCTAAATTGCGATAAATTACTTCCTGTTGCAGTGTTTGCTAATCCAATAGCTGACAGGAAATAGGTTTCAAATTAAGCAATAAGCCCCAAGAGGCCATGGTTTACAGTGACTTTACAAACCATAAGTGTTGTAAACACTGTAAACCACAGCCTCACACAATTGCGTGAAAAAGAGTCTATAGACCACATGATGCTCAGATGAAGCCTTCATGTGTCTATAGTCCACATGATGCTCAGATGAAGCCTTCATGCGTCTATAGACCACATGATGCTCAGATGAAGCCTTCATGCCTCTATAGACCACATGATGCTCAGATGAAGCCTTCATGCGTCTATAGACCACATGATGCTCAGATGAAGCTTTCATGCGTCTATAGACCACATGATGCTCAGATGAAGCCTTCATGCGTCTATAGACCACATGATGCTCAGATGAAGCCTTCATGCGTCTATAGACCACATGATGCTCAGATGAAGCTTTCATGCGTCTATAGACCACATGATGCTCAGATGAAGCCTTCATGCGTCTATAGACCACATGATGCTCAGATGAAGCCTTCATGCGTCTATAGACCACATGATGCTCAGATGAAGCCTTCATGCGTCTATAGACCACATGATGCTCAGATGAAGCCTTCATGCGTCTATAGACCACATGATGCTCAGATGAAGCCTTCATGCGTCTATAGACCACATGATGCTCAGATGAAGCCTTCATGCGTCTATAGACCACATGATGCTCAGATGAAGCCTTCATGCGTCTATAGACCACATGATGCTCAGATGAAGCTTTCATGCGTCTATAGACCACATGATGCTCAGATGAAGCCTTCATGCGTCTATAGACCACATGATGCTCAGATGAAGCCTTCATGCGTCTATAGACCACATGATGCTCAGATGAAGCTTTCATGCGTCTATAGACCACATGATGCTCAGATGAAGCCTTCATGCGTCTATAGACCACATGATGCTCAGATGAAGCCTTCATGCGTCTATAGACCACATGATGCTCAGATGAAGCCTTCATGCGTCTATAGACCACATGATGCTCAGATGAAGCCTTCATGCGTCTATAGACCACATGATGCTCAGATGAAGCCTTCATGCGTCTATAGACCACATGATGCTCAGATGAAGCCTTCATGCGTCTATAGACCACATGATGCTCAGATGAAGCCTTCATGCGTCTATAGACCACATGATGCTCAGATGAAGCCTTCATGCGTGTATAGCATAGGCATGTTAATCATAAGTTTAATCACAATGATACTATATATCAATTCTTTGGACAATACGAATTTGATTCAATTCAGGGGCCTGTGATCGATTGTGAGACATCATATGCCCATTTAACACAATCCGTTACATATATCAACTCACAAAAAGCAACTAATCAACAAGAACAATCTGTTCTTTTTAATATAAAAATATACCTGTTCACTATGAAGTGCCACATTTCTCATGTTTAAGTGCTATATATATATATATATTATATATATATATATAGCCCTTGATGACCTTTCAATTATTAGGCATATCTTAAAGATGACGATATATATCGATATTTTCGCTTTCCATCGATATATCTACCGGTATATATTCCTTCAAAAAGTCTTAGCTGTCGTAGACTGTTGCATGGTTGATTTCTTTGCCGTTGTTGACAAAATGTGATATTCTAAGTCGCTTTGCATGAAAGCGTCTGCTAAATGACCCAATGTACAGTAATGTAATATGTAATGTAATATTGATCCCATAAATATAACGATACTTTGATCTAGATTGGTGTGTACAGCATAGCTCAATGTATCATTTTACCTTAGAGGAACACGGCAACGCTTTGGGAGATTCGCCTATTTGACATCTTCCCAATAGTAAGACAAGAAGATAGAGTCCCTTCTCCTCTCTGTGCGTGCAGTAGAAAAATAGCGAGCGCTAGTTAGCTTAGCACAATGGTAGTGGATGGTACAGCGTAAGTGTGCTCCCAGAATGTTGCTGTGTTCCTTTAAGTACAGCATGGATGTATATAGAGTCAGGCAGGCAGGTGAGTCACGGAGTGAATGTGAACTATTCTCATGTGTTTTGCACTGAGATGCTTGTGGCGTTCCTGTGCGGCGCTGACTGCACTCCTGCTTTCTGTCGTGATGATTGCTTTTTTATCTCAATGTAGATCTTTCCTCTTCACTTCCTGTTTGAAAGCTGTCGACAAGCCCGAGGCATCCATACATTTAGCATCTTCTCTCCCCTGCTTTGCTTTGATCGGAGAGAGAAAGCCAGCAGCGCTCTGATTTGCGTCATGGTTTTATTGACTGCGGAAGCTGGATCTCGCTGTAATTTACAATAGGTGGAAAAAATAGCAGCTATAGCGGTCGACTCGGAGCTGTTGTTGTTGTCACGTAAAAAGCGCGCGGTGAATGCGGTGTCGTTGGCAGCCAAGGCCGCGTGAACGGAGGCTGAGAGGCCGGGAGGCGTCGCAGAGCGAGCTGCCACATGTTAACCCAGCTCCTACAGAAAGAAGCAGGTTTTACGGCCTTGACTGGAGGCCTCTCCTCTCCTGAAGGGCCCGCGCCTGAAGAAAGGGGCCCTCACCATCGATCGATTTTCCTCACACGCACTTAGCTGTACTCCTGTGCTTTCACAGGCTTCTGACAGCATGGGGAGGGGGGGGGGGTCTTACACATTAGCCAGAGCCACAGAAGTCTAGAATAGAACAAATACACTTATTTTTTATCCATTTCAAATATATGCTATTAAAAAAAAGCCCCTCATGCTCATGGTCGCACTCATTCGGCTACAGTGGGCTATTCTGCTTCTTGTGATTGTGCCATTTGACTTGAAGCTAATGTCACATCAGTAGAGAGAACTATAATACTCATCAGCATCAGCAGCAAAGCATGTAGATCGTATCGGCCGATAAAGGGTTAAAAATGAAATACCGAAACAAGCATTTCTGCTGATATGACAGGCAGATAAAATGAGGCCCTGGAGAATAACTCAGAACTTGTTGAATGTTTGACTAAATGTTACACAGCCTAAATAAAGATATGACATCTTTTACATGAGCTAAGTTGAAGGAGTTGCCCGGTATTTTGCCCAGTAAAGCCAAAAAAGGCCACGCGACGGCTCAGAACGGCTGGCGATATAAATGTTGGCGCTGTTCCAAAGCGTTATTTTGCGCAGACATCCTTCTAAAAATCCACTCCGATTGACATTGTTGTTGTAACGTTTTGACTCCTGCTGCGTCGGCTCAACCGAGCCTGGGAAGACTCCTCATCCCTGCGGTGTCGTTCCCGCAGCACCGGATCAATCGAGCACTGCCACCGTCACGTCACGTAGCCATCCACTAAACCTGAACGCAGGTGGAGCGGCACCGTCAGGTGTCCTCCACCCACACTCCCATATACTTCCCCATGAATATGGACCCTCCCTTGCGAAGCAATGTTTGCTCGGCTCCATAAGGATCATGACTGGCGAGCGCCTGCTGTCCCTCGAGTCTGAGGGAAGTGCAAATGATGTCCCCCAAAGGAAAACTTTGTCAACATCTGGTTTATAGAAGATCAATTTTCCAGTCTGTTCATCTGACTTCAACCATTTTATTGCAGCAACATTGTCAAGTAGACACAATCAATTGAAAAAGCAATTGATTCTAGTATTCTAGTACTGTAATAGCAAACAGTTTATTTGCACATTATATAATAAAATATCGATACTTGGCGTCCAAATATGCATACAATATCATCACGCAAAATATCGCGATACTATGGTGTATCGATTTCCCCCCCCCCCACCCCCCCTAATAACCATGAGTCACTGAAATCTCCCCAGGGGAGAGTCCTGAGCCCGCTGCTCTATAACATCTACAAACATGACTTTTTGGCCTCTGACAGTTCAACCACCGTCCTTAAGTTTGCTGACGACACCGTAGTGCTAGGTCTGATCTCCGATAACAACGAGGAGGCTTACCTGAACCAGGTGTCAGACCTGGCACTATGGTGTTAGTCCAATAACCTGTCCCTGAACATCAGCAAAACAAAAGAGATGGTGGTGGACTTCAGAAGGAAGAAGCGCAGCGGGTACACCCCACTGACCATCGGTGGGGAGCCTGTGGAGAGGGTCAGCAGTTTTAAATACCTAGGCATGTACCTCAGTGAGGACCTCACTTGGAGTCTGCACTCTGAGCATATGCTCAAGAAGTCCAGACAACGTCTATACTTCCTCCGCCGGCTGAGGAAGTTTAAGGTCGCACCATCCATTCTGAAGACCTTCTACTCCTCAGCCGTCGAGAGTGTCCTCACTGGGTGCATCTCCGCCTGGTATGGGAGCTGCACAAAAAAGGACCAGGTAGCCCTACAAAGGGTGGTGCGCTCAGCTGAGCGTATCACCAGAGTGTCTCTGCCCACCCTGCATGACACCTATTCTAAGCGGGTGAGAGCAAGAGCTCATAAAATTATGAAGGACGCCACACATCCCAACTTTGGCCTGTTCACCATGCTGAGGTCAGGGAGACGCCTCTGTAGCCTGAAGGCAAAAACCGAAAGGCTCAAGAGAAGATTCTTCCCCCAGGCTGTTCGTATGCTAAATGCTAGCCACTAGCAGCATTAGGACCACACAATATTTTTTATTTTTAAATATGGCACTTTATTTCCATTTTTAATTAAAGACAGGACATGACGATACTGTATAGCACTTTACGATCAGCACTTTATGTCTCTATATGTTCTGTGTCTTTTATTGTTTTACTGTTTTTTATTGATATCTACCTTTTCTGGCACATTGCAGAGACCAAGTCCCATTGCATTTCACTGCATGTTTTACATTGTATTTCTGTGCAAGTGACAAATAAAGTATCCTTGATCCTTGATCCTGAAATACACTCCCGTGTGACGTGGCTCCCCTCGCTGACACACATTCTCTCAAAGACAGCCTTCAGAGAACAGATATGAAAGAAATATAGAAATAATATCTACCACACATAATTGGATTCTGTGGCTTGCCCAACCACCTTCCCTGCCATTTTTATGATTTTAGAGAGTTTGGCCTCTATCTTCCGACAGGCGCTATCCCTAAATAGCGCTTTGCGCACTGTTTGCGCGTGCCTTAAGGCACGGAAGATAGCGTTCCGCCTTGCGCCGTCCGCCAGGTGTTCTGCCGAGTTTTGCCCCCTCGCCGAGCAGCAAAAAAAAAGCATCCCCACCTCACGGGAGCTACTTGTAATGATTTATACAGAAATGTAACTGTTTCAAAGGGATATAATTGTCTGGTAGACGTGACCTCCCTGATTTCTAAGTTAAAACCGCCCCGAAATATGTTGGGGACGCAATTCTCGGCGGGCATGCGGAAACGTTCACGGCACCTGTCGCAAGCGCAAATTAGAGCCATGCCAATTCTGCCAAAAATCATCTGCGCCCCAAAATGCCTGCGCAAACGGGATTTGGGCGGTCTTAACTACCAGAATTATTCACAGGCGTGGCCAGGCAAGGCTGGGCATTACGTCAATCAAAACCAATCGGATTCCCGTCTCGCAATGGTTGTTTGCGCGAGGTTGCCTCGCCGAGGCATGCAATATGCTGTAATTCTCTCCATGCGTAATAGAGTGTACTCACTCGTGCGAGGACAGAGGGAGCTTATTGACAGATCGTCTGTGGTGCCAACGACCCTTCGGGTTATGAAGGTAAATAGCCTGTCCATTGTCCCACAAGTGTTTTTCAATTCATTTCCCTCTTTGCGATGTGATAAAGGTTTCTCAGTGAGTGTTATACAGTAGTTGATTGCCTCACTGAATTATCTGCTAATACCCAATTTTAGCAGCATAATTTGATGTCTTGGCGTGGCAAGGCTGTGCGTAATGACATATCCAAAAGGAATTCCACTTTCCACTCCGCAAATACCTCTCTGCACTGGGAGCGCAGCCGTAATCTCCGTGCAGAGCACCCAGCACAGAGAGGTATTTGCGCGTAAGAGATCCTTTTCAAAGCTCTTAGCGCAAAGTAATTGCGCGCTGCTGACGATAGGGTAACGCCATCTATCCCACATTTTAGCGCTGAAACGCCTGCTTTGGCATGGGGCAGCCAATGACCAGTACAATTATCACAGGCATGCGCTTGTGTCCGCCCCCAATTTGCATTGCGCACAGCGTTAAACGAGCGCAAACGCAAAATTAGCGCTTTTGGGAAGATAGAGGCCTTTGTTTCTGCTCTTTTACATTCAAGTTGCCGTACCAGGCTGTTATGTTATATGATGAAATGCTTTCAATCAAACTCCTGTATGTCATTTCCAGTGTATTTCTGCCTGCTTCTGCCAGTGGGCCATTACGATAAGAGTAGGCATACTGTAATAACGTGTTCATTCCACTACAGGAGACACTAGGTGGGAAGAATGTGTGCATACCGGTATATCAGCAACAGCCTAAACAGCCTAAACATTTGGAAAATATCAGCAAAAGGTCCAATATTGTTTTGTTTTATTAGCTGATGTCTAGACAACAGCTAGTCTTCCTGCTGGGGTCCAAGACAACAATATACGGTACATGACATGACAGACAAAGAATGAAATAGAATACAAAAAACAGTATCACATAAGAATAAAGAAATATGAAAGGAAAAGAAAACGAGAGTTAAAAGCAAATCTAGAACCAGATAAAACAATGTAGCATGGCCCGCTAGCCCTCTAGCTGGCCAGTGGACCAAAATTTTAACTTACGATCAAAACATTTTTGTAAAACATGGCAAGCAGACGAGAAGAGATATGATATAAATCAAGATGGTTTGTGTGAAAGTATGTAAAGTCTAAGTTTCCTTTTAAAACATGCCTTTCCTTTGATGGAACGGACATCACCTGGAAGACTGTTCCATGACACTATAGCCCTGTATATTACAGCCTTCTTCATGTACTTAGACTTTGGTCAGGGTAAACTTATCTGTCCACCACTTGCACCTCTGGTGGAGTGTGTATGAATATTTGAACTATAACCTTGTTATTGTAAAGAAATGTAAGAGTCTGAGTTTGAATATCTATGAAAATATATAAGTAGGTTGGCCGATAGTCTTTCCTCAACACTAAGCCATGTGAGACGTACATGCATATCTGCTACGCTAGACATTGTGCATCCCTACTTTGAACGATTTGAATGATTGTGTGACGTTTGTGCTTTGCTAAAACAAATCTTTTATATTTTGAGTGTGTTTATTTAGTATTTGAGCCTGCTTATAGTCAGCATTACATTGTGTGTGTGTGTGTGTGTGTGTGTGTGTGTGTGTGTGTGTTTTAGGTATCTGTACGCACTGGGACAGAGAGTGTGGAAACGCTGGAAGAGAAGATATTTTGTTCTGGTCCAGGTAAATGACACGCATGACTGTCTGAGATCCAACCCAGTCGCCAGAATAAAACATTATTTTACATTTCTGCAAACCTACAATCTCAACGTAAATTTGAAATAAAATGAAAACCCTACCCCAATGTCAAACGCAAATAAAACAACTTTAACTACTTTGGTTATGTTTAGGCAAGTAGAACAACTTGGTTAAAGTTAAAGTTAGGGCTATGTTATGTTTAGGCAAGTAGAACAACTTGGTATGTTTAGGCAAGTAGAACAACTTGGTTAAAGTTAGGGTTATGTTATGTTTAGGCAAGTAGAACAACTTGGTTAAAGTTAAAGTTAGGGTTATGTTATGTTATGTTATGTTTAGGCAAGTAGAACAGCTTGGTTAAAGTGAGGGTTATGTTATGTTATGTTTAGGCAAGTAGAACAGCTTGGTTAAAGTGAGGCTTCTGGTTTGCGTTAAAAAACAAAAAGGTCAAATGTGACTTACAGTTGAAATGTAGACTTTGAACACGCGGAGACTCGAACACGGCCCTTTACTGGCCACCGTGCTCTTTCAATAGCACACTCTATTATGTTGATATACACATTATGTAGAAAGCAACATATTGTTGGCTCAGAAATGTGATATTCTACATATCTGGATTGCAGAAACATCCAAGGCCAAGGTTGTATTGTGGTGAGCAGGCTGAAGAGATCAGATGATGTTTATTGATCCGGGTGGGAAACTGGCAGCTGCAGCGTGCAGTAGAAGACAGAGGGACAAAGGAGATTAAGGATAGAAGTGAAAATAAAATATGATAATAATAGTAATAATAAAAGCAGATCTTAAATGTACGACTCATAATAGGTCGCGGGTCGGATTTGTTCAAATGAGACCTCATGGCGGCCTAGCACCGGCCTAGCACCAGTCTAGCACCAGTCTAGCACCAGCCTAGCACCGGTGGGGGGAAAGTGTGAACCGTGGTGTGAAGTTTGGTTTGTCGACCCCTGCAGGTCAGCCAGTACACCTTTGCCATGTGCAGCTACAGAGAGAAGAAGGCGGAGCCTCAGGAGCTGATGCAGCTGGAGGGATACACAGTGGACTACTGCGACCCACAGCCTGGTGAGCTGGATAGTAAACTTTACCTATGTAGATATGAAACACAGTTACAACCTGCTTCACACAGAAAAAGGGGTACCCAGGGTGTTAAAAAGGGGTACCCAGGGTGGTAGAGGTACCCAGGGTATTAAAAAGGGGTACCCAATGTGTTTAAAAGGGGTACCCAATGTGTTTAAAAGGGGTACCCAATGTGTTTAAAAGGGGTACCCAGGGTGCTAAAAAGGGGTACCTGTTAAAGGATGGCTTTACCGTGGGGAATATGAATATATATTAAATCTCACGCCCCTAAGGTTTTCGAATCCGTTGAAATTTTTGAAATTGGAGCTTCACTCCCAGAGATATCAAGCATCTCTCACATTATTTCCATGTCGCTCTGACGTAAAAAGCGTCAGAGCGACAAATCCCCGCCTTGCGGAAGTCGTGCACCTATGAACTACAACTGTTGTGAGCCATGGTCCCACCTCTAGAGGTCCTCCACGCCCCTTCAGAGGTCTGGAACAAAAACAAAAAGGCAGCCATCTTTTTCAACCGCATAGCCTTCTGTAGCTAATATTAGCTTTCCATAGTTCCTTGCAAAGAGACCGATCTCGGGAACGGAAGCACGTACCGACACGGGACTGGCGGCATTGGAAAGCTCGTCAAATTTTACATCTAGTAGTAGGTGGGTTGAAGTAACGAAATCAACGCTGAGCAATGTACCCGTTTTTACACATTTTTACAGAAAATAGTTACAACATCAGATGCGCGTAACTCCTACGAAAATGCCTTAAAATGCATGAATTTTTTTTTATGAAGACATCTCCCGACATATATACTTCGGTTTAAATTCGATTTTTTTCTTCTTCTCTATATGTTTTATTGTCGAAGCCTTCTTCTTCTTCTTTGAGTTTTATGGCGGTTGGCAAACATATATGTGCATTACCGCCACCTACTGGAGTTTGATATCAGCCAAATGCCTGAGGGGTGGGCATGGAAACGAAGGCCACGCGAGCCCAGTGCATTGTGGGAAATGTAGTATTTCGAGTCCCCGCACCCGCACCTCCCCCCCCACCCCCCCCCCCCCCCCCCCCCCCACACACACACACAGAGTGGATTTCGGTTCATATCTCTGGGAGTGAACCTCCAATTTCAAAAATTTCAACGGATTCGAAAACCTTAGGGGCGTGAGATTTAATATATATTCATATCCCCCATGGAAAAGCCGGCCTTTAAGGGGTACCCAGGGTGCTAAAAAGGGGTACCCAGGGTGTTAAGGGGTACCCAGGGTGCTAAAAAGCGATATCCAGAGTGCTAAAAAGGGGTACCCAGGGTGCTAAAAAGGGATATCCAGGGTGCTAAAAAGGGGTACCCAGGGTGTTAAGGGGTACCCAGGGTGCTAAAAAGGGATATCCAGAGTGCTAAAAAGTGGTAGCCAGGGTGTTAAAAAAGTGACACCAAGGGGTCCTGACCAAACGTCAGATTAGAAGATTTGGGCGAGAGAACGAGTTGGATTGACCTTTTTCACAGCAGCCATTTTGTGTCTAAAAGGCAGGAAGTAACACAGGTGCAAGCAGACCATTAATCAAGTTCCAATCCATTTAGATGTTCCAAAGCTGGGGCCCTCATTAATATTTTGGTTGGTCAAGACGGACAAGATTCGCCATTATGAATAATAATAAAAAAAAAAATATATATATTCGTTTCAACAGCCCTAGTGAGGTTTGATAATGATAACTTGTTTCCAATGCAAAACAACTGGTTTCAAGACTTCAGTAGAATCTAGGGAGGCACCGATTGTGAAATTCTGGGCCAATACATCAATACCGATGTTTAAAATAACAATTTGGCCGATGCAGAATGTATTGAATAGTCACATTCATAGTTGAATTCACATTCACAATAGTGAATACAATGAAACTCGCACTCGGCTTGTGCTCAAAGCAGCAAAACAAAAAATCCATTTGAAAAACTCAACAGAGCTTGTTGTGAGCAGTTTCATGTAGGAACTATTTTCTTTCGACCGAACTACACGGTCAAAAGAAAATAGTTTGAGTTTCTCAAATGTATTTTGTTTGGCGTTTTGAGCACGATCCAAGTGCCATCCAGTTCCATTGTATTGGAGAGAAGGCAGACATCTCTCTACGACCGATATCTCCAAAACTCAGCACCTCACACCCTTTTAGGATGGAAGTTATTCACTGTGTGTAAAAGCTTGATGTTATCTGAGAGGGGGAAATGGTTTCTTCTGACTTGGCTCCACTATTTTCTGACTGTCTCTGTCTCTGAGGTCTGTCTGTCTGTCTCTCTGTCTGTCTCTCTGTCTCTGAGGTCTGTCTGTCTGTCTGACTGTCTGTCTCTCTGTCTGCCTGTCTGTCTGTCTGTCTGTCTGTCTCTCTCTGAGGTCTGTCTGTCTCTCTGTCTGTCTGTCTGTCTGTCTGTCTGTCTGTCTGTCTCTCTGTCTGCCTGTCTGCCTCTCTGTCTCTCTCCTCAGGTCTGACTGTCTCTGTCTCTGAGGTCTGTCTCTCTCCTCAGGTGTTGTCGGTGGCAGGGTGTTCTTTAATGCGGTGAAGGAAGGCGACCTGGTGATGTTAGCGTGTGATGATGAGCAGGACCGCGTGCTGTGGGTGCAGGCCATGTACCGTGCCACGGGACAGTCCTACAAGCCCCTCCCCCCGTCAATCAACGCCGCCCACAACTTCCCAGGAGCCAATCAGAAGCCGGTGTCGCCCATCAGTAGGTTCTGCTCACCGTGCTTCTTTACAGATGAGATGCAGTAGCGATAGTGACGGGATACAGAAAAGTGGCACTGTGTCAAGAGCATCTTACATTGAAATCATCAGAGGACTTGAGACATGAAGAGTACTTGACCGTAATGACATGGACTTGACTTGAACTTGACTTGCTAATCTATATTAGACTTGACTGGAGACCTGGGTCTGACTTGGGCCTGACTCGAGCAGAGTTGACTTGGTCACCCCTCTGGAAATCATCCTCTTGTTTAAACCGCACATCTCCAAAATATCAAAATCAATATACTGTATACCGGTACCTGCAAAAAGCATAGTTAACTGTTAATAAGTGCATAGTTAATTGCTAATAAGGTAATAACAAACAATTTATTAAGTTTAATAAAGCAACAAAACCGGCTAGTAAAGGTGCTTATAAAGTGCTTATAAATGTCGTATAAGCTACCAATAAACACGTTTATGATGCTATTATTAACACTTATATAGTCTTATCTCTTATTAACATATAATAGTGTTATTAGCACCTTATAAGGCCCTTATTACTTAACGCTTATTAATAGAACTTTAATAGAAAGTGTTACCTAGTTATCTATATTTTTTAAAATTTTAAAACAATGTTATTCTTCTTGTTTCAAACATCTGTTTTAAACATTTTAAACATCTTTATGAAATAACTTAACCCTGCAGTCCAATAACTAAATTGAAAACAGTCTCAACAATGGCCCTGCCTTCATCTCTCGAGACAGACTTTCGACTTGCATCGAAAATCTCTGTGCAAAGCCGAATAACAGCGCTCGTATGCTGCGCTTTACCCAATCAACAGGGAGTGGACTGGTTGTAGTCAAACTTCCCATTTACCATCACCAGAGACTCAAGACCCTCCAGCTCTTTCACCAACACCTTCACACCTGATGGGTATGATGATTGATGAAAAAGTGGTAATAGATGTACATGAATGTTGATTGCATGAATGATGATGAATGAGGGACATGAATGATGATAAATAATAATAATAATAATCCCCTGGTGACACCTGGGTCCATTCGGACTCAAGCTTGGCCTCATGGCACTTGCTCATGTTGTTGTCTTCTGACTAGATCATTGCTTCTGTTGTATAAAGCTCAGATGTACGTCGCTTTGGATAACTCGCTGTGTGATTTGCTGACAGTGTCATGTAGGACTGTGTCATGAAACGGCCAGCGGGGGGCGCTGTGAGCGGCTGGGCGAGCGGAGTGGCAGCTCGTTATCGAGCGGCTGTGGGAGCGCTTAATGAAGCTGTTTACACTCAGCACACTGACTCCTACACAGGCTATTGTTGTTAGGCTGGACAATAGTTTCTCTGCCCTCATGCAGTATATTGTGTGATTGTCCTCAGTCTTCACACTGCGGCAGTTTGCACACACCAGACAAAAGATGCATGTTGTTGTTGTTGTCATTCCATCCGCAGAAGATAAGGAGGTGAGCAGGATATTAGAAAGAAGGGACAAATAATTTACAAGTCCTCATCCCGAGATAACAGAATAAGGCAAGGCGAGGTTATTTGTAAAGCACATCTCAGAGGCAACTCAAAGTGCTTTACATAGAAAGGATGAAAGGAAAAGAGCATAGTGTTACAAGGTAAAAAGGTCCGTGCAAAATGATTAAATAAAGAAATAAAATGGCTAAGAGGTATTACAGTGCAGAATCCGATGAGCCCATTAAAGGCAGAACAGAAAAGTCTTTAGTTTATTTTTAAAGGAAGCAAGAGTTAAAGGCAGAGCTGAACATAAAAGTATTTTGTTTATTTTTAAAGGTAGCCAGAGTTGGAGCAGATCTAAGATCTTCTGGAAGTTTATTCCAGCTATGTGTAGCATAATACAGTAACTGAATGTGGCTTCGCCATTTTTTGAGAGCAGTTAGCAGACCAGTTCCTGATGACCTAAGACGTCTAGAAGGTTTGTAATGTTTTAACCCTAGGAACATTCAGCAGACCAGTCCCTGATGACCTAAGACATCTAGAGGGTTTGTAGTGTGTTTTAGCCCTAGGAACATTCAGCAGACCAGTCCCTGATGACCTAAGACATCTAGAGGGTTTGTAGTGTGTTTTAGCCCTAGGAACATTCAGCAGACCAGTCCCTGATGACCTAAGACATCTAGAGGGTTTGTAGTGTGTTTTAGCCCTAGGAACATTCAGCAGACCAGTCCCTGATGACCTAAGACATCTAGAGGGTTTGTAGTGTGTTTTAGCCCTAGGAACATTTAGCAGACCAGTCCCTGATGACCTAAGACATCTAGAGGGTTTGTAGTGTGTTTTAGCCCTAGGAACATTCAGCAGACCAGTCCCTGATGACCTAAGACATCTAGAGGGTTTGTAGTGTGTTTTAGCCCTAGGAACATTCAGCAGACCAGTCCCTGATGACCTAAGACATCTAGAGGGTTTGTAGTGTGTTTTAGCCCTAGGAACATTCAGCAGACCAGTCCCTGATGACCTAAGACATCTAGAGGGTTTGTAGTGTGTTTTAGCCCTAGGAACATTTAGCAGACCAGTCCCTGATGACCTAAGACATCCAGACAGACAGACAGGGTTCGTAGTGTGGAAGCAAGTCAGAGATGTATTTTGGTTCCAAACCATTAAGTGCTTTGTAGACAAGTAACAGTATTTTGAAGTCAATTCTATGACACACAGGCAGCCAATGCAGATACTTCAGAACAAACTGGAGAAATAATAACATATTATGTTCAGCCTTCTTAGTCTTTGTTAGAACTGGCAGCAGCATTCTGAATGATTATTATTTATTATTTATTATAGGATGGGATACAGCGATAATACTGATAACCATGATAATTTTGGTTGCTATAATTGTAAGCTGAAATTTTCATACCATTTCATCTCTAGTGCCGTCGAAAAGTGGCGTCCGGTGGTGTTGAAAAATGTTGAAGAAGGGTTAAAACGTGATGCCAAAGAGGGGCGTGACCAAATAGAACGGGTTGCTGGGATCGAACCTGTGGCAAGTTCACAATTTTTATTTTTTTCTATAGTCCTCCTGTCTCAAAGGACTGTAGAGAATGAGTCTATGTCTAACTAATCAGCAATCAACCATAGAACAGAAGAATACAGGACAAACATCAAGACACCTTCTCTCCAAAGCGAGTGTATTTCGGTCGAAAGAAAATAGTTCCTCCATGAAACTGCTCACAACAAGGTCTGTGAATTATGTTGAGTAACCGGGTCATGATTTCTGGAAGCAGACGTTGCTGTTGAGTTTTTCAAATGTCTTTCTTGCTGCTTTGAGCACCACAAGCCGAGTGCCGTCCAGTTCCATTGTATTGAAGAGAAGGCAGACATCTCTACGCCTACGGCCAATATCTCCACACTCAGCAATGAACTCACACCAAAAACATGTATGTATTTTTTTGATTTTGATCTTGACTTTTTCCCCTCCATAACCAGTCTAAGCTGAATTGTGTTTTAACCCAGTTTTGTCATCGACCCAAAACTGGGTTAAAACCAGAACCCTCTTGTCTGTGCCTATGAACACACACAAACACACACACACACACACACACACACACACACAGTCCCATTATTGACGGAACTGTCTCGAAGATAAAAGACAAGAATGGCGTTTGACCCGTTAAACACACACCCAAACCCAAACCCTTCTTTTGATGAAAACCCCCAAATTCTTCCGTCTGCTCAATTGTCTGCTTTCACACAGTGAGTCTATAGAAACACACACACTCAATCACACACACTCGTGCACACACACACACCCCCCTCGCCCTCACTCACACTCACACACAGACAGACACACACACAGACACACACAGACACACACACACAGACACACACACACACACACAGACAGTAGATAATAGCTGAAAGTTGGACTTGACACGGATCAGCCTCACCAATCAATACTCCCCCCCCGCCCCCTCCCCTCCCCTGTCTTAATATCAGCCTTAATCTATCTCTGTCTGGTTTTCTTTAGCCCCGCCTCCTCCACTCTTCCTTTCTCTCCGTCTTTTCTCCAAATGACATGAAGGACACCCCGAGCAGGCCCCGCCCTTCTGAGGCGTTCTGAGGTAACGAATGTGGCGGGGGAAATGACCTACATCGGAATTAGAACGCGGGCCACAGGCGCCACGGGGGCGATGAGAGCAGAGAGGCAGAATCAAAAGAAAAGAAGACGTGAAGAAAAGAGAGGAGCGTCCACTCGGCCAGTTGATTGTGGACATTTCACTTTGGCCGTCTTTTTTTTCTTAATTTCTGACAAAAGCGACAGACAGGGAGGGGAGGGGCCTGAAACACAAATGTCTGAGAGCACCGGCGGGCGTTTGGGCTCGGCAGGACAAAAAAACAAAGTGGTGAGCAAGAACAAAATGGCCGTGTTGATAAAAAGCAAATCGTGAATGAATGCGAGTTTCTTTAACCGTAGGCGACGCAGGCGCCCGGCAAGAGCCTCTTGGTCTTTTGTGGGGCCATGTGTGTCACGCTCAGAAACTTCCCATCCCCAAATGTACTCAGAGTGGAGAGTGTGAGGCTTTTCATCAGAGCGGGGCGGTGGAGGCCATTAACGTCCAGGCGTCTGAAAGGACTGGAAGTGAACCCGCGGGTTCCAGTTTTACTCTCTTTTTTTTCCTCTCCTTTGTGTTGATTCTCGGCCGTGGCCGGCGTTGACCCCGGCCTCGCCGCCGCTTCAACGCCAAGCGGCCATGTTCCTGTCCGTGGTCTTTATGTATGATATGAAGGTCTTGTCTTCACTCTGACCTCCATAGACTTTTCCCACCAACGTGCATTCTCCACCTTCTCTCCCACCGTAACAAGGTAGAACCTGCCTGAGAGAACACTGTAACGAGGTAGAACACGACTGAGAGAACACTGTAACGAGGTAGAACCTGACTGAGAGAACACTGTAACGAGGTCGAACCTGACTGAGAGAACATTGTAACGAGGTAGAACCTGACTGAGAGAACACTGTAACGAGGTCGAACCTGACTGAGAGAACACTGTAACGAGGTCGAACCTGACTGAGAGAACACTGTAACGAGGTAGAACCTGCCTGAGAGAACATTGTAACGAGGTAGAACCTGACTGAGAGAACAGCATAACGAGGTAGGACCTGACTGAGAGAACACTGTAACGAGGTAGAACCTGACTGAGAGAACACTGTAACGAGGTAGAACCTAACTGAGAGTACAGCATAACGAGGTAGGACCTGACTGAGAGAACACTGTAACGAGGTAGGACCTGACTGAGAGAACAGCATAACGAGGTAGGACCTGACTGAGAGAACAGCATAACGAGGTAGGACCTGACTGAGAGAACACTGTAACGAGGTAGGACCTGACTGAGAGAACAGCATAACGAGGTAGGACCTGACTGAGAGAACAGCATAACGAGGTAGGACCTGACTGAGAGAACACTGTAACGAGGTAGGACCTGACTGAGAGAACAGCATAACGAGGTAGGACCTGACTGAGAGAACAGCATAACGAGGTAGGACCTGACTGAGAGAACACTGTAACGAGGTAGAACCTGACTGAGAGAACAGCATAACGAGGTAGGACCTGACTGAGAGAACAGCATAACGAGGTAGGACCTGACTGAGAGAACAGCATAACGAGGTAGGACCTGACTGAGAGAACACTGTAACGAGGTAGGACCTGACTGAGAGAACAGCATAACGAGGTAGGACCTGACTGAGAGAACAGCATAACGAGGTAGGACCTGACTGAGAGAACAGCATAACGAGGTAGGACCTGACTGAGAGAACAGCATAACGAGGTAGGACCTGACTGAGAGAACAGCATAACGAGGTAGGACCTGACTGAGAGAACAGCATAACGAGGTAGGACCTGACTGAGAGAACAGCATAACGAGGTAGGACCTGACTGAGAGAACAGCATAACGAGGTAGGACCTGACTGAGAGAACAGCATAACGAGGTAGGACCTGACTGAGAGAACAGCATAACGAGGTAGGACCTGACTGAGAGAACAGCATAACGAGGTAGGACCTGACTGAGAGAACAGCATAACGAGGTAGGACCTGACTGAGAGAACAGCATAACGAGGTAGGACCTGACTGAGAGAACAGCATAACGAGGTAGGACCTGACTGAGAGAACAGCATAACGAGGTAGGACCTGACTGGGAGAACACCGTGATGAGGTACAGTAGAACCTGACTGAGAGAGCACTGTAACGAGGTAGGACCTGACTGAGAAACAAATATTTTGGTACTTAAAGGAACACTCCGCCCATTTTCAACCAGCTTTGTATCATTAGAACATCAGTAGTATATCAGAAAACTGTAAACTGTTTTGAAGTCTGTCATTTAATTTGACAGATATTGAGTGTTAAAGTCACTGGTCCACACTAACTCAAATTAATAACTCATTAACTCAAATCAACTCTCAATAACTGTCAAACTAGATGAATGATGAATAGTTTGACAGTTATTGAGAGTTGATTTGAGTTAATGAGTTATTAATTTGAGTTAGTGTGGACCAGAGATGTCACTGGTCCACACTTTAACTCTTAATAACTCTCAAATTAAATGACAGACTTCAAAACCGTTTACAGTTTTCTGATATACTACTGATGTTCTAATGATACAAAGCTGGTTGAAAATGGGCGGAGTGTTCCTTTAAGTACAGGAAATATCAGTTTTTAAGACTTTTACTCAAGTAATATTCTATTCTGGTAAGATATCTACTTTTAGTATAGAAGTATAGCTTTCAAGTACTTGATACTGTACACCACTGTAGCTAATGGAGATCCTAATAAACGAAACTCTTATGATAGACAGGAAAGAGAGGCGGGGGATATGGATGGGACAGCTCCTGGGTGGGACTCAGACCCGCGACGTTGCGGTCACAGACCGAGCTTGGACCCGCGACGTTGCGGTCACAGAACCGAGCTTGGACCCGTTGCGGTCCGGTCACAGAACCGAGCTTGGACTTGCACTCCAGTGTTTGTCCCCCCGTGTTTGTGTCAGTTGCCCATACTCACAGCTGAAATGTGGAGATGTGATTTCACAGACGAGCTGAAGCCAACCGAGGTGGGAACCATTAAGCCAAAGCTGTCAATGCAGTCATCTGTCGTCGCCATCTTTTTTTCTTACACGTTCAATTCACGCTTGAGCACAGAGGGAGGCGTGAAATGCCGTGTGCATCCTTCTGTAACACACAATGTTCATATCAGCTCTGTAGCACGACATGACGCGAGCAAACAACCACCTGCTCGTGTCACTAAAGCCCTTTTCCCACATGCGTACCGGAAAATTACCTGTAAGTCAATATCGGACATTTCCCTTCACACTTCGGCTCGCACATGTGGGAATCTATCAGCGAAATTGCCTGTATGTGGGGGGGGGGGGGGGGGGGGGGCGGCACTGCAGAGCGAGTGGGGGAGTGACGTGTCGGCAAAACTCTGAATGGTGAAATAAGTTTGCTTGTTTATCCGTTCACCTGCATCGCGTTGAAGCACTTTTTACAGACTGGCTTCATTTGATGTGTCCGGGCTTGCCTTCGCTGTCGGCAACGTAAGCAAAATACTTCCACTTTCGCTTCATGCATTTGCCCTGTCGGGCTGTGACTGAAGGAGGAGGACGGACTGTGGCCAGAGAGCGAGCAGAGAGGAGAGGGGAAAATCAGCACAGCACACCCACACATGAAGCTGACATAGGCTACTGCTCTTATTATCACAAGATCATTTCGACAGTTTGCTTTAATGTGCGCGAATGATTAGATTATGCCCGCTGGAACATTAAGCAACGTGTGTACACTTCGCCCATGAGAGTGTCGCGGAAAATGACTGCACCCGTTTCTCACTAGTATCCGCTAAAGCGCATACCGCTCTTCTGACAGGCTGGAAAGTGGTGAAATCTCCGCGACGACGGGGTCGCGCTTATACCGGCACGGCGCCTTTCTCACATGCAGGCATTAGACCACGTACCGGTCATTTTGCGGTACAAAGCGCATGTGGGAAAAGGGCTTTATGCACATCAGTCACTCGCTGTGGACTAGGGTTTAATCCCGGGAAACGGGATTCCCGGGAAATCCCGACTGGACCACTTCCCGTTTCCCGGAAAATACAATAGCGGGAAACGGGAAAAAATGAATTTAAGAAAATAGCTGTACAGCCTATTGTAGCCTAAATAAAATTGCGTTATGACCATTACTGCAGTTAATACGGTAATTCGTCCACACAGCCCACACCAACCTGTTGAGTGAGTCACACAGAGAGCATCTCTCAACAATGCACCACGCTCATGGATGTATTAAAAGAACACCACGCTCGTCACCACGCTGGTGGATTCCACCACGATGTCTTCTGCTGCCACGCCTGCCAGTAGTTTTGCGTGGAGATACTTTACAAACAACCAAAACAACGAGGATGCCACATGTCACCTCTGTGAGTGAGTGATAAGATGTGGAGGACGATCAACAAGCGAGTTGCTGCGACATTTGGAGTCGCAGAAACCCCGCAAGTGAAGCACCAAAAGCCTCGGTGGCCGAAATACTGTCAGAAATGGCAGCATATGACGGATTCTTAAAGCCGTGAATTTTGCACAAGCGGCGCAGGCCGTGATTGTTTGCACTAGTTTATTGATTCAATTGCACTTGAACAATGAATGTCACTTGGAAAGTAAATTAAATTGTTTGGCTATTATAGAAAGGCTGCTGAACGCTATCAGAATATGGAATCCATCTCAGCTTAATTGAAACACGCAAAATAACTTGCTTTAATCAATTTCATTTGTTTATTGTCCAATATCACTTCCCAAATTAAACGAATTCCGTTTATTTATTGTCAAATAACATTTCCATGAGGCTGTTCTTATCAGCAGACGATCACATGCAATGAACATGGCATTTCATATGAAGTTTTTATCTTAAATTATAATGTTTGTTAACATAAATTCATTCTTTTTCTGTAATCCTATAATAAGAATTAGAATAATTATTGATATCAGCAAATAAGACACTACAGCATCAAATTAGCAACCCATAGATTTATATTAAAAAAAAAGGGCGATTTCCCGGGATTTTTCTTCATTTCCCGTTTCCCGCTATGCCTCATTTTCGGGAAAAATATTAAACCCTACTGTGGACACATCTGACTACTGGCTTTATTCTAAGACCATGTTCACATGAATCTGTCTCCATGTGTTGCTTACAGACATGGGGACTTGGACTTGTGACTTGGACTCGAGTCGCACTTAACACATTCAGTGCCAGCGACGCCATATGGCGTCATTAGAAATTTACCGTACAGTGCCAGCGACGCCAAATGGCGTCATAACTCGATTTTTTTTTTTTGACGGGGGGGTGTCGATCTATGCCTCTTACATCGCCTCTTACAATATTCAGAGGTATTGAATGTGTCTAACCTATTTTACAGAACCCTTAGGTGGCGACAGCGCTCTCCAGATGAGAGAACGTGGAGTGAAACACACAGAAGAAGTCATTGGGGGGAAGGAAATCGCATCGCATCCGTCCGTATGCAGCGGCTTCATTGAAGCAACGTTTAGCTGTGCCCCTGCAGCAGCCAATCTGCTATCACAATTGAGCACCTCGATGTCCGCTGCAACAGCCTCCGTGTCCGCTGCAACACATGATCAGCCGTGGATTTGTTATTATTCTCAACTCGAAGCATGGGAGCTGGTACACGCGGCTGTAAAAAAGCAGGATCTAGCTGACTTTTTCAGTGCTGAGTACAGGCAGAGAAAACGAGAAAACAGCAGAGCAGAGAGACACTCCTCCCACAACGGGGGGGGGGGGGGGGGGGGGAGGAGGAGGGGGGGAGGTGGGCACGCAGAGCCAAGTACACAACACAGACCCAGACAGCAGGACAGGGTTGGCAAACGCAAGCCAGAATATCCGATGCCCACCAGCAGCAAAAGATCAGCAAGAAGCTGCAACCAGCAGCGCATGCAGGCGCCAGCGCTGCTGGTTTCAGCTAAAAATATTATTCTTCCAAACAAAATTCCCTTGCCTTCACTGTTTTATTGAAGGAAATTATTTTTGAGGTGTGACTACATCAGAAAATTAGCTTCAGAGTCAGTGATGTGCTTGAAATGTTTAATTTCACAAAAGGCTCATTATCTCAGCTCGTAGAAAAAAAGCTCTGTTTTTCGTTCGATCAAGCTATCTTCTCCGGCTCATAACTAAAGAACGGAAAATGGGATCAATAAACTTTTTTTTGCAGGTGATAGAAGAGAGTCTCATCGTTATTTGTGCGTGTTCAGTGTTTACATAGTAATTATTAAAGAAATTATATGACTGTTTTAAAATGCATTGCGGCCTATGTGGCACAGCAAGCAACCTTTTGCCCAAGGGCCGTGGCACTGAAAGTGTTAAAGAGCGTGGTGCACGTTAAAACAAAATCTGAATTTACATTTTGGGCTCATGATTACTATGAAAATACCCCAAAATTAAAAAATTAAAAATTAAAATCACAGGCCCACAGGGTAGAAATATGGAGGAAAAGGGGGCATTCTAAATGGGCGTGTGACATCACAGGAGGAGTGACATCACAAGAGGAGAATGTTCTGCTGTGGCAGACATCACAAGAGGGAGTTCCATGAAATGGAACAGGTTACAAAAACAAGTCTAAATGCAGGTATATGTGATAAAAAAATAAATCTTTGGTATATATCCCTCCCACATATTAATGCAATGTGGTTTCCAACCTGCACCATGCTCTATTAAGTCGTGCACACAGTGACTTGAGACTCGTCCTCAAAAGACTTGAGACTTGACTCGGACTCGAGATTTGGAACTTGTGAACAATCTTTCTTTTTATTGTTTTGGTACATTAACATTACGGAAATGTCTACTCATAATAATGTTAACTAATCATTGCTGATATTGTATTCTAATAGATAAACGAGTGAGGATAATACATTACATGCTTAGAATTCCTTATTTTTAGCTACGCAGTGTTCTAAGCTGACTGGATGGCATGCAGCAGATGATAGAACGCTCATCCATAGAGACGTGAGACTTGACTTGGACTTGCCCCTCAAAGACTTGAGACTTGACTTGGATTTGTGACCAAATGACTTGAGACTTGACTTGGACTTGCAAATAATGACTTGTGAGCGTCTCGGGCTTGATTCAAGACAGTAGCCATCTCTCTCTGTCCCCCCTCTCTCCCAGGTCTGGACCCGTGTCAGAGGCAGAGTGTGGAGGAGCTGATCTCTCTCTGTCCCCCCTCTCTCCCAGGTCTGGACCCGTGTCAGAGGCACAGTGTGGAGGAGCTGATCTCTCTCTCTGTCCCCCCTCTCTCCCAGGTCTGGACCCGTGTCAGAGGCAGGGTGTGGAGGAGCTGATCTCTCTCTGTCCCCCCTCTCTCCAAGGTCTGGACCCGTGTCAGAGGCACAGTGTGGAGGAGCTGATCTCTCTCTCTGTCCCCCCTCTCTCCCAGGTCTGGACCCGTGTCAGAGGCACAGTGTGGAGGAGCTGATCTCTCTCTGTCCCCCCTCTCTCCCAGGTCTGGACCCGTGTCAGAGGCACAGTGTGGAGGAGCTGATCTCTCTCTCTGTCCCCCCTCTCTCCCAGGTCTGGACCCGTGTCAGAGGCAGGGTGTGGAGGAGCTGATCTCTCTATCTGTCCCCCCTCTCTCCCAGGTCTGGACCCGTGTCAGAGGCAGAGTGTGGAGGAGCTGATCTCTCTCTGTCCCCCCTCTCTCCCAGGTCTGGACCCGTGTCAGAGGCAGGGTGTGGAGGAGCTGATCTCTCTCTCTGTCCCCCCTCTCTCTCAGGTCTGGACCCGTGTCAGAGGCAGGGTGTGGAGGAGCTGATCTCTCTCTCTCTCTGTCCCCCCTCTCTCTCAGGTCTGGACCCGTGTCAGAGGCAGGGTGTGGAGGAGCTGATCTCTCTCTCTCTGTCCCCCCCTCTCTCCCAGGTCTGGACCCGTGTCAGAGGCAGGGTGTGGAGGAGCTGATCTCTCTCTCTCTGTCCCCCCTCTCTCTCAGGTCTGGACCCGTGTCAGAGGCAGGGTGTGGAGGAGCTGATCTCGGCATCCCCTTGTGGCTTTGACCACACCGCTCTGTTCACCATGCTACAGAGATGCACGCTGCAGCACCGCATGGACGACTCCTTCTCCTGCCTGGTACGTCTGTTAAACACGTGGTGCAGGGCAGTTAAACATCGTCCGACACTTCCGGTCGGGCCCTACATGAACCAGCATCGGGAAAGAGAGACAGTAATTATTTTATCCCGTTTGAATTGTGCCATGAGGTACACATATGATACTTTAAAAGATAACGTTGCAAGTCAAGAAAGTCACAGTTTGCCAACTGTTGTGCTTATTTCATGGTTTCCAAAAAACATAAGTTTTGTTTTGTTCAAATTTAATGACAATTTGTCAAACCACAATTTCAATGTACTCATCTCTGTAGTGACCATCTCCAAAAGCTGCTGTAGGTTGTCCCCGGAACAAAAAATATTGGTGTCGTCTGCAAACAAAACAGATTTCAATATTCTTGATACATTACATATGTCATTTATGTACAAAATAGGGCCCAACACTGATCTCTGGGGCACCCCACATGTAATTTCCAAACATGTTGATTTGTGTTCGCCTAACTGTACAAATTGTTACATGTTTTCTATGTAACTTTTTAACCAATTCACCATCCCCCCTCTAATACCATACCTTTCCATTTTATTGAGTAAAATATTGTGATTAATGGTGTAAATTCCCCATCTATGAATATTCCGACTTAGGGGGGGCATGGTGGTGCAGTGGTAAGCGCTGTCGCCTCACAGCTAGAATGTCCTGAGTTCGATTCCCACCTGGGACGCTGTGAGGAGTGCGTGCCCGTCCGCATGTCCTCGAGTGCCCGCCGCCCGGGTGGGGTCGTCAAAAGGGCCTTTCTGTGTGGAGTTTGCATGTTCTCCCCGTGCCCCCTGGGGGTTTCCTTCATAAAGGAACCCCACACCAAAAATGCAATATCCTGTTTGCTGAAGTGGTGCCTCCTCTGGTCGTTAAGGGCGCCTGATGTTCAGAGGGAGGGGAACTGGTTGGAATAGCGTGAACCTCCCACGTGCTATGTCCTACCGGTGAAGCTTCCCCTGTCAGGTGAAAAGAAGCGGCTGGCAACTGCCCATGTCTCGGAGGAAGCATGGAGCCAGTTTCGGCTCTCCCCAGATCGGCAGAGGGTGGAGCAGCAACCAGGATAAATAAATAAAAATTTGCACTAATGGGGGATAAAAATGGGATAAAAGAAATCGGGGGGGGGATGGGGGGGAATCCGACTGCATACTTCTTCTTGTCTATAACATTAGTTATTTCTTCTATTAACTCCATTAATGCTGTTGATCTGTTTTCTCTGAATCCGTACTGACAATCTCTTAACAAATTGTGTTTCTCAATATATTTGAGAAAATTGTCCAACCTTCCAATACAATTTTGTTCTAATATTTTGGAGAACTGAGGGTGTAGAGACACAGGCCTGTAATTGGTGAAGTGGTGTTTATCCCCTGCTTTATATAATAGGATAACTTTAGTAGTTTTCATTTTACATGGAAATTTACCTGTTTTGAAAGACAAGTTTTACATATAGGTTAGCTGGTTTGGTTTGCAATACCATCAATGACATTCTTGACGGAGTTGTTTATATCTGTGTGTGTGCGTGTGTGTATATATACTGTTTGTGTGTGTGTGTGTGTGTGTGTGTGTGTGTATATATATACAGTATACTGTGTGTGTGTGTGTGTGTGTGTGTGTGTGTGTATATATATGTGTATGTATATATATATATATATACGGTATATATATATATATTAGGGCTGTCAGCGTTAACGCGCGTCGATCATAACGCGTTATTTTTTTTTAATCGCGTTAATCGCATGCTGCTATTTTGTCCTTTCGTCGCACCCGTACTTGTAGTCAAGCCGTTCGGTTTCCTGTCTCCTGCTTGTGCAGGCAGGCATGGAAGAGAACGACAGCAATACGCTTTTAAATGGCTCGTTTTACTTCCCAAACGGCACAGTGGATAAGTCAAGAGCCGTAGTTTGCACCTTGTGTAAAACGGAATTAAAATATCACCGAAGTACATCGAGTTTGAGGCGAGCGATCACCTAAAAGTAGCTAGCAGCCAGCTAGCAGCCAGCTAGCTAGCGCGAGACTCATCACTCATTCTTCCTTCAGAGTCTCGGATGTGCGGGTCCTCTAACCACTGGGAGGTCAGCTCCAATGGCTTCACGCGATATACACGTTATGAATACACAGTTTCCAATACCGAGCCAATATTCACATGGAAGTGCCAAAGTTTTTAGCTCAGATACAGCCTTCTTCGGCTGTGTCATTTTGGGTTTCGACTGCTCCACAGCGCCGCCACCGGAAGTATCGGTTCTGGAGCGTTCTGGAGTGTTTACAATTATTGTGCATTTATTTTCTATTCAAGATGCATTTTGTAGACATTTTGTGACCTCCTGTCTACATTGCACTTCTATTGAATTGAAAATAAATCTAAAATTCAAGATCACAAAGTACATTTGATTCCCAATCACGACACACTGGTAAGAATTATTAATATGTCATTAAAAATGCTTTGCAATGCAAAATAATAGCATTTTAAACATGCGATACAAAGATGCGATTAATCGCGATTAAGAAAATTAATCGTTTGACAGCCCTAATATATATATATATATATATATACACATGTATAACACAATCATCATGCCATTCTTCCATATGGATTTGGACATGTGTGTGTCAGTGTGTTGAGTTGAGTTGTCTTCAGCACATTATTATTTAGCCTGTCAGCGTGAAGCAGAGAAACGCCCCACAGGCCTACCCAAAACAAGAGAGAGAGAGAGAGAGTCCTAAGCAGAGCGTGTGCGGTGGGGCGAGCGAGGCCCCACAGGCCTACCCAAAACAAGAGAGAGAGAGAGTCCTAAGCAGAGCGTGTGCGGTGGGGCGAGCGAGGCCCCACAGGCCTACCCAAAACAAGAGAGAGAGAGAGAGAGTCCTAAGCAGAGCGTGTGCGGTGGGGCGAGCGAGGTGCCTGGGGGCCTCTCTCACTCAATCTGACGAGGGGATAAACGCTCCAATCAATACTTTACTAATAGGAACATGACCCTCATGGACCCTGCTGTGTGCACTCAATAGACTGGGGGGGCGCGGGGGGGGGGGGGGGGGGGCAACTCTTAGAGGATGAATGGGCTGAACGTGTGTGTAAGCTTTAACCCTTTGAACCCCAAGCAGTTTCTGGGTCTTTTTGCTCCTCACATTGTGACTGAACGTGGATTCCTTTTACACTTAATATATAAGGGCTAGAAATAAGGAGAACTCAAAAATGTCTGGCAGTGCAACACAATTATAATGTCATAAATCATAAAGAACAGAAGAAGAAGAAAAAGACCATTTGAATTGCTTTGATAAAAATGCTATACATACAGAACTATTTACATTTTACAGTACCTCTATACTTTGAGTGGTTCTCAAAGTTTCCATGACTGAGGGGCAACATTGGAATAACACAAAATAATTCCAAAACAAATCTTGAAAGATTTGTTTTTTTTCCCTTCGCCAGAATGTATCTAACTTTGTAGCATCATTTAGCCACCTTCCTGACAAGCTAGCAGGACATGGTTGGTACCAATGAATGTCTTAGGTTGTCTAGTTTCATATGATATCAGAAAGAACCTTACTCTGGGTTTAAACCTGAGCCCGCTACAGCCTCTGAAAACACTAAACATATCGAGAATCAGACCAAATACCATCTTGCAGTGTTGTCAAGTCACTATATCTTGACTCCATGTAGAGTCTGGAGTCACCAGTGTTCGAGTCCAAGTCCGGAGTTACTGAACATGAGCATGAATCCACATGTAGGTGGAACACAGGGGCCTGCCCTGGCACAAAACGTTATAATGTCTTGGTATTAATATAGATATCAATATCTTATGCCACATTATTAGGACCGAATACAAAAAAAAGAAGAATAATACGGTAGGTATACTGTAGTACCGGTAATATGTTTGAGAGAAAGAATATTGTTATACCTTTCTGATGTTTAATATCGGTTGTTTGGTTGTATCTGTAGGTGTCATGTGTTTTTTTCATGTTTTGTGTGGAGCCCAGGAAGAGTAGCTTATGTTCTGCATGAGCTAATGGGCATCCTAATACAAATCCTAAATCATAGTAGGCCTACTACCAACACTACTACCAACACTACTACCAACACTACTACCAACACTACTACCAACACCAACGACCCACCAACCATGTTGCTGTTACATTCAATAGAGCAGTAACAAGACACCGACCATGTTGCTGTTACATTCAGTAGAGCAGTAACAAGACACCGACCATGGTGCTGTTACATTCAGTAGAGCAGTAACAAGACACCGACCGTGTTGCTGTTACATTCAGTAGAGCAGTAACAAGACACCGACCATGGTGCTGTTACATTCAGTAGAGCAGTAACAAGACACCGACCATGGTGCTGTTACGTTCAGTAGAGCAGTAACAAGACACCGACCATGTTGCTGTTACATTCAATAGAGCAGTAACAAGACACCGACCATGTTGCTGTTACATTCAGTAGAGCAGTAACAAGACACCGACCATGGTGCTGTTACATTCAGTAGAGCAGTAACAAGACACCGACCATGGTGCTGTTACGTTCAGTAGAGCAGTAACAAGACACCGACCATGTTGCTGTTACATTCAATAGAGCAGTAACAAGACACCGACCATGTTGCTGTTACATTCAGTAGAGCAGTAACAAGACACCGACCATGGTGCTGTTACATTCAGTAGAGCAGTAACAAGACACCGACCGTGTTGCTGTTACATTCAGTAGAGCAGTAACAAGACACCGACCATGGTGCTGTTACATTCAGTAGAGCAGTAACAAGACACCGACCATGGTGCTGTTACATTCAGTAGAGCAGTAACAAGACACCGACCATGGTGCTGTTACATTCAGTAGAGCAGTAACAAGACACCGACCATGGTGCTGTTACATTCAGTAGAGCAGTAACAAGACACCGACCATGGTGCTGTTACATTCAGTAGAGCAGTAACAAGACACCGACCATGGTGCTGTTACATTCAGTAGAGCAGTAACAAGACACCGACCATGGTGCTGTTACATTCAGTAGAGCAGTAACAAGACACCGACCATGGTGCTGTTACATTCAGTAGAGCAGTAACAAGACACCGACCATGTTGCTGTTACATTCAATAGAGCAGTAACAAGACACCGACCATGTTGCTGTTACATTCAGTAGAGCAGTAACAAGACACCGACCGTGTTGCTGTTACATTCAGTAGAGCAGTAACAAGACACCGACCATGTTGCTGTTACATTCAGTAGAGCAGTAACAAGACACCGACCGTGTTGCTGTTACATTCAGTAGAGCAGTAACAAGACACCGACCATGTTGCTGTTACATTCAGTAGAGCAGTAACAAGACACCGACCGTGTTGCTGTTACATTCAGTAGAGCAGTAACAAGACACCGACCGTGTTGCTGTTACATTCAATAGAGCAGTAACAAGACACCGACCATGTTGCTGTTACATTCAGTAGAGCAGTAACAAGACACAGACCATGTTGCTGTTACATTCAGTAGAGCAGTAACAAGACACCGACCATGTTGCTGTTACATTCAGTAGAGCAGTAACAAGACACCGACCGTGTTGCTGTTACATTCAGTAGAGCAGTAACAAGACACCGACCGTGTTGCTGTTACATTCAGTAGAGCAGTAACAAGACACCGACCATGTTGCTGTTACATTCAGTAGAGCAGTAACAAGACACCGACCGTGTTGCTGTTACATTCAATAGAGCAGTAACAAGACACCGACCATGTTGCTGTTACATTCAGTAGAGCAGTAACAAGACACCGACCATGTTGCTGTTACATTCAGTAGAGCAGTAACAAGACACCGACCATGTTGCTGTTACATTCAATAGAGCAGTAACAAGACACCGACCATGTTGCTGTTACATTCAGTAGAGCAGTAACAAGACACCGACCATGTTGCTGTTACATTCAATAGAGCAGTAACAAGACACAGACCATGTTGCTGTTACATTCAGTAGAGCAGTAACAAGACACCGACCATGTTGCTGTTACATTCAGTAGAGCAGTAACAAGACACCGACCGTGTTGCTGTTACATTCAGTAGAGCAGTAACAAGACACCGACCATGGTGCTGTTACATTCAGTAGAGCAGTAACAAGACACCGACCATGGTGCTGTTACATTCAGTAGAGCAGTAACAAGACACCGACCATGTTGCTGTTACATTCAGTAGAGCAGTAACAAGACACCGACCATGTTGCTGTTACATTCAGTAGAGCAGTAACAAGTACGTGTCTTAGCAGAAGCTACTGCAATTAACAAATACAAAATGATGACATGATATCCATGAACAGAAATATAATTACGCAGCTGCAAAACAAACACACTGCTTGCAGAGATGTTGAACATAATACAGGTCAAGTAATCCCATGAAAAGTCACACCAGCGCTCGCTCCTGTCTGAGACCAAGCAGGGACTTTATTAAGACCAAGCAGGGACTTTATTAAGACCAAGCAGGGACTTTATTAAGACCAAGCAGGGACTTTATTAAGACCAAGCAGGGACTTTATTAAGACCAAGCAGGGACTTTATTAAGACCAAGCAGGGACTTTATTAAGACCAAGCAGGGACTTTATTAAGACCAAGCAGGGACTTTATTAAGACCAAGCAGGGACTTTATTAAGACCAAGCAGGGACTTTATTAAGTGCAACAATCATGTCACTGAACTCATCACACTTTGAGAACACCTGCTCTACACAGTACCTGTCCTCTCTCCTCTGTGTGTGTGTAGAACACCTGCTCTACACAGTACCTGTCCTCTCTCCTCTGTGTGTGTAGAACACCTGCTCTGCACGGTACCTGTCCTCTCTGCTCTGTGTGTGTGTAGAACACCTGCTCTACACGGTACCTGTCCTCTCTGCTCTGTGTGTGTAGAACACCTGCTCTACATGGTACCTGTCCTCTCTGCTCTGTGTGTGTAGAACACCTGCTCTACACAGTACCTGTCCTCTCTGCTCTGTGTGTGTAGAACACCTGCTCTACACAGTACCTGTCCTCTCTGCTCTGTGTGTGTGTAGAACACCTGCTCTACACAGTACCTGTCCTCTCTCCTCTGTGTGTGTAGAACACCTGCTCTACACGGTACCTGTCCTCTCTGCTCTGTGTGTGTGTAGAACACCTGCTCTACACAGTACCTGTCCTCTCTGCTCTGTGTGTGTAGAACACCTGCTCTACACGGTACCTGTCCTCTCTGCTCTGTGTGTGTAGAACACCTGCTCTACACAGTACCTGTCCTCTCTCCTCTGTGTGTGTAGAACACCTGCTCTACATGGTACCTGTCCTCTCTGCTCTGTGTGTGTAGAACACCTGCTCTACATGGTACCTGTCCTCTCTGCTCTGTGTGTGTAGAACACCTGCTCTACACGGTACCTGTCCTCTCTGCTCTGTGTGTGTAGAACACCTGCTCTACACGGTACCTGTCCTCTCTGCTCTGTGTGTGTAGAACACCTGCTCTACACAGTACCTGTCCTCTCTGCTCTGTGTGTGTGTAGAACACCTGCTCTGCACGGTACCTGTCCTCTCTGCTCTGTGTGTAGAACACCTGCTCTACACAGTACCTGTCCTCTCTGCTCTGTGTGTGTAGAACACCTGCTCTACACGGTACCTGTCCTCTCTGCTCTGTGTGTGTAGAACACCTGCTCTACACAGTACCTGTCCTCTCTGCTCTGTGTGTGTGTGTAGAACACCTGCTCTACACAGTACCTGTCCTCTCTGCTCTGTGTGTGTGTAGAACACCTGCTCTACATGGTACCTGTCCTCTCTGCTCTGTGTGTAGAACACCTGCTCTACATGGTACCTGTCCTCTCTGCTCTGTGTGTGTAGAACACCTGCTCTACATGGTACCTGTCCTCTCTGCTCTGTGTGTGTAGAACACCTGCTCTACACGGTACCTGTCCTCTCTGCTCTGTGTGTGTAGAACACCTGCTCTACACAGTACCTGTCCTCTCTGCTCTGTGTGTGTAGAACACCTGCTCTGCACGGTACCTGTCCTCTCTGCTCTGTGTGTGTAGAACACCTGCTCTACACGGTACCTGTCCTCTCTGCTCTGTGTGTAGAACACCTGCTCTACACAGTACCTGTCCTCTCTGCTCTGTGTGTGTAGAACACCTGCTCTGCACGGTACCTGTCCTCTCTGCTCTGTGTGTGTAGAACACCTGCTCTACACAGTACCTGTCCTCTGCTCTGTGTGTGTAGAACACCTGCTCTACACGGTACCTGTCCTCTCTGCTCTGTGTGTGTAGAACACCTGCTCTGCACAGTACCTGTCCTCTGCTCTGTGTGTAGAACACCTGCTCTGCACGGTACCTGTCCTCTCTGCTCTGTGTGTGCAGGCGGCCTGGCTGCAGTTCACTCTGATTGGCTGGAGTTTTGTCACGTGACTGTTAGTCTCATCCTAGTCATTCAAAGCTGCGCTGCGGCATGCAGAATAATAATTCATAAATAAATATTTCTAAATATTTTACTACATAGAACTGATATCTGTAGCAACCATCTTTATTTGCATGGGATTTCAGAGTGTGTGTGTGAGTGTGTGTGTGTGTGTGTGTGTGTGTGTGTGTGTGTGTGTGTGTGTTTGTGTGTGTGTCTGTGTGTGTCAGTGTGTGTGTGTGTCTGTGTGTGATTCCTGAGATGACAAGATGTTGGAGCGAGGTGACATCTGTGCCTCTTTCAGATCCCTACCTGCCTCACCAGGAGACTTCCCAGCTTCCACTCTGCAATTAGAGCCGTCCATTCACGCCCTCTCTCTGTCTTTTCTCTCCTCTTTTCTCTCCGCGTGCTTTTGTGCGGCGGCGAGTCTTTTCACCGGGTGTCTTGAAGAAAGGCCAGTGGACATCTGTTGAGAGGTGGCTGGGATTCATGTCGTCGTCGGGGTCGTATTTTATTCACAAAGACTTGAACCCGACAACGGCAATTAGGGGGAGGTTGAGTGGTAGCCGGAGTCCAGGTCTGTGCTTGACGGGATCAACCTGGTTCCCAGCGGTCCTGAAGGGGTTAAATCCCCCGACGCTCGAGACACAGCAGGGTGGAATCCCAGCTGGAGGGGGATTGTGTGTAACGCTGTGGGACAGAGGACATCTCAGCTGGAGGGGGATTGTGTGTAACGCTGTGGGACAGAGGACATCTCAGCTGGAGGGGGATTGTGTGTAACGCTGTGGGACAGAGGACATCTCAGCTGGAGGGGGATTGTGTGTAACGCTGTGGGACCAGAGGACATCTCAGCTGGAGGGGGATTGTGTGTAACGCTGTGGGACTAGAGGACATCTCAGCTGGAGGGGGATTGTGTGTAACGCTGTGGGACTAGAGGACATCTCAGCTGGAGGGGGATTGTGTGTAACGCTGTGGGACTAGAGGACATCTTTCAAGGGCTTCATTCCAGAACTCTGTGTGTTCATCTCGACTGTAGCCAACAGATCAACTGAAAGGATGTTTTTGTGAAGAAGCCGGCGCAAAACGTCTCTTCAGTTTGCCGTTTTTACCTCCGCCAACAAAGTTGGCCCGGAGGTCATCATGTTTTCACCTCTGTCTGTCAGCAGCTTATCTCAAAAAGTTATCAACTAAGTGGGATCCGGTCTGCTCCAAAATGTGTTGGGTTCTTCCTTGGCCAAGTTCCTCACAAATCAGCCCAGTAGTTTTTCCGTAATCTTGCTGACAGACAAACCAATCGATCACCTCTTTTTAAGTGTGGATTTCCCTTTTTCTTGGTTTTTGAAGTTAGTTATTGTCGCACCAGAGAAGAAGCCAGCTTATGGACTTATCATTAATAACTATTTGAAAGACATCAATTATTCTGTCGTTGAAAAGTGAAAACATTTGATAAAGGAAAGTCTCCAGCTGACTTGAGTTGACTGAGTTTATGTCTTGGTCCAGATTGTGGCCCCCACCCCGAAGGTGTGGTGGAGCAGAAAGAAGACGGTGATGGGATCATGGAAGTTGATCAGTGAACTGGAAACATCTGAAGATCAATATTTAACTCTCCTTCTGTCTTTAAGCCAGTGACCCAGTTTGACCGCCCGCCTGCTTTCCGCCTTCATATCTCTTGTCCCCTTCACGTGCACAACTCAGCCTGTTCACATGCACGACAACTCAGCCTGCTCACGTGCACGACAACTCAGCCTGTTCACATGCACGACTCAGCCCGCTCACGTGCACGACTCAGCCTGCTCACGTGCACGACTCCGCTCACGTGCACGACTCAGCCTGCTCACGTGCACGACTCCGCTCACGTGCACGACTCAGGCTGCTCGCGTGCACGACTCAGCCTGCTCACGTGCATGACTCAGCCTGCTCACGTGCACGACTCCGCTCACGTGCACGACTCGGCCTGCTCACGTGCACGACTCAGCCTGCTCACGTGCATGACTCCGCTCACGTGCACGACTCGGCCTGCTCACGTGCACGACTCAGCCTGCTCACGTGCATGACTCCGCTCACGTACACGACTCAGCCTGCTCACGTGCATGACTCAGCCCGCTCACGTGCATGACTCAGCCTGCTCACGTGCACGACTCAGCCCGCTCACGTGCATGACTCCGCTCACGTACACGACTCAGCCCGCTCTCGTGCACGACTCAGCGTAGCACAGAATCAGATGACGTCCGACTGTACAACAGATGCTCCTAGAACATAAACAGGTGGAAACAGGAGGGGGCGGGGCTTTAACTTACTTTCTACTTAAGACTTTACTTTTACCCTCTACATTTCAAAATAAAACATCTATACATTCTACTCACTAGATTTTCAACTCTCAGGAAATTGTCAACTGCTTTTTGTTCTTTTTTCGGTGTCACCGAATGTCGTATTCGATGTCACTTTATTCTGTGTTTTTGGGCTCAGTGTCAGACAGCTTCCATCCAGGAAGCAAAGCGACACCAGAAAGTAATGAGGGGACAGAGAGAGCGAGAAGCAGAGAACATCTCTGATCTGAGCTGCAGACTAGTGTCAAAACTCAATCCACACAATCCATATTAGAAGAGCCAGCCTCTAAACCAGCCCTTTGGAATTTCATCACTTTGTGGCGTCACAAAGGTCATTATCATTCTTGTAAGAAATAACAAAGTGTTTTTTTCAAAGCTGTTGAACAGTTGTCGTTTATTACTAGTTAGTTTTCCCTACCTGTCTTACATTTCACTCTTGAAACGATTAGCCAGTCAGAAGAGAGGGTTGTTAATATTACCAAACCTTAAAGACCACGTGAACCGGGTCTCAGAGAGTGACGGTGATGCATCGGACGGAAAACAGATATTAGTTTGCGAGTTTACAAACCAGTTACATGTCCTATGCATTCTACATTAGATGAAGAAATTACCGTAGAATTTATGGGCTTAGAAAAGTCTGCCCGGCAGCGATCTTGCCTGCAGAATTTTCTCCTCGAAATGAAGATTGATTGACAGCTGCCATGTCGTGATGTGATTGGTTGAAATGGGGTAGACATTTGATAGTTCTTCGTTACGTCACCATACTGTAGATTACAGTTATGAATGAAATCCTGAAAAATGAATGAAAAAGTGTGAAAAACGAAAGAAATTTTGGTTTTTGTGATGATTATTTTTTTGCATACATTATTAAATAGGTGCACAGAATACCCAGTTATCTGAACTAAAATAAAAAGTCATTTTTGGGATTAGCTCATCTTTAAAGTCACGGTGACAGAAGCAGCCTGTTGGTAAGGCTCAGAGAGATGCTGCAAAATGAACCCTAGTGTTTTTGTTTCCAGACACCACACACAGCTTACAATGGACCTCAGCACACTAAATACAACTCTGGAGAGTGGAGGGTATGGAGACACTGTGCTTTTATACTTGGACATGACTAAAGGATTTGAAGTGATACTTTTACAGCAGTATATTTTTAGACGAGTATTTGCCCTTTTACCTGAGTGAGGATGGTGTGTCCCCCTCTCTCCTGTGTGAGTCTCAGCTCAGAGTCAGCAGGGCGTCTGTAGTGTCATTACTGCTCCGCTCCTCAAACCTGAGTGTGTCTCAGAAAAGCTATGTTATGATGCTATTAATGAGAAATATCTGCAGACCAGAGGATCGGCGGCGCTCACATGGAGAGCTGAACCCGCCACCTTGCAGAAAACGGACAAACAAGAGGCTCTGAAATCTTTATTTGTAGCTAATGATGCTTTTGTCCATCTGACAAGATACAATCAAAATAACTTGACTAGCGACAACAACACACTGCTGAGTATCTGGTGCACCGGAGAGAATAGAGGCAAGGCAAGTTTATTTGTATAGCACAGAGGTCTTCAAAGTGGGAGGCGGGCCTCCCCTGGGGGGGTGGCGGTGGGGGGGGGGGGGGGTAAGCTCCATGCAATTTCATGGGAGGCTCAGTGAATGGAAGTGAATGAATGAATGGACGAATGAATTGATTTGACAAATTAAAAAAATACAATACAACAGGCATACGATGTATGATAAATGGGGGTATCATACATCTGGTCAGAGATTTTCTCTCGGACCGCCCCCAACAGGTCCTTGTCAATGATATTCGGTCTGACATCACAGTGCTTAACACGGGGGCGCCGCAGGGGACAATTTTTGCCCCCTTACTTTTTTCTTTGTATACCAATGAATTTCAATTGGATCAGGAGAACTTTAGTCTGTTCAAGTACGCAGATGACATGGCCTTGGTTGCCTTACTAAAGAAGGGGGATATAGATGGGGAGGAAACATATAGAGGACATGTATCTTCTCTCCATAACTGGTGTGATCTCAGCCTCCTGGAGATCAATCTGACAAAAACAAAAGAACTTGTCTTTCATGGAAATGACCCTGTGCAGCCTCTTAACATTACAGGACACTCTATAGAGATGGTAGACAAGTTTAAATACTTAGGCACCTTTATTGATAGTAACCTCAACTTCAGCGATAATACTAATTACATTTTTAAAACCTGTAATCAACGCCTCCATTTATTACGCAAACTCAACTCCTTTGGAGTGAGCAAGCACATTATGGAGATGGTTTATAAGAACCTCATCCAGGGAATCCTAACCTTCAATATGACTATGTGGTTCGGCAATCTGAACACAAAATATAAATGTAAGCTGCAGAGAGTAGTGAATCTAGCCTCGAAAATCATAGGGAAGCCACAGACACAGTTAAGCTACATCTACAAGGAAGCTGTCAGGAAAAAAGCTGTAAAAATAGTAAACGACCCCTCACACCCTCTCTGCAGCGAATTTGAACTGCTCCCCTCAGGCAGGCGATATAGAGTGCCTAAGGCCAAGCGTAACATCTTTCAGAACTCATTCATACCAACTGCAATCAGGGTATTGAATGAGAATATGCCTCGTTAGACTAGCCTATTATGCTATGTATTATGCCACTGCTGTCCTTTATTTGCTACTAAGATGTTTTTTGTGTGTAAATGTTGCTGTTGTTAATGTTGCTGTCTAATTGTTTTTGTGTATATGATGAGACAAAAGATGAATTTCCACTTTGGTGGACAATAAACTAACTACAACTACAACTACAACATACAGTATAAAACAACTCAAGGATATGACAATACAGTCATTAAACGTATTTCTATTGTGGTCCTGAGGTCAGAAAAAGGAATGACACTACAATACACAATAATCATCAGTATATAAAAGGCAGCTAGGGCTCTGTTTCTCTGTCTGTCCCACTGTTTACATAATCAGTGATGTCATAAATTCACTTCACACACAAGGCTATTGTTCAGTGATGATGTCACTGATGACATCACTGACTGATGTCATCAGTGATGATATACAATGATGATGTAATCAGTGATGATGTCACCAGTGATGTCATCCGTCTGAGGCTCACGAGAGAGACTGAGGAGGCTCACGGGAGAGAGAGGAGAGGGAGAGACTGAGGGAGGGAGACATTGTGCGTGCGCCAATAGGGCAGGCAAGGCCACACAGCGGCCGAGCTGCAGGGCGGCCGAGCGCGCGAGATGCCTAGTACAGTACAATACATGAAAAAACATCAGTAAAGAACAATCAACAAAAATAAGGAGATACAAACAACACAAGTTCAAAAACCAGTCCAAGAAAGACTGCACTATATCACTGCAGCTTACGCATGAATATTTTTAGAAGGTTTTTAAAACTATTCAGAGATTTAGTAGATTTAATTTAGTTTGGGATTTTATTCCACTCCCCCCAATTTCTGGCTAACTTGGCTCAAGTGTTGAGTGTCTATTCACCTTATGTTCAGACGCGGGGGTCGGCCAAATTCTTCCGGGTCGTGTTAACACTTCCGGCGGTCACGGCGCCAAATATGAAAGAACGTCATGAAGAAGAGAGTTGTTTTTGTAGCGGACAGTGCAGGGGGTAAAACAAAGAACGTAGCCTACTACTTTGTGCTCGGTACACAGCAAGCAACCAGAGTATCCACTGTTAGCCAGGTCAGATAACATTATCGTCGACAATGACGAGCACTTTCTTGTAAAACATACCTGGACTCCAACAAAGAAAGCTTCAGATAGTTTTATCTCCTCCGAGCGCTCGAGCCACTTACGTCTATAAGACCTGCAGACGTTAACGTAATTCCCTGGAATGCGAGACTTAACGAGCCAGTTACATGGCGTTGCATTCTTAGACATTGCCGTTTGCTTTTATTTGGTATGTTACATACAATTGGCTAAATTATTAGTTAATTCAGAGTTAGATGATATTGGAGCAGCCAGCCATTTTCTTTTTCTTTTTCTTTTTTAGCCGGAAGTCGTCACACGACCACACAACCGGGTCAAATGGGCGTGGCTACATAAGGTGAATATGGGATCGAATAACATTATCATCATAGGCATTGAGCGAGGAAGCTTTGTCTGGGGGGAGGCCCACAGTCTCAGACTTGGAAACGCCCTACACATTACACACATGCAATACAAAGTGCTTTACATGAAATGGATCAAAAGAAAAGAGCATCACAAAGTCACATATAAGATCCAAAAGGTCACAGTGCAACATTATTAGCATATTTTTACTTTGTGACTGAATTCACATATGCACACTTATCTTAAATTTTGCACTATTGTGAGTGAATTCTGTAACTGTGTTTTTACCAGTTTATATTAAACCCTCTCTTTTTCTACTTTGATCCAATCTAAGTCACAGAATACTTTCTCTTGGTTATCTTACCTCTGTTCAAACCTCACTGCACGGCGTCGCTCCCGGCCAACGCCGGCGGATGCGGCGCGCCGTCACGGAGAGGCAGCCACGGCTTGCCGAGCTAACGAGGCAGTCGGCTTGTTAGCCACTAAATGAGCTAACGAGGCAGTCGGCTCGTTAGACACTAATTGAGCGGTCAACGCCAAGACTGGAGTTCACCATCTGTTTGTCACAGAGGAACATCTTGTAGCTTCACGCCAGCCGACGGGCCGCTTGCCGGCAGACACGCTGCGTGTGATATTAATAGATCACGGGGGAGGAGGGGGGGGGGGTGTATCAGGCTTTTTCTAATGATGAACATCTGATTTAGTAAAGCGTAGGCTTTACTAAATCATATATATATATATACTGTCTATATATATATATATATATATATATATATATATATATATATATATATAGGGTTAGGGGGATCAAATACTTATTTCACACAATCAAATGCAAATCAATTTCTATCTTTTATATAATGTGATTTTCTGGATAGATAGATATTTTAGATATTCTGTCTCACTGTTAAAATAAACCCACCATTCAAATTATAGACGGTTCATTTCTTTGTCAGTGGACAAACTTACAAAATCGACAAGGGATCAAATGATTATTCCGTGCATATATATATATATATATATATATATATATATGTATATATATGCACGGAATAATCATATATCATATACTGTATATTTTTATGTATATATATATATATATATATATATTATATATTATAACATTTTCTAAAACGATTTAAGTGACAATTTAGGAGCAAAAGTTTTTTTGCCGTCTGTATGTCTCAGTCCTCACGGCTTTAGCATTTTGATACGTTTTGGAATAAAGATGAAGTTTGATCATTCTCAATATAGATCAGTATGCTCCGCCCGCTTCACCTCCAGACAAGAATCAGAGCATCAGGAAATACAAGAAGAGACTATGGTTTAATGTAGTGTAATGTCATGTCATGTTTAAGAGGTTTGTCAAAATACTATGGTTTAATGTAGTGTAATGTCATGTCATGTTTAAGAGGTTTGTCAAAATACTAACAGGTTTAATGTAGTGTAATGTCATGTCATGTTTAAGAGGTTTGTCAAAATACTAACAGTGCTAAAGCTCCTGAGTCTAAAGAAACATGAATGTCCGCACACTGCAGCTCCCGTCTTAATAATTTATTCATTAATTTATTTATGCCTTTGTTTATTCATTTATTTATTCATTCATTCATTTATTTATTTATTATTTATTCATTCATTCATTAGCCATATCCACAGAAAGTGTCGTTTCGAGCGACTGCTCCTCTTGGTCTGAAGATGAGCAGTCGCCGAGTTGTACGACTGAGTTGTTCTGTAAGGTCGGTTATAATGACGGTTATCATGAAGCAAAATGAACAACAATTATATCTGAGAAATATAGAAAATCCAGGATGTAAGTGTGTTACTATTTCATCAGCCAAAGACTTTCATTAATAATCTGCTGCTGTTATTTTGTAAGAGAAACGGTTGAGGATCTGGGAAGGCAAAATAAAACGGTGATGCTTCCTGCCAGTCCTGGTCTCGCCTGCAGGCGGAGAGCCAGAGGGAGCTGTCAGTGTGTGGGTGGGTGGGTGGGTGGGGTGGCTAGACGGAGGTGCTAATTTGTTAATATTGGTTCGGTGAGGAATCTTAATTAGCGCTGTAAGTTTCACGCCTAATTTAGTTATTATTATGTGCAGAATGAATGAGCTAATAAAGGTTTCAGCATTTTCCGATCGCTCCACACCTCGCTCGCACACACACAGACACACACACACAGACACACTCGCACACACACACACCTCGTCTGTTTGCAGCTCTCTCTTTCTCCCAGTGAATTAATTGTGGAGGCTTAACCTTCGACTGGCATGTTTAATGGCTGGATGGTTTGGGGATTGTCTGAGTTTTTCATGTGAAAGGTGAGCGTCGTGTCAAACGTGTTTGCGTTGGCTGTGCTAACGGGTAACAGGGAAGTGCTGCAAGAGTTTCACTTTTACTCTTCAGACAGAGTTTAGACACATGTCACTTATCAAGTCATTATCTCTCCTATAATTACCTGTATGTACCTTTAGCACGGCGAGCAGCGCGTCTCTGTGGAGCGTGGTGCAGGACACGTGTGATCTTCACGGTGACACGTTAACATGACTGGAGACAGGTGTGGAGGGCCAACATGTTAGCGTGGAAGGCAGCATACGTGTGGGTGAATGAACAACATGTTAGCGTGGAAGGCAGCATACGTGTGGGTGAATGAACAACATGTTAGCGTGGAAGGCAGCATACGTGTGGGTGAATGAACAGTTTAAAAAAACAGAGAGAGTTAGAGGTTAAAGGCCCACTCCAGTCAGTTTTCCTACCTGTATAACCATTGGAGACACATAAACATTGTTTATTTTCTGTTTGTATAGTCATCTGGTTCTGTGCCAAAGAACTTAGATTGATAAGAACCAAAGGCTAAGAGGTTGTTCCACTGCAACATGTCAAAAACTGGTCAAAAAAGCACAATAGGGCTATCAATCTGCCTCTATAATCCTATTGTATCCTGTTGTTGTATGTTGTACCCTCTTCTTTGTGCTCTGTCGCAAGACGAATTTACCCCAGTGGGACAATAAAGTACTGAACTGAACTGAACCTCCAGCTCAGCAGCGCTGTAACTTAGTGTGCACGGAAGATACAATTAGCACCCTGAATATATATATAGCTGCGGTGCCGTTATCAGCAACAAGTGATATAATTTACCCACCACCTCTGTGACACCACAGGTAAACGATGAGACAGAAACATATTGTAGAGCGTCCGGGTAGTGTAGCGGTAGATTCCTTTATTCAAAATGATATCAGATTTCTCAACTATTAATCATAATTCGTATCATTATTCTTAGCATAGAGATTTGAGTTTAAATTAAATTAAATGTTGATCATTTATTTCCAAGAAAACAAGTTGATTGTGTAAAGGTTAGTCTGACTTCAGGCTGCTGGTATAAGCTCTGTCATTGGTACGGACCATTTCAGTCGGCAGCAGAAGAAAATCCCTTTCCGCTCCCTGCAAGCTCTGCCATTGGCTGTGACCCGCTCTGACTGACCGGTCCACCATCGGTGGATGGTTGTAAACGTAAACAGAGCCTTTTCCCCGCTATACCAGAGTGGAGGTATTACCAGCCAGCCTCTCTCCTGGTGCAGGAAGAGAGTCTGGCAAGCGAGAATATGTAAAAGTGAACCCATTTGAAATCAAATATTGCAGAACATATCGCTACTATCGCTAGCGAGTTTAGTTTTCCAAGTTATAGCGCTATACTGTACATACTTGTTGTCTGGTGAGGCCGACAAAAGGTATTTCAAGTTGTGATTCTCTGTGGACAGGGACGGCTAACCCTACAATCAAAAATACACATTTTTCCTCTTACCTGTAGTGCTGTTTATCCATGTAGTTAGTTTTGTGTTAGTTGCCTGGGTTTTGGAGATATCGGCCAAAGAGATCTGCCTTCTCTCCAATACAATGGAAGTGGATGGCACTTGGCTTGCGGTGCTCAAAGCTCCCCAAAAATACATTTGAGATACTCAACAGCAATGTATCTTTCCAGAAATCCTGGTACCTGGTTACTCAAGATAATCCACAGAACTTGTTGTGAGCAGTTTCGTGTAGGAACTATTTTCTTTCGTCCGAAATACACCCGCTAGCTGCTAGGTAGTTCCTACATGAAACTGCAGCTATCAGCAGCTAGCTACAGTAGCTGCTAGCTAGCGGGTGAAGTTCGGTCCAAAGAAAATATCTCTGGTCACCTGTGTGAGAGAGACTACTTAATAAAAAGAAGTAACACCAGTTGATTCCATGTTTCCCTGTGTGCCTGTGTGTGTGTGTGCCTGTGTGTGTGTGTGTGTGTGTGTGTCTCTCTCTCTTTGTGTGTCTGTGTGTGTGTGTGTCTCTGCGTGTAGGGCTGGTTCTCTCCGGGCCAGGTGTTTGTGCTGGATGAGTACTGCGCTCGGTTTGGGGTGCGAGGCTGTCACCGTCACCTGAGCTACCTGAGGGACCTGATGGATTACTCTGAGAGCGGCACGCTGGTGGACCCCACGCTGCTGCACTACAGCTACGCCTTCTGCGCCTCGCACGTCCACGGCAACAGGTAGGCCCCGCCCCCCACCACTCTGGCTATTACGCAGAGCCAATCTGTCAGTACCTGATCCATACTGGCTGCCCGACCCGTTCTGCACATGCGCACGCGTGTCTGCCAGCTTACACACAGCTACGTACGGCAACAAGTTGGGTTCTGATGACTTGGGACTTGACTCTGACTTGTACTTTGATGGCTTGAAAAGGTTTCTAAAGTCTTGACTTGAGATCTTATGTTTGTGTAAATGACTTAAAGGAGAATTTTCGTTTTTTTTTTAACCTGGAGCCCTCTCCTCACATTAATTATTATCTGACGATTCACCCAGGGTTCTCCACAGTGATTTGGACTGTCGTAGGTGTTGTTGTGATCTAAATAGTACTCCAAGCCAGTCCTTGAATGCGCTCAGTCCCGCAAGACTTTCCTGCCGGCTGGGCTGTGTACTGACTTGACGAGAGTTGGTGAAACTCAGCCTGAATGAGGAAGTGAGATCCCTGTAAAGAGTAGTGGAAATAGCCCGGGGGTGAATAGCAGTCTGATGTTTCTTTAGGGATCATATAATGACAATATGGGTTGAACACGGGAAGAAAACTGTCTATTTACATGGAGGAACAGCACGCTGCCATGTGTTCCCGACAGAGCGCATTCAAGGACTGGCTTGGAGTACTATTTAGATCACAACAACGCCTACGACGCTCCAAATCGCTGCGGAGAACACTGGGTGAGTCGTCAGATAATAATTAATGTGAGGAGAGGGCTCCAGGTTAAAAAAAAACGAAATTCTCCTTTAAGGCTGGAACTGTACATCAACCTCACTCCAAAGGACTAGCGGCAACGAAGGCAGACTGTTACGTCGCTAGGGGTGTGAATCTCTAGATACCTCACGATTCGATTACGATTCAGAGGGCTACGATTCGATGACAAAATGATTATCGATGCATCACTTTTTTTCCCTAATACATGATTTCTTTTTTCTCACTTTCTTTTTTCTCACTGTGTGGCTACTTTTAAAATAAAGTGCATTTGGAATTGCATTGTATTATGATCCATAATTAAAATAAACAAATTAATTTACTTCCATTATATTGTATTAATACAAATGCTGCCCTCTGTTACAGGAGTTAGCCACCAGGTGGCAGTCAGGGTTCCAAGCATGCAGCAAAGCTACAGTAAAAGCAGAGAGTGCAGAAGAAGAAGCACAAGCTTTACTGGCGTTAAGTTGCAATAAAGAACGAGTCTAAACATATCACCTGACTGGACATCCATCATATAAACATGGTGCCAGAAGCGGAACCTTGATGATGCGACAGGACACAAAATAACAGGCTGGGCACCATTGATTCAGAGCTAAGTTCAACACCTGATAAGCAAAAGCCCACGTTTTCAAGCGGACCACCAGAGTTTGCTTGTTTGTTCCGCAACAGAGTTCGTTTATGCTTTCACACCACCCCAAACAAACCGCACTATATAAAGCGGACCAAACAGCTTATATGTGAAAGCGACCTAAGAATCTATCCCCCCCCCCCCCCCCCTATACGTCGCCCCACCGTCGCCGACTATTACGCTCACTTAAGCCGTTTTGTAATCCAGCTCTTCTAATTGAGAATACAGTATGTCTGATCAAAAGTTGCAAAAGACTGTTTTGGGGGAGATTGACAGGTCGCCTGTCCAGTGATCATGGGCCAATAGCAGGCAGATTTGCGGCTCTACCCGACGCTGAAAAACCCGCCCACAAGGCCCACTAGTGCCACACCACAAATACTACAGATGCTCAGCGTCTGCCCAGGCTCTCTGTGTCACGGCTTTTAATTCTGTTTTCTGAATGTGTATGGAACTAGTGCAGTGCCTAACCATAGGCTGATGACATATTGTTTAATAAACTGCTGGAGGCTCCGTGAGTGCAAGTGGAAAGGTGAAAATGTGTTTCTGTAGCACTGAGATGTTAGCGTTAGCGTTAGCATTAGCGTTGCCTCCCACAAAATAATGTGCTTTGCTGCTTCTGCTGTGAAAGCCCTGTGAGACTGAGACCTGACTTCTTTCCCAGACCTGATCGCTCAATTCGAGCCACCTGTCGCCCTCTCCTCTCCTCTCCTCCTCTCATCTCCTCTCCTCTCCTCTCCTCTCCTCTCCTCTCCTCTCCTCTCCTCTCCTCTCTCCTCATCTCATCTCCTCCTCCCCTCCACTCCTCTCATCTCTCCTCATCTCATCTCCTCCTCCCCTCCTCTCCTCTCCTCCTCTCCTCATCTCATCTCCTCCTCCTCTCCTCTCCTCTCTCCTCATCTCATCTCCTCCTCATCTCATCTCCTCCTCCTCTCCTCTCCTCATCTCTCCCCTCCTCCCCTCCTCTCCTCTCCTCCTCTCATCTCTCCTCATCTCATCTCATCTCCTCCCCTCCTCTCCTCTCTCCTCATCTCATCTCCTCCTCTCCTCCCCTCCTCTCCTCCCCTCCTCTCATCTCTCCTCATCTCAACTCCTCCTCCCCTCTCCTCATCTCATCTCCTCCCCTCCTCTCTTCTCTTCTCCTCTCTTCTCTTCTCCTCTCCTCCTCTCATCTCTCCCCTCCTCTCTTCTCCCCTCCCCTCTCCTCTCCAGCAGCTAACAGCTAACCCCTGCTTGACTTCCCGCGTGGTAATTACTGATATCTGTGCTTTCTCTCTTTGTCGACTCATTTAGTCAATTAGAAACGGTAATGATTAGCTTCTCCAGCTAATCGCTGCATATGGACGGGGGGGAAATTGCCGCACTTGGCTTTTTGTCAGTTGGAGCTCTGATTTGAATAATTGTGGGCCATTCAGAGCTGCTGCTGCTGCTGAGTGGGCGGGGCGTGGACGGGAGAGAGGCCTTGGACGGCTGGGAGACTCGGAGGTGGGGAACAAGCATCATTACGGAAGTGGACTTTTCCCAGGAGGGCGTGTCGTAGAGAGGAGACCACAAAAAGAGGCCAAAACACAACACATAATGATCAACAGAAGAATACTTTACAAATACCGCAGGCCAATGGATTTGTGATATGATTAGCTTGTACATTTATTTATATGAAAAATGGGTAACACTTAATTTGGATAGTCTGCCACAACTGAGTATTTCTAACATTTCAACAGCTTATTCGTTGACATCCAACAATTCAACTATGGTATTTAGCAGACTGTCTATAGCAGTGGGTTCTCAAACTTTGTTGCCTCCAGTTCTCACTTTCCATGATTTCTGAAGCCAAGTAGCCTTTACCTGACTACAACATGTTGCGTAGAAAACTGCATAATATACCATTATAAAATAAGAAATGGAGTGAAATAGTTGCAATTAGTGCCTCCTGAGCAGATTGATTTTAACATTTCATTTATTTTCATTATGTATTCTTCAGTTTTTCCATTTTCCCCTTTCTCTCAAGTACCTCCACGTACCCCAGTTTGGGAACCACTGCTCTATAGAGTCTATGTGACAATTCATGAACATACTTGAATATTACTTACTTGCATATTACACGAGGTGCAGGTGCCCAATGTGAATCTCAAATAATAAGCTGTTAAAACAACATCTACAGACAAAGACAAACTGCTACATTGTAGAATGTCAAGTAATAAGCTGTTAAAATGTTACAAATACTCTGTAGACCTGTAGATTTTTTTATTTTGTATTATTATTATTCATACTGCTGTAATATAACATTATGTACCTCACATATTCTCACTTCATACTCAATAGTACTTTCATAAACTGTAGAGGAAGGCACATATTGTTGACACTTTATTGTATATAGCTAGCTCTATATTGTTTTATTGTCTATTCCTATTCTTTCTTATAAGTAGTAGTAGTACTTTATTGGCATATAGCAGTCCGTAGGCTGAATTAATTACCAATTTACAGGTTAAAAAGCAGACATCGACACAAGTTAAAAATTCAAAACAGCACATAACTAAAATGGGACTTCAGGCATAGACAAGAGCAAACTAAATCAACAGGACATGTTATGGGATAATATGTTGGTTCAGGAGTCTAGTCAGATATGGTATGGGAGAGTTCTGATGGCGGCGTGTTTTTGTGAGGGGATTGTTCAGTTTATGACAGTTCCGGGTTATACGGCCAGAGATCTGCAGACGTGTTGGGGGTAGCCAGTTGGCGAATTGGGAGGTTTGGAGGTTTTGGGCAAATGACAGACAGATCTGCTCACGTCGGGAAGCCAGGTCAGTGAGCCCTAGCTTTAACAGGGCGGTTGAGTAGTGGTCATAGTTGGGGCCGAGGATGATGCGACAGGCCCTCTTCTGTACCCGCTCCAATTGGGATTGGACATGTCCAATGTCTCTGTTATATTTTTCCCTACCTACAGTACTGTAACCTGAGTGTGCGCAACTATAGCATTATTCAATTTCCCCTCGGCAACGTTTTTCAGATTATTTACAGTATATGTACTGTGTATTTATTTTAATTTTTTTGTAAGATTATTTGTTTTGATCCAAAATGTTTGAATTTGCAGCGGCTTTTCTCAAAAAATTGCAATACCTAACTACTACCTAATGGGAACTTTTCTAAAAAATTACAATGGGATTTGAAAAAAAAAATCTGTAAAATTGTGGGAACTGGCAAGTTGGGGAACCTGTTTTGCCGTTTTTGCGGAGAAATCTCCGGAATTTCAAAAAATGTGCAAGCCCCCGCAAATATTGCGGAGAATGATGAATGAATTTGCATTCATTATTGCGACGGTAAATCTCACTTTCCTGGATGGGGCTGATCTGTGTCTGTGGAACAGATCACAGCTTGGTTGGACACTGACATGTGAGGTGCAGCAGAGACACGTAGCGAGCCTCGTGAGCAGAGCTGTCTGTCAGAGGGACGCGGCCGCGCTGCACGCAACACACGCTTCGAGCGGCAGCTGCAGGATTTGATGGAAGAGAAGAAGAGAAGGCGAAGCCGCACGTCAACATCAACACGAGACAGAGGTGCGTCTGGATGGGACAGGGTTAAAGGAGCGTGAGCAGAGCCCAGGGGACACAGCACCTCCCCACGCTCGCCCCACGCTCTCGCCCCGCGCTCATCTGTCAGCTCCCATCCTTCCCTTGGCAGACAGGATGTGACAAGAGCTTTTACTTCCCCTCCCCTCCCCTCCTCTGCTCTGTCACCTGCCGTTAGGGCTCGACACCTTATAAGGTATCGACTGAAATAAGCCAGTACGAAGTAGGGATCGGCATTTCTATTCGAAATTTGCTGGGACAAAGTTGACTTTTCGTCGAAATTCGCCTACCCCCGAAAAATATTTTTTTCTCAATAAACGATTGTCGGCTTTCAATAATAAGTCGGTCTTGATAATAAAAATGATTATTCGAACATTCTAAATTCATTGCCCATCCCTAGTGCCAAGTACTATCCGCTTCTCCAGGCAAACCATACCTGCATCCATTACATTACTGCATTACATTCTTTTTGTACACTGATCTAAGCGGAAAAAAACGATTTGTCTGTTTTTTCTCGCAGCCAATCATCGCAAGCGTTCTTTGGTTTAATGTGATGTGTGACGTGATTGGCTACAACTACAACCCATATAGTCCTAATTACAAAATGAATGGGGTAAAAAAAGATACAAGACTAGGCAAGCCTAGTCTAAGCCGGACCCAGACTGCTGCTGCTTCTGCTCAACACTCACAGACATGCGTGTTTCGACGATGGGGAGTCTATAGCCCGTAAGGCCGCTTCCGGGGCCGGCAAAAAGGTATCGAATGTATCGTATTGATTTATGGGCTTTTCCAAATGTTTTGGAAATAAAGAAATGCATAAATCTTTCAAATTCACAGTGTTTACATGTGTTTTTCAGTATGCACAAAATGTAATTATCATAGAAATGTGTTTTTATACAGATCATATCGACATCGGTAAATATCGGTTATCGGCCATACCAGCAATTTTAATATCGGTTATCGGTATCGGCCACAATTTTCACCTCGGTGCATTCCTAATTGGTATCGTCACTTTTTAAACAATATCCAACCGCTCTGGCCGCGCTCTCACCTGTCAGCTCCCATACTTCCCCTGGCAGAGAGGATGTGACAGGAGCTTTTATTTCCCACCTCCCCCCTCTCCACGTCACCTGCCGCTCAGCGGCGTCTCCCGTCCGCACCTCTAACAGGAAGCGGCGTCCGCGCTCGCCGCCCCGGGCGGCCGGCACCGCGCCGGCTGGCACCAAGTGACATCACACCAAACTGCCAGAGCGTTCGTCCAAACCACACACCGCTTATCGTTTACACTGAGACACATCTAGTGTAGACACGCTAACGTGAGCCTACAGACAACCCCCCCACCTCCACACACGCACACACACACACACACGCACACACACACGCACATGCACACACACACAGCCTGTCCCGTAGTGGCTCAGCCCTCAGAGACTCTTTGTGCTCGCCCGGGGGGCTGGGGAGAGAGAGCCTGTGCTCGCCCGGGGGGCTGGGGAGAGAGAGCCTGAGCTCCAACGCTTTCGCTTCATTTAGCAGCAACAATGTGTCTGACCCCCCACAAGCTGTCACACCGCGCCTCATAGCCAGCATCAGAGGTGTACAAGTACCCTTATTACTCTACTTGTGCAGTTTCTTTGAGGATTTGCAATTTTATAATGCTATACTTCCAGCTCGAGTAATTTCAATAATTGATTCTATTTCGCTACTTTTTACATTGCATTTTTGTTTTGCACACCGCACTATGAAAACAGCACGGTAGCATTATTGGGGACTGCTTGCAAACAGGTCCAGAATCACTTCCACATTTAGGCCACATTCAGATAGACTCCATCGAGACGTAGTGGCCACTGTGTGTAGTGCGGCTGTAGTATGTCGGGGTGGGCGGATCTCACTTCACTTCACAAACTTTGCTGCCTTCTCCCATTTAAAACAAGCATGTGTGTGAGCGAACCAGGAAAATACGTTTTTAAAAGTCTGTAGGAGGTGGGGAGGTGGTTTCCAGGAATTTCCATGTAGTTCCAGGCATTTCCAGGTGGTTCCAGAACTTGACGACCTGCCTATGACCTTCCCCGCATCATAACCCTCTGCCATACATATTTTCAGGCCAATCCGCCCTGGGTTGTGGGCGTGATGTGGTTTCCAGGATTCTCCAGGTGGTTCCAGGACTTGATGACCTGCCCATATTCCACCGCGGTCCACATTTTCAGCCCAATCCAACCTGGGGTGTGGGCGTGAGGTGGTTTCCAGGACTTTCCAGGTGGTTCCAGGACTGTACAACCTGCCCATGACCTTCCCCGGATCATAACCTACATCCACGCAAATTGTCAGCCCAATCCGACCTGGGTTGTGGGCGTGCATAAAAGATACACAGACAGACAGACAGACAGACAGACAGACAGACGTCAACTTGTGATTTGCTTCAGAGAAGATATCACGCTCAGGTTTAACTGGATGGTGAGAGCTGAACTCTGAACTGTAAAACTGATCAGTTGTGATGATGTATTTTATTTCTTGCTCGCTGTCTGAAGGACAGCTGATTCTTCGGGCAGAACAGCTGGCCATCCGCCCGCTCGCAGCGCTAAAGGAGTGGTCCCTCTCACTGCAGTCCTCACCTCTTCGTTTGTCTATTTGGGGACAAGAGCACAGGGGAGGACCACTGTCTCCCCCCCCCTCGGCACTGCATGAAAGACAGCTATTCTGCCTTGACATGAGTGAGCACACACACCCCTCCACAGCCTTTTATGTTCCTGTGGGATTATCTGCTGCTTGTTAAATAGGGTCTGCGGCAGGAGGGGGCGGGGCTAATGAGGCAGAGGGGCTTAATGAATTGAGAGAGTTGAGGCACACAACAGGTTTAGAAGTTGTGCTAACAGGAAAGCTGCCTCTCATTAGAGAACAGCCTTTTGGCCGTGGAGTGGAGAGGAGCCGAGGAGAGGAGAGGAGAGGCCCAGATGTTCCCACACAAAGCTTCACACGTCCCCATTGTCCCTCTGGTCCTCCAGCCTCTCTGGACCACTTCACTGTTCCCCTGTCCATACATCCATACATCCATACATACATCCATCCATCCATCGCCAGTCAACAGTTTGGCACATCATGCATTTCTCTTTATTTTCACTCTTTTACACATTTTAGAAGAAGGAAAGGCATGTTTATTTGCATGGCACATCTCAGCAACAAGGCAATTTGGCCCGGTACCAAACAGTGTTGTGGCCCGGGTACCGGTCCGCGGCCCGGCGGTTGGGGACCGATGCTTTAAGTGATTCAGTAGCAGCTTGTCTTCTGCATGAATCTGACTGCAGACTGACAGACTGCATGCAGCTTCTTCTTCTTGTCACGGTTTCTTCCTGCTGTTTTGGAGTGGCGTTGTGGTTTGTGCGGGCGGCGCGGAGGCGCGGTGCACACGGTCAAGGCCTGCTGCAGCCCGGCTTTTAGAAGAACAACTCATTAACAGACAACCTCCTCGCTTCCTCCCTCTGCCGAGCGCGAGTGCCGTTTGGAGAGGCTGCTTTTCTCTTTCAGCCGCCGAGAAAGAGCCCAGAAAGTCAAGGCTAGCCGCGCCGCGGCCGGCTAGGGATTGCATTTTTTTCTCCCTTTTTTTTTTGCCAGAGTGCCTATTCAGACGGAGGCGAGAAGCACTGAAAGCTTTACAAACAGTAATGAAGTGCTCAACTAACAGTTTGTTCTTTGTGCTGCTGTTCCTGCTGCCTGGCCAGAGGAGATGGGCTCAGAGAGTCTGACGAGTCTGAGCCATACTCGGTTTGATTGTTTTTTATAGTGCGTTGAAAACAGGCCAGCCAAACTGGCTTCTGCACAGTGTGGGATTTACCTGGAGGCCATGGCCTCCGTTGCCCTTCCCTCTGGCCGTGATGCCCTGAGACCCCTAAGGCCACCTTGGCAGTGCCCTGCTACCAGCCTGCTACTGTCAGTTGCTTTAAAGTCCCTGGAAACCAAAATCCACAAAAACCTTCTAACTATTAAATTGAGGGTCTTATGTGAGTAATTGTGTGCCTCAGAAAGTATTTGACATTACTTTCAACCCTAACCCCAAAAAATCGACACTTTTCTACAAGGTCTGGATTTCCATTTCCTCATTGAAGAGAGCGGTGCGCGCGGTGCTAAAATGCAGGAGCTTAGCACGTCATAAGATTTAATCGAATCACACACACGCAGGCGCGCACACACACACACTCCATCTCTCTTTCCTTCTCTCTCTCTCTCCTCTCTCAGAGAGAGAGGTCTCCTCCGAGCAGGTCTCCTCCGAGAGAGAGAGAGAGAGAGAGAGAGGGAAATTTGAGACCTGCTGCAGACGGGACACGCCCACACAGTCCGCGGGAGAAAATACACTCTAAAATCTAATTGATTCTCATGACTTTTGCCATGACTGTCGAACCTAAATTTATATACTTTGCGACGTTCGTCATCGTTCAAATTTGGCTGGTGGCTTATTAACATAGGTTCCTGTGATGTGATGAACTCAAAATGCTAAATAAAAAAAAAAAATATTTCTGGTTTCCAGGGACTTTAAAAGCATCAGTGGTCTCAGTTTAATATAACCTGCTCTATGCAAAGGATGTGTCATTGGCTCATTTTAACACACATTTCAGAAAAATCTCTCTTCACAATGTCAATAGAGCAATGTGCCCTGGCATGTGGCCTAGGCCAGATGGCCACGCCCCTAAAATGACCAAGGTCATTCAATTCATGCTTCTGCATCGTCCAAGTGAGAAGACACTACAGACAGAAAAGTGGCGAAAACCAACCACTTTCCTCTCTTTCTTTTGTTGACACTTGAATATTGATTGTGTTTTTGTTTGTGCATACAACCAAAGGTGTTTCCTAACTGTCTCATATGGAAGAAGGGTGCAGACGCACTGTCTTGAAATCTATGTATCAGTTAGTCCATAAGGATTCCACTGTGTCATAAAACATCCATTTCTTCCAAACAATCACATTGTCTCTCACTCTACGCTTATAGGTCTTTTTTTCAATAGTATAAATCTCTCTTGTAATGTCTAACCATTGTTCGTTAGTATGGGGGTCCTATACCAATTTCTTGCTATTGTGCTCAATAATTGTGAATCGTTGTCAATGACACAATCATTTATTTTTCAAGGTGCATCACTTTGCGTTCCTTTATTGCAAATCTCACAATGTCCATGGACACATGGACACATGGACACATGGACACGCAACATGCACATTTCCCCAAAAGCTCACAACTAGAATAAGGTGAGAGGTTTCCGCGCGCGCACGGCTCACTGCTCACAATTGCCCGTGCATGCACTGTTGAGCAGGCGAGCACGCACGCAAACAGGCGAGCAAACAGGCGAGCACGCTGTTAAGTTAAGTTAAGTTATCCTTTATTTATCCCCTTGGGGAAATTCATCCTCTGCATTTGACCCATCCTCTACTAGGAACCTTCCTAGAACTAGGAGCAGTGGGCAGCCGCAGTGCAGCGCCCGGGGACCAACTCCAGTTCTTTTTACCATTGCCTTGGTCAGGGGCACTGACAGGAGTATTAACCCTAACATACATGTCTTTGATGGTGGGAGGAAACCAGAGCTCCCTGGAGAAAACCCACACAAACACAGGGAGAACATGCAAACTTCAGACAGAAAGAACCTGGGACGGACCGGGGTTCGAACCCGGGACCTTCTTGCTGTGAGGCAACAGCGCTAACCACTGATCTACCGTGCCGTGTTTTTGTTTGTGCATGCAGCCAAAAGTATTTTCTAACTGTCTCGTATGGAACAAGGGTGCAGATCATTTCTTCCAAACAATAACATTGTCTCTCACTCTACGTATTTTTTTGAACGTGCAATATTTCTAGTATTATATAGGAGTATAATTTATGACATTTCCAAAAAACGTGTGTGTGGTTTGCTTGCCTGTTCCCACATACGCGCCAACATGATTCTGGTGAACCAGTTTTTTTTTTCACTCATCGTTTTAGTATGCGGGGTAGGTTTTCCCATCCAAACTGTCCCAAAATGTCCTTGAATTTTGTAAAGCGTTTCTCCGTTGTCTAGTTTTGTTTTCCCTAATTTGCACAAACCTCCTCATTATGTTTACATGGGCAGCTTTTGAATAAAGGACACAAACATCATCAGCACATGTCCATGATCTCTGACAGCGTGGCATCAGTCTCAGATGTGCTTTGTGTCACCGTCTTTGTTGTATCATCTCTGCCACCGCCAAGTGAATGAGCTGCCTGGGAGTCTTGAAGAGCACGGTGCAGCCTGGAGACCACTTTGCATTCATACGTGTGGGGCTGGTATGTAGGGGTGGGAATCACCAGATCCCCTACGATACAATATTATCACAATACGATAGTATTGCGATATATTGCGATTTATTACCTTTTTTCAACTGCACATTATGTCCCCAAAGGAAAAAAACTGTCAACATCTTGTTTTTATCTGAGATAAAGTTTCCAGTCAGTTCATGTCACGTCAATCATTTTTATTGCAGTACAATGGGATTGTCAAGCAGACAGACTGACCAACACTGTCATAAAAACCTGTCATAAATGTTGTTTGTACTTGACATTTTGTATAATAAAATATCACGATACTTAGCATTCGATACGATCCGATATATTGCCCACAAAATATTGCGATACTATGCTGTATCGATCCCCCCACCCCAATAGGATTCTCTCTTTTTTTCACACATAGCTGCATGTAGAGGGGGTTTTGTAAAGCAGCTGACACATACTCAATAAAAAGCCATCTGGGCGTACAGTGTAACACTTGTGACATCACTTAGTCAGCCTGGCTGCGGTGAGTGTGAATGCTAGGCTGAGGCTAGGCTGTGAGGCTAGTGACAATGCCCCCACTATTTGGAGATACCCCTACCGGACGTAGAACAAAACACAACAATGTTTTTCCTCTTCTCTAAGGTCTCATATCTCATTTATATGAAATGGATTCTTGTATGAAAAATATTTTACTGCAAAAATTATAGATCTAGATTAAGTCCTTATTCGTGGGGGCTTTTGGGCCTTGTTGAAGAAGCACGATTTAAACACGATTTCAGACGGCAGCCCGTCTTTATTGTCACACGAACACTACAACACATGCATGCGGCCACTACACACACTCATGCTGACGGTGGCCGGTGAAATATGTCCTCTGCATTTGACCCATCCAGACTTGTCCTTTCCTCCAGGGGGCAGGCCAGGAGCAGTGGTCGCTATTTCTTTCCAGCGCCCGGGGACCATCATTGGACCATCATTGGACCAACTTCAGATGTTGTCGTCACTGGTCGGATGACGATCTTCTGCATGTTTTTAGTGGGGGGGTTATGTACGGAGGAACCCCCTGGGGGGTCCGGGGAGAACATGCAAACTCCACACAGAAAGGCCCTTTCGACGAGATAGCCCACCTGGGCAGTAGGCACTGAAGATATGGGGGGGGGGGGGGTCACAACTCCAGTGCCCACAGCGTCCCAGGTGAGAATCGAACCCAGAACCTTCGAGCTGTGAGGCGACAGCGCTTACCACTGCACCACCGTACCCCCCTAACGGCAGATGGCAGTTGGGAAGAAGCTGTTCTTGTCACGAGAGTTTCTGGTTCTGCCAGACCTCAGGCTTCTGCCAACAGTTTGTGGCCTGGGAGGCAGGGGTCGACCATGACTTTCCCAGAGCGCTTCAGCGTCCTGGTGGTGTGAAGGTCCTAAAGGGATGGCAGACTGCATCCGACCACCTGTTCAGCTTGGTAGATGCTATGCTGCAGTCTGCAGACTTCCTGGAGGGCAGTAGCATACCAGATGGCGATGGAGGAGGTGAGGATGGATTCGACAGTGGAGGTGTAGAAGAGCACCATCGTTGATTCTTTTGGCACTTTGAGAATCTTCTGTTGTGCCTTCTTGGTGAGAGCTCTGATGTTCGGCTCATGGCCGATATTTCCAAAACTCGACAACTCACACCAAAACCATCTAGATTAGGGGTGCCCAATGTTTTGACACTTCAGATGTACTTTTACATTTTTCAACTGTACAAGATCTACCTAAGATCTACCTGAGTGCTGTTGGCTGTGTGTTTGCACGCCCATAGATACAGACGGTCTGTGTGGGAATGCCGACAAAATGTGACTTCCGGTAGCGTTGTGTCGATAGGGCGTTGGGGAAAATCAATAATGTGACCTGACTCACCAGCGGGAAAGATGCTGCAGCTCTACACTACAGGATTGGGGATTCAAAAGCAGGTACAGAGAAGTATGTTCAGATGTGCGTTCATCACTGTGGGGGTTGAATCCCCGATCCTGTCTGCCTGGGCTGGGCTAGCAGCTAAATGCTAACTCTGCTGCCTGGAAAGAATGGGAGGATTTCCCCCATGCTGACCCATTGAACACACGTCTATGACGAGACACCGCCTGAATGCCTATTTCACATCCCACCCAAATCTGCCGTTTTGTGTCTAAAATGCAGGAAGTAAAACGAAAAAGATCCAGTTAGCCGTTCCTCTGCTGCAGGGAAACATACAATTTATGTCCGTGCACCCCGTCTCATTTTTACATTGTGTTACTTCCTGCATTTTAGACATAAAACGGCGAATTTGGTTGGGATGTGAAATAAGCATAATCCTGCGTCCGTTTGGAGCGTGGGTCATGCACGTCCGATCCAAATCACTGCATACGCTCCAAAATGGATGCAGGGAAACGAAAGTATGTCAGGGCTGCAACCATCATCAATGTCCAACGCCTATAAAAGCAAGTATCTCCACCATGGACGTCGCGGGGGACACATTTCCAAAGTCGGGCGCAAATAGGACCTTCGGGGACGATGCACGGCCATCTTTAACTCTTGCAGTGTGACATCATTAAAGGCCAGCGTCGGGGCATCTGGGACGCCTCATGACACCCTGATGAAAAGACTAGCATGGCAGCCTTTAAAGACTGGCATGCCAGTCTTTAAACACTAGCATGGCAGTCTTTAAAGACTAGCATGCCAGTCTTTAAAGACTAGCATGCCAGTCTTTAAAGACTAGCATGCCAGTCTTTTTGGTCTTTTCTCGCATAGTTTGACAGCTATTACAACCACTTCCTTCTGACCTCAGCTTGAAGTGTGGCTTCTTGGGCAGAAACACAGAGCATCCCCGCCCCGTAACCATAGCAACTCACTCACTCTGCCTGCCTGCAAGAGGAGAGGGAGAGCCGCACAGCAGCAGCATGCAGGGAAAGCTACACAAGGCTACACAATCTATTATATTGTAGGCTACAATATACCAGCTCGATTTTGTAGGCTATATTTCTCGCTTTCGGCTGCTGTTTGGGGCTGCTGTTGTGCTGTGCTGTCTGTCATGTTTTCGCTCCGTGAGGTTATCAACAGTGTTGGGGGTAACTCATTACAAAAGTAACATATTACATGTAATATATTACTTTTAGCAGTAACTCAGTAATATAACTTATTACTTATAGGATTTCAGTAATATTATACCAGTTACTTTGTCAAGTAACTCAAGTTACAAATTGAGTTACATTTTATTAAATCAAAACCCATACTACACATATTTAAAAAAGATACGATAATTTCCTAATCAAACTGTGTGTTTTTATGCAAATAACCACTATAGATGACAATAACAAAGGGAAAGAATACCATTTAGAATTTTGCATTGTTTACACTGACTTCAAGGCGGTTGAAATTATTTTTCGGGATGGTTCCGGGGCGGCGATGTCATTCTGCTGCTGCTGTTGTTTTGGTGAAAGTAATGCAAAAGTAGTGTATTAAGTAAGGAATTACTCTACACAGAAAGTAATATTGTAAAGTAACTTATTACTTTCAAATGAAAGTAACTAGTAATATGTAGTATATTACATTTAGAAAGTAACTTGCCCAACACTGGTTATCAATTATGATTTAAAAATAGACTTGGTCATTGTTCTGCGTCAGAGTTGGCAGTCCTGGTCGCGATCAGACTTGTCGTGCTCTCCCGGCCAAGACACGTCATGGATTTATGGCAGAATGATTGGCTCATATGACATGGTGACATCGTGAAAGACAAAATGTAGACTGATCTTGGCATAAGAGGATTTTTGTTTGTTTGTTTGTTTGTTGGGGGGGGTGGACCGTCCGTCAAATGATGTGTTGAACTGCCAGCTAACGTCTGTTCTCTCTCTGCTGCTCAGGCCAGACGGGATGGGCACGGTGATGGTGGAGGAGAGGGAGCAGTTTGAGGCAGTCAGGACACGCCTCATGGCTCTGCTGGACAACCACATCACACACTTCAGGTACCACACGCCCCATCTTCACATCTGTTCATATACAGCATCTGGTGTAGTTCCTCTAAACAGCTTCTCCCCCAACTGTTTTGTAGATGGAAGCACTTCCGGTTGCCTCCTAGCCTCAATGGCATCAAGCCTAAAGTTTATTAAGCAGAATTAATTCAGGCCCTATTTTGAGAAGTTCTGAAAGTATACTGTACATTTACCCAAAAATGAAAAATCATGCATTATTCATTATTATTTTTTGTGATTTTTTTTTTTTTTGCATACATTGTTAACCCTAGAAGAGCCAGAATTACATATCTACTAGAACAAAGAATTCCCTCACTAACTACTAGAACAGCTGTAAGTGGTCATTTTCGCCACTCTAGATTGCAAACTCTATAATTTCTCATGATAAATACCCAATTGAACCTTGGGGTGATCCTTGACAACCAGCTGTCTTGCTCAGCCAACATAGGTGCAACAGCACGCTCCTGTAGGTTCTCCCTCTACAACATCCGCAAAATCCGTCCCTTTCTGACAAGAGAAGCGACTCAACTCCTGGTCCAGTCACTTATCCTCTCCCACCTGGACTACTGCAACGTGCTCCCGGCCGGCCTACCTGCCACCGACATCCGACCGCTTCAGCTCATTCAGAACGCTGCAGCCCGTCTGGTATTCAACCAACCCAAATTCTCTCATGTCACTCCCCTCTTCCAGGACCTTCACTGGCTTCCCATCTTGGCCCGCATCAAATTCAAGACACTGGTTCTGGCCTACAGGGCAGTACACCAGTCAGCTCCCCTGTACCTGCAATCTATGGTCAGGTTCCAAACCTCTCAGCGCTCCCTTCGCTCCTCCACCAGTGCAGGTCGCCTCGCCCCTCCTTCGCTACGGGGGCTCAAAAGTCGCTCATCCCGTTCGCGACTCTTCTCGTCCCTGGCACCTCAATGGTGGAACGAGCTTCCACCTTCGGTCAGGACAGCTGAATCACTGCCGATCTTTCGGAAAAGACTAAAGACACACCTTTTCATGCTCCATCTGGGCCCTTCTTGATCTAACTTCGTTCTCTCTCTTTCAAAAAATACAAAAAAAAAAAAAATACTAACCTAAACTTGTACCACTAACCTAAACTTGTACCACTGTTCCTTCAGAAGTTGTAGTTGTCATAGACTGTGCTCCATAGTTGATTGCTCTATTGCTGACAAAAATGTGTTATTGTAAGTCGCTTTGGATAAAAGCGTCTGCCAAATGACGTAATGTAATGTAATGTAATGTAATTGAAAGATGAATGCATTCACTGTGTTTTAAAAAGACAAAATGTGAAAAGATAGAACTCCAGGAAATTCAATGACCGCCTATGACTGTTCTAGGTAAAAATTATCACATTTTCTTTGCCTCTTGTGTAATTCATATAAAAACAATTTTAAATGAAAATACAGACACTTTCTACGAAAAGTCAGCCACCAGCGACATTGTATATATTTTTTTATTCAACAAAGTTATTGCACATGTACATTTCAAAAACGTCCAAATGACCGCCGTAGCTGTTCTCTTGTTCAATAGGTGCAGTCTATGACCAGGGATGTGATCTAAAATAGTTCAAAAGTAATTTTTCATTTCAGCTCGACTTTAAGAACAATCCAGGGCCCTGAGAAGGCAGTGAGTTAGATGTTAGATGTTCCTCTGGGTGGGTGTGAGGTGCAGCAGCAGCAGCAGCAGTGACGGCTGCTTGTCGTGCGCCCCACATCTCTCTGAAACAGGAGTATTTTGTAACCCTGTCAGCCGGCACACCTCTGCACCTCTGCGTGCTGCTCGTCAGAACGTGTGAACGCATTGTGACGGCGGTGTGAAAGCAGCCGCCTCCAGACCTTGAGCAAGGCTTCGCTCAATGGATCCCACTCCATTAGCCGGCCTCAACCCCTCAACCTGGCTCTTTAAACCCCCCCCCCCCCCTCCCTCCAGGCCTGAGAGGGGCCCTCCATCTGCTGCGGGGTCATTATAACTCACCTCCACAAGAGGCTAATGCTGCTAAACAATCCCCAGGACAATGCTGGGATTATTCTCCTGTCTCCAGACAACAGCAGGATTAATGTAGTTTGCTTCAGATTAAAGCTCTGCCTCATTCTGCACTCTTTAGATTGTACCTTTAACCATTATTTTCATTATCGATTCATCTCTCAATTATTTTCACAATGAATTGATTAGTCGTTTGGTCTATAAAACGTTCTCTGTATTTCATTTAAGATGACGTCCTCAAATGTGTAGTTTGTCCGTCATATGAGTAAAGAAACCAGTCTGGCTGTGTTTATGAAGTACTGTACGGTTCAGTTGGCAATGAGCAACGTGAGACCAACTGAACGGTGGCAGACTTCTAAAGTAATTACTCTACTTTACTTTACTTTATTTGACTCTATTCTGATATCCATTTAATCTGTACTGTTATTTCCACTTGCTATGTGTCTCTTTATTGTATATTACCTATTTAATCAATGTTTAGACTGATGGATGAATGACTTTGGACCATTTAGTAGTATTTTTGTGTTAGTCTTAGGTGTTTTGTAGGTTGTAAATGTTACTGTATTTATTACAATACATGCACTTTTTCAAATCTAGATGTGTCAGTAAATACAATTGACTTAGTGTCTGGGGCCCTATTCTCAAGTTTCAGATAGCTTATCACGGTGTCCGATTTCACCTATCTCCATTATGTCTTACTGCAGGGATACTCAACTTGCTTTGCCGGGGGGCCACTTTCGTGAAATGATAGGAGGCCAGGGGCCAGTTAATAAACAAACAATATGCATTTTTCTGTCAGCCGGAGTTTAGTCTGACAATGTTGTGCACACCGGATAGTTAGTTAGGTTAAGTTAGTTAGGTTAAGTACATGCATAAGTGCCTGGGTAGCGAGCAGACGGCGGTATTTGACAATTATGCTGGAGCTCAGTCAAACTCTATTTCACGTTAGTTTTTATTGTGAATTAGATTCTAATTCACAATGAAAACTAACTTGAAATTATTAGAAAATGGTCGCGGGCCGCGTCTGGCCCCCGGGCCGCAAGTTGAGTATCACTGTGTTACTGTATATACTGTAACTGTACTTATTAAACTGATTTGTGATTAAACTGAGCTGAACTGACTGGTCTCAGATCAGCCCAGGAGGTGTGTCATCAGATGAGAGGGTGCAGCCATCTGTCCCACCATCCTTTCTTCAGTCTTCAGTCTCTTCACGCTGCCTGCCCACCTTGAGACTGTTTTTAACGTGACTCCGCCCACGTCTGCCTCTGCAGGTACTGCTTTCCCTTCGGACGGCCAGACGGGGCCCTGAAGGCAACACTCTCCCTACAGGAGCGGGTACGGACTCAACACCACGCTGCACCTACACACTTATGTTTCTGTCAACTTTGCATCCTCTGTGTCAAACTCCATTTCATCCCGCATTATGGTTGCCCTCAAAAGGCCGGTTGTAAATGCAACACCATGTAAATGTATCTAGCCTACTTGTTATCATATTACATAATAATTAATAACTACCGGTAGCTCTGAAAGCAGAATTATAGGAAAAGTATTGGCAAACAGACAACTAGTACAACTATTATATAATTTATTAGAAAAAATAAATATACAAAGTAGTATATTAAGTAATAAAGTCAGCATAACAATATTTTCAGTTTGTGTAGCCTACAAGCAACGTTTCAAATTCAAAATGTATATTGGTTAAGGGTGCATTCAGCGATGTTTTTGTGTTAAAATAAGTGTTAAATGGCTCTATATTCTGACAGCAATCACTGAAATAGAGTTCATGTAGGATGTAGTTAAGCGCGCCTCAACCTCTACAGCCCAGCAGGCTGGTCTGGTGCTTCTCAGAAAAGGCAAACTTACAATATAGCTGATTGGATGTAATCCAACAGGTACTGGAGCACACAGATCAAGTGTATAATGAAGTTTAGTTCAATAAAAAACTTCATTATACACTTGATCTGTGTGCTCCAGTACCTGTTGGATTACATCCAATCAGCTACACTGAAATAGAGTGTTTGGTCAGTGACTTGAAACCCCCAAAAGGTGCTGTCCTCTATCTCTCTCCTGTAGGGTTGGGGGTTTCAAGTCACTGACCAAACACTATTTCAGTAATTGCTGTCAGAATATAGAGCCTTTCACACTTATTTTAACACAAAAACATCGCTGAATGTACCTTTACAAAAATAAAAATCCAAATATGGTTCTGGTTCAGGTTACTCAGACATGATGTGGACTAGGGCTGCACGATATATCGTTTACACATCGACATTGCGATGTGCGCATGCGCGATAGTCACATCGCAGGACGTGCGATGTCAAAAGCAAATTAACTCGTCATGTTGCTTGATAAACTCTCACTTTAGGGGTAGCCTACTGAGTGAAATGCAGGCTCTCTCAAAGGAGAGAGACGCCCCGCTACTGTACTCACTCATTTAATGCTTAGCTTCAACACAACAAACATGCACAGAGAGCAAAATTGAATTGTTTTTGCTTATGTTGCGTTGCTGACAGTAGCCTGTCTGTAAACGATGTGGTTGCGGAGGCGGACTTGTCCACAGCTTGCAGCGCACTCGCATACAGCAGGCTGGCTGCTGTAACTCAACATGTCCGTGGAGTGGAGATTTTTACTCTTGAAACACCAAAAAGCAAGACCGCAACTTATGACACGAAGGCTAAAGTGATTACTGAGAAGTTGTCCGTGTATCACCGCAGCTCTCTCTCCCCCTCAGTCTGATGATGCATCAGATGATAGCAGTAACGTTACGGTAGAGGTAATCATACATAGCGACTCATTTACACAAAACATGTCGGTGAAAATAAAAAGACAATAGACATAGCTGGGCAATTAAATGTATATTTATTACTTTTCACGAATGAATTGTTTGTCACCGGTCGGCTGCATGTGAATCCTCGTCTCTGTACTGCCCTGCGTGCGCTCAAAAACCGGAACTCCCCAAATGCGGAGCGTACCACTTGGTAGTTTCTGGAGGGGGGTCAGACCAAGTGTGTGAAGTAACCGTGTGAAGTGGCAGCGGTGTTTCATTGTTGATTTATTGAAACGTTAGAAGAACGAAAGAAGTTGAAAGCAGTGATTTTAATCAATTAAATCTAATGTTTTTCTGCAAATAGCATCATTGGGAGGTAGATTCTGGCACTCAATATTAGGGGTGGGCAATATATAAAATTTATATCCATATTGTATTGTGATTTGAGACTATAGTCTTAGATGTTGGATGGTAATATGGTGATACAGCATACATGTTGTCTTTCCCTGGTTTTAAAGGCTGCATTACACTAAGTGAAGTATAGGCTAGTGACATTTTAAAGTAGAATGTCATAACTCACTTTTTCATGTAAGTCATGGAAATCCATTGGTCAAAATGTGTATGCACCCTGATAGATGACGCTCTGAGGCCTACCAGTAGGTCACAGCCCAGTGGTTGAGAAACATTAAAATACCTAATTTCCCCTCCAAAATCAGATAGACTCCTCTACAAAATCATCCCAATCATTCTAGAAATATTATTTTCTTTCAAATAGAGCTAACCTGGTGAAAATCTGTATTTTTTCATATCGCAATATATATCGCATGGGCGGGGAATATCGCAATGTCAGTTTTTTCCAATATCGTGCAGCCCTAATGTGGACCAAGGGCTGATGCCCAAACCGAATCTGCGTTTTGTTGTGGTTGTTGTGGTTGTGTTTGTTTTTTGCATTTTCTGCGCATATTGTTTCTTAAAATCTGTGGAATTCTGCGGAGTGGAATTTTGTGCTCATTTACGTGTACAACAGTCATATCATAACATAAACAATGTGTTTTCACAATTCTGGCCACTTAAAATATGTTAAATCAAGATGGGAGTAAATTGAGAGACAGCGCAAAAGCCATGAATTTTACAATTTCTATTATCAATATTATGTAATAAACTCTGTAAAGTTTAAATGCAATCAATATAAATATAGTAAATGTAAATATAGCAAAAGTTGCATCAATAAATAATCACGTGTAGAAACAGCAATATTAACAAGCAAACTGTGTGTGTGTGTGTGTGTGTGTGTGTGTGTGTGTGTGTGTGTGTGTGTGTGTGTGTGTGTTTGTGTTTGATCCATTGAAAACCTTTGGCTCTGTCACCAAAATAAAACAAGAATTTTGAACCTGGCTTAATCCAATGTTCAGATTTCTGCAAATTATTTATGCCTCATTTGTGCAACATACTATTTCAGAAAAGTTGTAATACAAAAAATAATTGTCTTAACGCATGGTAAGCAATCAACTGGGGAAGTTTCATGGTGTTATCTATTAATTCAAATGTGTACCCTATTCACCTGTAGTGTTTGTTTTGAATGAATCAGATTTAGGCGATTTTCAAAACTTTCCCCTCATAGGATTCTTTAAGACTTTTCTCTCTGATTGTTGAGAACACAATATCCATTGAGTTTGGTTTAGTTGCAATTAGTGAGAAGTTGACCGACATGTTGTGGTAAAATGCCTGGACTACACTGTAGTGTGGAGCTGAGATGATGATGAGCAGCTGTCTGTCCTCAGGTCCTGATGAAGGACATCACCACACCTGTCCCTCCAGAGGACATGAGGAAGCTGGTGCAGAGATGTCTGGAGAGAGCCGCCTGCATCAACTACACCCAATTGACTGAGTATGCCCAGTTCAATGGTAAGACCATCAACTATACCCAGCTCACTGAATACGGCCAGTTCAATGGTAAAGCCCAGGGCACACCAATCAAACATTCTCCAACAAACAAACACAGATGTGTGTCTGGGGTGCCATGGCTGTCTGTCCTTGTTTGGAGATGTTTAGCAATGTTGGGTCAGATTCGACATGTTCAATCCTTGTTTGTCTGTGTTTGCCAATGGCACACCAATCAAACATTCTCCAACACCTGCCAACATTCTTGTTATAAACCATAATATCTGTGTTGTTTCACCTTTCATTGAAAAATGCTTCCACCTGATTAAAGGAAACATGTGATATTGACTGATGCCCTGTTCGGTCATGTATCATGGTGTAGTTAGTTAGCTAATCTAGCTCTATTTTGGACCAAACAGGGGCTTGAGTTGAGCTACAGAACAGTATATGCAGCTGCTGGACAGAGCCAGGATCTGTTTGGAGATCAATAATAAGGAAAACAAAAACATCACATTACATAAAAACATCAGTCAACAACATCACATAATGTCATTTCTTTAATCTGGTGGAAGCATTTTCAATAAAAAGTGAACCGACACAGATAATGGTTTATAGTGGGGCTTTTCATGCCTGCCCATTCACTCGAAATAGAACTCTCCCCAATGCAAAATTCAAACAGGTTTAGTTGCCAGTAACATGACAGTAAGAAAGGCAGATGTAGTGAGCAAAGATGGATGATTTAATATTCCATAGCTCTGACCTAACTGACATCACTATTGTGAGCACAAAACAAATAACACTTCTGATATAATATGATATGAATGTTTTACTAAAGTGTATCACTCAATACAAAAAATAAAGGTTTTGATAGAACCGAAAGCCTATGGCTGCTTAGTCTGCAGATAAAACACAATGACAAAAGCCATAGTAATTTAGACTTAGGTGTGCATAAACTACAGGTTAAGAACTTCCTTTTTTAAATACAAAAATGTAAAATTATCGCTTATCGGACAGGAGAAGCAGATATTTGTCGGTTATTCACCTTATGTTCATACGCGGGGGTGGGCCAAATTCTTCCGGGTCGTGTTAACACTTCCGGCGGTCACGGGTCGAAATACAAAGAACGTCAGAAGAAGAACGTTGTTTTTGTAGCGGACAGCGCAGGGGGTAAAACAAAGAACGTAGCAGCCTACTACTTTGAGCTCAGTACACAGCAAGCAAGCAGAGTATCCACTGTTAGCCAGGTCAGATAACGTTATCGTCGACAATGACGAGCACTTTCTTGTAAAACGTACCTGGACTCCAACAAAGAAAGCTTCAGATAGTTTTCTCTCCTCCGAGCGCAGCTCGAGCCACTTACGTCTATAAGACACGCAGACGTTAACGTAATTCCCTGGAATGCGAGAATTAACGAGCCAGTTACATGGCATTGCATTCTTAGACATTGCCGTTTGCTTTTATTTGGTATGTTACATACAATAGGCAAAATTATTAGTTATTAATTCAGAGTTAGATGATATTGGAGCAGGCGGCCTTTTTTTTCTTTTTTGCCGGAAGTCGTCACACGACCACACAACCCGGGTCAAATGGGCGTGGCTACATAAGGTGAATAGTATTGGCTGAAAAAATCCCCTCCCCAAAGTCTATAAATCCCCCCAAAAATCTATGAATCCCCCCTATCTGACGAACATAAAGGGGGAACGACCCCCCCCCCCAGTATGCAAAGTTAATTTTAGGCCCTGACCATGCATACAGGCCACCGACATCTCCATGACAACCAAGTCCACAACTGAAGATGCCCATTGTTCAAAAGGCAGAGGATGAGGAGACTTCCGTCTCTGACATACCTTCTTTTTTGCGGCATTAAGGCCCAACCATAGCTGACGCCTCTGCCTCAAGGATAAATTCAACCCATTAAAATCATTCAACAATAAAACAACCGGAGAACAAGGAACAGCGACTCCCAACACTACGGACATCTTCCTTCAAGAACCAATATTGAATGCATAATTAATCATATTCAGAATCAAAGGACCAAGTTGAGGCCAGAAAGTTAATAAAAATTCAGGAGCAATCCCATCAAAACTAGGGATGCACCGATCCACTTTTTTCACTTCCGATCCGATTCCGATACCTGAATTTGGATATCTGCCGATACCGATATTTTTTACCAATATCTTTCTTGATATCGGCTACCGATATTGGATCGGATCGGCCCCATCCCTAATCAAAACCTGGAGATTTGCCTCTGTTCATAGTACGTAACGCGGCTTCTAATTTACACAATGATATCAGTTTCTCCAAAGACAAGACTTCATTAGGAGATAGCTTGGGTAAATGAATATGAGCAAAAAAAAAGTCCGATTTAGAAGAATCAGGTGTTACCCCAGAGCTATAAAGATTTAGCCTGGTAAACCAGCCCGTCACGTAAACGCACATTTCATTTGGTTCTGCGTGACAGTCTGGCCCCAACTCTTCACCCAGTCCTTAGCAGGGGCGGGAGCATGGGCGGGCGTAGTTGCCTTGACAGACAACTCCTTCAGCCAATCAGCGTCGGATCCAGTCAAACCCAAATCCACTCGGGAGAACGGCAAAAACATATTTTCCACCGAGAAACTCTGCGGTTGCGGCGAGTTGTTGTTATTGAGTCTATTTCTGCAATAACTGCACTTTATGGCTGGTTAAACTAGACAAATGCTGACATGACTCCTCGAGACGATCAGGCAAGGAGGCGGCCATTATTGTTTTGTTAGTGCAGTGCTAGTGGCGTTCCTGATTGGCCAACTTGCGCTGTCAATCACAGCGCAGTCGTTGATTGGCTCTTCCGCTCTGCAGCTTCTGCTAAACCCCCCCACTGGCTTTGGGGCCAGACCGTCACGCAGAACCAAATGAAATGTGAGTTCACGTGATGGGCTGGTTTACCAGGCTAATAAAGATTAGAAAAAAAGTGTGAAACGTATTATTGATTTGCGTGGGATCTGTCACCAAATCGCCCTGTGGTGATTTGATGGATGTTATATTGGTAAAGTTCTCACAGGCTCTGAGACTCATAGCTAGTGATCTAATGATATAAAGTATGTAATAATATATGTACTGTATATTCATATCGAATTGACAAATATATTTCTGTGGGGAAAAACAAGGGGAGAGCTTTGTTTCATGCAACAAATAAAATAGAGATGACTTTATGGTATCTAATGTCAAATCATTTGAATAAAAGTGATGATGTCCACATGATGATGTCAAAAACAAACAGAGGCACATCTTCCAAAATCAAGAAGGAAAGCATCAGGAACAACACGTGTCTCCGCCATTTTTGGGCTGCTGTTGTAAGATCTGAGTCTATCTCCATGCTGTGCGTGCGTGTGTGTGTGTGTGTGTGTGTGTGTGTGTGTGTGTGTGTGTGTGTGTGTGTGTGTGTGTGTGTGTGTGTGTGTGTGTGTGTGTGTGTGTGTGTGTGTGTGTGTGTCTCTGTCTCTCTCAGTGGAGGCTGAGGTGGCTCCAGGGAAGCGTCTGGAGGACATGCTGCGACTGGGAGAGCTGTGCATCGAAGTGTTGCAGCAGAACGAAGAGCACCACTCTGAGGTACCAACACAACACACTGAACCAACTACACACTGAACCACCTACACACTGAACCAACTACACACTGACCCACCTACACACTGAACCAACTACACACTGAACCAACTACACACTGACCCAACTACACACTGAACCAACTACACACTGGACCAACTACACACTGACCCAACTACACACTGAACCAACTACACACTGAACCAACTACACACTGAACCAACTACACACTGAACCAACTACACACTGACCCAACTACACACTGAACCAACTACACACTGAACCAACTACACACTGAACCAACTACACACTGAACCAACTACACACTGACCCAACTACACACTGAACCAACTACACACTGACCCAACTACACACTGACCCAACTACACACTGGACCAACTACACACTGAACCAACTACACACTGAACCAACTACACACTGACCCACCTACACACTGAACCAACTACACACTGAACCAACTACACACTGACCCAACTACACACTGAACCAACTACACACTGACCCAACTACACACTGACCCAACTACACACTGGACCAACTACACACTGAACCAACTACACACTGAACCAACTACACACTGACCCACCTACACACTGAACCAACTACACACTGAACCAACTACACACTGACCCAACTACACACTGACCCAACTACACACTGGACCAACTACACACTGAACCAACTACACACTGAACCAACTACACACTGGACCAACTACACCCAACTACACACTGGACCACCTACACACTGAACCAACTACACACTGAACCAACTACACACTGAACCAACTACACACTGGACCAACTACACACTGACCCAACTACACACTGAACCAACTACACACTGGACCAACTACACCCAACTACACACTGAACCACCTACACACTGAACCAACTACACACTTGACCAACTACACACTGACCCAACTACACACTGAACCAACTACACACTGGACCAACTACACCCAACTACACACTGAACCACCTACACACTGAACCAACTACACACTGAACCAACTACACACTGAACCAACTACACACTGAACCAACTACACGCTGACCAACTACACACTGAACCAACTACACACTGGGCCAACTACACACTGAACCAACTACACTCTGACCAACTACACAGTGGACCAACTATGCGTGTCACTTCCAAGCATTATTACCGTACTATAACTAGATGGGCTATTAGTGGTGTGTTTGCTGGACAGCTCACATTCATACTTTATTAAAATGACTATGCAGTCAGTTAGTTTAGTACGTAAACGTCTCTTCCTGAAGCGCACGAGAGCCCCCGCTCACTTACCTCTCCGTCTCCCTCTCCATAACACTGCTTGGCCCAGGGCCAGCGCTGACTTCGCCAAAATGTTCTTTAAATCCACGGGGAATTTAGAGAAAATTGCGATAAAATTCCGATGTCGCGTGCCTGATGTTTAATAACTTGTCCCTATTGAAAATAATCCTAGTAGAGGCGCAAAAAACACAATCAAAGACTAAAAACAAACAAAAAAGAGAGTATCAACACACCGAGACAGCTGAACATAGCGCCATCTTTTTTTTCTCCGTTATATATATACAGATCCTTTCCAAAAAAAATTAATATCATGGAAATACCATGGATGACCGTGGGCTTCAGCGGATTGTCAAGCAGAGACGATTCAAAAATTTGGCAGAGATTCAGAGGGAGTGGACTGAGGCTGGAGTCAGTCATAACTGAGAAGTAGCTGCTGATTTTCTTCACACTATAATAATTTCTTGAAATAATGTTTTGGGGGTTTTCTGGAGCTGTCAGGCAAAATTATGAAAAATGAAACAAATAAAGGCTAGAAATATTTCACTTTGTGTGTAATGAATCTATAATCTATGAAAGTTTCACTTTTAGAAAGGAATTATGGAAAAAACTAACTTTTCCATGATATTCTAATTTTTTGGAAAGTATCTATATATATATATATATATATATATATATATATATATATATATACTGTGTGTATATATATATATATATATATACAGTATATATATATATATATATATATATATATATATATATATATATATATATATATATATATAAACAGCTAATATGCTACTAATATGCATGCTAATAAGAAGCTAGTTAGTGGTTAATAAGTGTACCTTAAAATAAAGTGTTACTATTATACTGACAAAGATATTTTTTGTTTTGATTCTTTTTTCCCTCCTGCCTGCAGTAAATGACGCTCCAGCCGTCAGTGACTTGATCATTTCATTAAGGTCCGTGATCACTTTTCAGCAGCACTGTCCATTTCCATTTCCCTCCTCTCTCCACTCGTTGGCGAGCCGTCGTGCTAAAGTGGCAGCTGACACGGCGCCGCGGCGAGGCACGATGAAAACAACGCCCACGCTCCATATGCACACGTCACTTACAAGCCACCGTGTAAAAACTGACCAATCACAGGTGTGGAGACACTCAGGCATCTGCTTCTGAGCTATTAATACACACCGCTTTCGCCCACTGCCAATTAGAAGCAGCGTTTGTTAGCAGGTGATGTCGGCGCTCGCCACACGCTGTCGCAGACAACAGAGTTTAAAGACACGTTGTAATTATTTAGCATGCTACTGATCACGTCAATGTGTGTCCTCAACTTCTACACAGCTGTCTCTCTTCACTCTGTCTCATTATGATCATGTCAAGGTGATGGATTAGTGTTCGAGGTAAACACACGGTACAGTACATACTGCTGCTTGCTTTGTCTCTTTCTTTCTTTCTTTTGTTTCTTTTTATTTAACTTTCTTTCTTTTTGTTTGTTCTTTTCGTTTCTCTTTCTCTCTTTCTTTCTTTTCTTCTTTCTTTTCTTCTTCTCTTGATAAACAGAACCATTAGTTAGAGAATTTTAGCAAAATGCTTAGACCATCTGTGAAAAAATTTACTACCAATAGCTTTCTTCACCAATGTGTTCTTATAGGTGTCTAGAATCACCTCTCAATTAGTGCAAACCCAAATCCTCGTGGAAAATCCTGGAGAGCCAATCAAAGTTAAGGTGCCCCGAGGGCTTGGGTGGAAAATATGATAAAAATTAAAAGTCTAAAATGAACTTGTGGCGTGTCTAACTAGGGGTTTTCAGGGGTGCTGAATCCATTCCAAACATTATTTTTGAGTAAAAATGTCTCCCTGACCATATGATATTGGTATATTGGTTCTTGTTATGTAAAGCACAGTGTATAATCAACCAGGATTTTCCACGAGGATTTGGGTTTGCGCTAATTGAGAGGTGATTCTAGACACCTATAAGAACACATTGGTGAAGAAAGCTATTGGTAGTAAATTTTTTCACAGATGGTCCAAGCATATTGCTAAAATTCTCTAACTACATCATACAGAAGGACATTGTAATATGTAATGCCCGATTCCATAGCAGATATGTTATTTGCAACCTCAGGCCAGAACGTCTAAACACGATGCACGATTGCACAGTGTCCAGGACGTGCTGTTGCTCTCCTGACCGTCTCTCCTTCTCTCTTTTTTTTCTATTCCGTCGTGGAAAGGGAAGAGAGGTAAGTCTGTCTCCCCCTCGTCTTTACTGCTGTCTGTCTATCTGCCGCCTGCCTGTCTGTCTGTCTGTCTATCTGTCTGTCTTTCTGTCTGTCTGTCTGTCTGTCTATCTGCTGCCTGCCTGTCTGTCTATCTGTCTGTCTATCTGCCTGTCTGTCTCTCTGTCTTTTTTGTTGAAGGTTTTCCATTCACACCTGCCTTTTTAGAAAAATCCGCTGTCCACACTGAACTGCCAAAAATGCATCATTTCTCCCATGGCCCTGCGCAGGACACTTTGGCCAGAGCAGCAGCTTTTCCAGCACCATCTTTTTAAAAGGTTGTTGTTTAAATCTGCGATGGTGAAGAACGAAGTCTATTAGCAACTTAATTTTCTGGAGAAATGCTTGAATCAAAAGGTGAGAAAGTGTGACAGTAGAGGTATTCTCTACGTTTGTACAAAGTCACTTATGCAGACCGTCATGATGCAGACTGTCATGATACTCGGCTCTTATGCACAGTCACTTATGCACAGTCACTTATGCAGACTGTCACTTATGCAGACTGTCACGAAGCTCGGCTCTTATGCACAGTCACTTATGCAGACCGTCACTTATGCAGACTGTCACGATGCTTGGCTCTTATGCAGTCACTTATGCAGACTGTCACGATGCTTGGCTCTTATGCAGACTGTCACGATGCTTGGCTCTTATGCAGTCACTTATGCAGACTGTCACGATGCAGACTGTCACGATGCTTGGCTCTTATGCAGACTGTCACGATGCTTGGCTCTTATGCAGTCACTTATGCAGACTGTCACGATGCTTGGCTCTTATGCAGACTGTCACGATGCTTGGCTCTTATGCAGTCACTTATGCAGACTGTCACGATGCAGACTGTCACGATGCTTGGCTCTTATGCAGACTGTCACGATGCTTGGCTCTTATGCAGTCACTTATGCAGACTGTCACGATGCAGACTGTCACGATGCTTGGCTCTTATGCAGACTGTCACTTATTCAAGCCATCACGATGTAGACTGTCACGATGCTTGGCTCTTATGCAGACTGTCACTTATTCAAGCCATCACGATGTAGACTGTCACGATGCTTGGCTCTTATGCAGACTGTCACTTATTCAAGCCATCACGATGTAGACTGTCACGATGCTTGGCTCTTATGCAGACTGTCACTTATTCAAGCCATCACGATGTAGACTGTCACGATGCTTGGCTCTTATGCAGACTGTCACTTATTCAAGCCATCACGATGTAGACTGTCACGATGCTTGGCTCTTATGCAGACTGTCACTTATTCAAGCCATCACGATGTAGACTGTCCGAATGCTCGGCTCTTGTGCAGACTGTCCAGATGCCAGGCTCTTTGAAACCCATTATAACTACGTGGGCGTTAGGGTGCATCAAAATACACATTTTCAGAATATTGATCTGTCTGGGTGCTAAAAGTGTTACCATCCATGGATAAACAACACATGCAAAGTATTTTTGCAATACGTGGTGATCTAGGGGTACAACGGCACATCAGCTTTTTCGGCAGCAGGGGGTAACTGATCAATTGGTTCATTTTATGCCATTCTCTGGTTCCATCACTTTGGGCTTAGGTTTCAATGTTTGGTTTAAAAAAGAAGAAGCAGCAAGCCATGTGGCAAAGAATTCACCTTCACAATTTTATTATCTTCCAAAAAATCTCTGCTAAATTAATCATTCCCACAAGAATGTTCTAAACTTCAACTTTCTCTGCTTTGGGTCCCTAGCCTAACATAACCAATAACCATTCCTGTCCGAGTTACATTGGGGAGGGGAAAACATAACGGCCACGAGAACTTGAGAGTTGATCTTTCTCGCGGGGGAGGGGGGGGGGGAGGGGGGGGGGGGTGACATTCATGGTCCACACAACACAAAGGAGGAGCAAACATACAGCAGCCATTTCTGTTGGTGCTCTCTGTCCTGTCATCTGTTTTCTCTCAATTGAAGCTGCCCTATATTAAAGGTATGTATTCAAGGTGCATGATTGAAAATTATATATTATTACTCGTCAACTAATTAGAATATCGTGGAAATATCATGGAAAAGTTCGTTTTTTAGGCAGTTATTAAAGCAAAAGGATTCCCGACCAAGTATTGAGTGCAGGCATGAACATAACTTTTCATAAGATCGACATTTCTGTTTTGAAAATACACTTTTTTTATGTGATATTTAATTTGTTGAAATACTGTTTTGGGGGTTTTTATGAGCTGGAAGCCAAACGTATGCAAAGTTAAACAAATAAATACTTGAAATACTTTACTTTGTGTGTAATGGATCTATAATCATATGGAATATCTATGGAATCTAAGGAATTATGGGAAAAAAGTAACTTTTCCACGATATTCTAATTCGTTGATGAGTACCTGTATAATATATTAGTATAATAATATATTATTTTGTGTTTTTTCATGGTTAGACCATTTCACATTATATTACTTTACACCTGCCAGAGGGATCCAGCTCTCACAAAATGCTGCCGCTGCCTTCAAGCTCCTGCACGAGCAGCCGCAGCCTGATCTTCGGTCTGGGTGCCAGCATCACTGATGGAGATGGCATCATCACTGGCGCCAAGCTACCAAGTGGTCGCCAGATCTTGAGGTGCATGATGTATAACAGTGACATGCAACTGCATACCAAGCGACCAGGTTCGATGGGAGATTTGACACGGTTCGAGGCGGCCAAGGTCGTCTTGGAGCAGGTGCGGCCATTTTATGGGAAGGCCAATATCCCGATGGTGAGCGATCGTCGAGCATGCGACAAGATGGTGGCGCTTGTCGACGCTAACAACAAGCTACGGTGCATTCCGCAGGACAGGCGCTGCAGTGAGGCTACAGCTCGACTAGTGGACGCAATGGAGCACAGGCTGGATGCCACATTCCCGCTGTGGTCTCCAAACGCAGAGGAGATGATCCACAATCCAGAGGACATTGCTTTCCTGGCCAGCATGAAGGGCGACAGAGTGGCCACATTTGGAGCGTTTGATGCCAAGCTGCAATCCAAGGTGAAGCGGCGTCAGGAGCGTGAAACAGCCCAGCAGGCATACCATAACAAGGAGCAGCAGAAGATGACTGCAGCGTCCAGCATGGCGGTGTTGGAAAGCCAAAGTGATGAGGATAGCGACGCAGATGAAACGGCTGCTCCACCGGCTGAGGACACACCCACCCGCGAGTATAAGAAGACTGGCACCACAGCCTTCATTCCATCCAACATCCTCAGCCGGCCGAGTCTTGTGTCACTGGCTACATGGTTGAAGATCACACCAATGCAGCAGGCTGCCTTCACGCGCGGCCTGATCGAGGAGTCAGGTGGTAATTCGGCAAAGGTCTCTACATCCTACGTGACAGCAGACTGAGCACGCTGCCACGTGCTGGAGGCAATCAGTGAGGAACGGCACGAGCAGTGGACACCACCTCCCATGTGCACCCTACACTGGGACAGTAAGTTGACGCCAATGCTCAACAATGTACGCCAGTTAGAGGAGCGTCTGACAGTGGTGGTCGGAGATGCGGAGCGGCTCAAACTGCTCGGTGTGCCAGCATTCATGAAGGGGACAGACGAAGCATGTGGAACGATCATCGCCCGGCTGACATGCAAGCTGCTGCAGGAGTGGTGCTGCGCTGACCAGGTTGTCAACATGGCATTTGACACCACCGCATCAAACACTGGCCATCTCACGGCAGCCTGCATCGCCATTCAGCTCTCAATGGGTCGACCACTGCTCTTGTCTGGGTGTCGGCACCACATCGGCGAGGTGCTCCTCAGCCACATTTTCACTGACCTCAAGGTGGAGACGTCACGCTGACCAGAGGTTACATTAGGCTCTTTCATACACAGATCGCGCAAAAATAGCCATTTAGGAGTCCCGTAAAGGCAGCCGCCTCGCCACAGAAATTGCTTTCACACGAGCCAAGCAGCACGGCCACATTACCGTGCTGCTCTGTACTTTCAGGTGAAATCCCCCACTCCCGCATTGAAAGGCGAGCGGAGGGATTTCCAGCTCCTCCTAGCCCAAATTAATATTTTCATAGGTTAGTGTAGCCTAGGCTACTGTATGATGAACGAATTCAATTCAACAACAGACTTTCCTCCTTCTCCTAGTCCGCTGAGGAGATCTGTATCGGCATTTTCATTTGCCGATATCATAACTTAATAAAAAATGCGCTAATTTGCGGCTGCTGCACCTGGAAGAATCCTCTCCTACAGTAGTTCTGTGTCTGGAGCAATGTCCCGCCCACAGCGCTATCTGATTGGTTACACATCAAGCAATCGCCTATCAGAGGGCTCAGAGATGAAATCTTGACACCTCACCTCAGTGCTCTCTGTTCAGCGCAGCCTGCACTAGACAGGGGGACAGTGCGAGGCTGCCTGAAGCGAGAGCAGCGGACTAGTTGGCTGTTGTGACTGTAACAGTCACACTGTGTTAAGGTAAAGCAGCAGATATTGCCATGCCAAAGTTGTAATAAAGTTAATATACATAATAATTACCTACGCTGACATTGCAAAAACACCACGATCTTATGAGCGATTCGTATGAAGCGCTGCCTCGCACAGTGCAAAGTGTGGTGTGTGGAGATAGGTCTGTCTATCAGTCTACTTTTTTTACTTTCACTCGTCACTTTCTTGATACATGAGGTGATTTCCCCTGTAATTTTTTTATGAATGAGCTGACCATTCGCACCTTTTCCGGCTCGCTGCGACGACCTTTCAAGTGGAGGCGGGTTGTCCGCCAATACGGCGATGTGACAACCTTTGGTGCCGGGACAAAAGGCGTACAAGAATTACCCACCAACGCGCGTTCATGCCTTTCACATCGGAGCCGCGAATCCTAATTTCCGTGCATTTTTCGGCTTTCATAGCCGGTGTGAAAGAGCCTACTGTTTACACGTCTGGGGGATAACTGGAACCTGGTGCCACACAAGGACAGTGACCCATTGTCCCGTTACATTCCAGACGCCGCCGAACCACCGTTCCTGGTCAAGTTGCGTGGTGAATTCATTGAGTGTGCTGCAGGAGTGCTTGACTACAAGCGAGGTGACTACCGTGAGTTTGTGCAGCTGTGTCGTGTGTATCTGGGTGCAGACGGTCCAGCGCACACTCCAGTTACCTTCCAACGGCCGGGAGCACTGCACAAGGCGCGATGGATGGCCAAGCTGCTCTACACACTCAAACTGGCCTTGATGGAGCAGCACATTGCGTTGCTTCCTCAGGGCACCATCACCACGCGGCAGCAGGTGCTGAAGATTCGGGCGTTTGCCAACTTTATCACGCACATCTACGCAACGTGGTGGCTGACCTGCGACACGGCCGTAGATGCAGCATGGAATGATCTCACACTCTACCGCCACCTGTATGCTTACAAGTCTGTTGACGAGGGCATCACAGCATCAGCGATTAAGGCGCTGGAGCGGCACCTATGGTACCTGACAGGCGAGATGCTGCCCCTGGCACTCTTCAGCACCGAGGTGCCAGTTGGCGAGCGGCGCGCACTTGCAAATGCCATCTTAGAGCACAAGCCGGCTGATGTCCCAATGCGAGCCCCACAGCTCCGCTTTGCCACTGGTTTCGGCAAGCCGAAGTTCCCAACCCTCTCGCCGACCACCAGCTTGGCCGACCTCGCCAACCCAGACTGCTGGTTCGGCATGTATCAGCTGCACATTGATCCAGCGTTTCTTTCGCTTGATGTAGAGGATTGGGCTACCAGTGCGGAATTCCAGATGGGTGCGGTGAATGTACGTGCCATCAATGTTGTGAATGACTGCGCCGAGCGTGGCGTCAAACTCACATCAGACTTCGTGGCAGCAGCCAGGGGAGAGGAGCATCTGCAGAATGTACTGCAGGCAGTGGAGCATGACCGCTCTAAACAGCCAAAACTGCGCAGCTGCAAGCGCAAGCTGGACCAGGACTAGGACTCTAGTCGTTGCTCAATGGTTGCTTCAATGTTCTCAAATAAATAAATGTTCTATTCAAATTCAAATGTTCTGTTAAAAAATAAATACATCTTGTTCTATTCAAAATGTTGTTCTATGCATTTCTAAAATTTGCCTTGACCCAAAAAGGCAGATTTTCGTATTTTTCACATGCTGTGTTGCACCCCTAAATCTCAATCAATTTTCCCAAAACTTTGCAAAAGTCATTTTTATGTGTCTCATAACAAAATGGAACCCCAGACAGTTTGATATGTTGAGATTTTATTTTTGCATTGCAATTTGATGCACCCTAGTGGGCGTCAGTCTTTTGGTCCTTTAGTTGTGATGTGTTATTCATAATTATGCACAATACAACCGATCAGATATGGTTTCACAGCTCCGATAAAAAATAGTTGGACAAAGTTCCTCAATTCACTCTTCAAACCACAGCAGGGTGACGATCCTTTACGTCTGCTGTGATAATCCATAAGTGCCTGGTTTAAAGCTGTGTGTGAATCCACTACATGACAGAGAGAGAGAGAGTGAGGATAAGTGCCTGGTTTAAAGCTGTGTGTGAATCCACTACATGACAGAGAGAGAGAGAGAGGATAAGTGCCTGATTTAAAGCTGTGTGAATCCACTACATGACAGAGAGAGAGAGAGAGGATAAGTGCCTGGTTTAAAGCTGTGTGAATCCACTGCATGACAGAGAGAGAGAGTGAGGATAAGTGCCTGATTTAAAGCTGTGTGAATCCACTACATGACAGAGAGAGAGAGTGAGGATAAGTGCCTGGTTTAAAGCTGTGTGAATCCACTGCATGACAGAGAGAGAGAGTGAGGATAAGTGCCTGGTTTAAAGCTGTGTGAATCCACTACATGACAGAGAGAGAGAGTGAGGATAAGTGCCTGGTTTAAAGCTGTGTGAATCCACTGCATGACAGAGAGAGAGAGTGAGGATAAGTGCCTGGTTTAAAGCTGTGTGAATCCACTACATGACAGAGAGAGAGTGAGGATAAGTGCCTGATTTAAAGCTGTGTGTCGGCACAGGAAGTGAAAAGGCGCGTGGCGTTTGAAAGGCCTGCTCAGTGCTGAGGCGTCCCACAAGGCCGAGGGTGTTCGCTGTGGAGCCTTGTGTCATTTTACCTTCCATCTCCCTCTCTCTCTCTTTGTGTGTGTCTCTCTCTCTCTCTCTCACACATACTGTAATGACCTCAGTCCATCAGCCGTCGCTTCAGAGGCTGGTTGCACTTCTCCCTGACCAACGCTATTGACAGGTTGACTGCTTGATGCTCTCAACTGTGTGTGTGTGTGTGTGTGTGTGTGTGTGTGTGTGTGTGTGTGTGTGTGTGTGTGTGTGTGTGTGTGTGTGTCTGTGTGTGTGTGTGTGTGTGTGTGTGTGTGTGTGTGTGTGCGTGTCAACCTTGGCCATTCATTTTGTCCAGTGTAAACGCAGCAGTCATGGCCTGAGCAGATACATATATTGAATGATTGCGTACATGAATATATATGATGGATAAAGTGGGATTTCTGCAACTTTTTAATCCAATAAGCTGCTCTGTGTGTGTGTGTGCGTGTGCACGCGCGCGCGTGTGTGTGTGTGTGTGTGTGTGAGTGTACGCGCGCGCGCGTGTGTGTGTGTGTGTGTGTGAGTGTGTGTGCGTGTGTGTGTGTGTGCGTGCAGTGTATTCCAGCAACTGCTTCGTCCCAGTGACGTGTGTCAAGCATGTGGATTTATGAATGAACTCATCAACTCAACTGAGGAATTGGACATTTAAATTAAATACTACATACATGCCGTTCTCCGCGGCACACCTTTGGACCATTGCGTGCTGCGCAAAGCTGAAATGGGCTGGCTCAAGGAGTAGAATGATTCACAGGCATGGTCAGGCTGTAAGATCTACACACAACCAATCAGATTCTCCTCTCTCATTCCCTTCAAATGTATTTGAATACCCTGTGCAGTCCACTTCACTGGGACTTACTTGTTGATCGGAATGTAGGTTACCCAAGGTCTTCTTCTGCTGCTCTGTTCTCTGCAGCTCTTCTTCTTCTGTGCCTTTTCATGCTCGTCCTCGTTCTGCCCTTGATTCACCTCACTTCCTGACCTCCATGTTTTGTTGATGTATTTTTCACATACAGCAGATACAGGAAGTTGTCTCACGCTTAGGTGCACACCGCTTTTCTTTGCTATTACGCTATTAGATCCGGTAGGACCTGTTGTTGCAGGACCGGTTGTAAGGCAGCCAGGGATGATCGGGTCCCGCTGAAGGGCCATGTTCTGGAGATGTGAGAGGTATGACGGAGGTCCACCTCCTGCAAAGTGGTGTGAGGAAGACGATGTCCTCTTCGGTAATTGCTTGAGCATGGTGGCATGGTCGTCAGACTGTACGTCCTGGACGTACTTCTACGTCAGACTGTCTCTTCTCTCTTCTCTTCTCTCCTCTTCTTCTATTATTATCTTCTCTTCAACTTTTGGTCTTCCTGGCAAGAACTGAGCAGACATGTCTTGTGCGTCCTCATATAGTGACTGGTGGCATATAAAACTCCATCAAATGGTCTTGATTGACCTGGAGGCCTGGGCGCCCTTAAGCTGCCTCGCCAGGAGTTTTAATTGTTCTTAATTAACCGAGCAAAGCCTTTACCAAACCTTAGCCAAGTTCTTATAGCCGCCTAAACTGAACCGTTGAGCTGCAAACGTCGTGACCAGTTCATGTTTTTGTCACACAATACAATTTGTTGAGGAACGTTGCAGAAGAAGACCATCTTCACCGTAGATCTGCGTTTCAGTTTGTTATCATCTCTCGTCTTCTTTTTTTGTTTGAGTCCATGTTGAATTCGGCCTAAACTGAACCGTTGAGCTGCAAACGTCGTGACCAGTTCATGTTTTTGTCACACAATACAATTTGTTGAGGAACGTTGCAGAAGAAGACCATCTTCACCGTAGATCTGCGTTTCAGTTTGTTATCATCTCTCGTCTTCTTTTTTTGTTTGAGTCCATGTTGATTTCCTGTGATCCCCCCCCCCCCCCACCCCCCGCCAGGCGTTCTCCTGGTGGCCGGACATGATGGCGGAACATGCTGAGAGCTTCCTGAGTCTGTACAGAGCCCACATGGACGCTGCCCTGCAGCTGCAGCCCCAAGACTCCTGGGACAGCTTCCCGCTCTTCCAGCTGCTCAACAACTTCCTGCGAACTGACCGTGAGTACGCCCCCTGTGTGGCCCGCGATGGAATTGCATTTTCTTTTTTTTCTTTTTTTTACAGTGCACCTGAACTCAACATGCAAGATACCCGCTGAATAAGTGTCCAAATGTTCATGTCATTCTGGCCAATTCTCCACTTCTGTTATAGCATTTCAGGCTGGAATATGGAATATCTTTCAATAATCTTTATGACTAAAAGGCTAAAAGTAATCTCATGTGTAAGAAATGACTGTTCTACATTGAAGTAGAAATTAACTTGGATTTATTTAGCTTCAAGAGTGCATTTTTGTTCGTGTGACCCTCAACACAGGCTTTGAGAATCCCGGGCCACTTACTGATACTTATGCTTAAATTAACCCACTCATATTCTGGTTTATTTCAAGAAAAACATTTCGGCTAGTGGAATTTCAATTGGCTGGTAACTTTAAAATCTAGCAGCCATATTGGCAGGTGGTGAAAAAAGTTAATTCCAAGCCTTGCAGGGAGAGCAGGTGGTGACATAGGAGTGAGTGAGAAAAGGATCAAATATTGGTGGTTTAGACTGAATAATGACATCACAACTGTTCATTTAAAATGGCCCTCAGCAAAATCTGGTAGCGAGGACATTTTGTTATGGCCCTCTCTATCATCAAAGTTGCCCATCCATCGGTTACGGCATGACAATATTTGTTCGGCCCCCGGCAACAATCTGGGTTTCTCATGTGGCCCCCCCATGAAAAATAGTTGCCCACCCCTGGTACAGACCACACACACACACACACAGACTCACACACATACACACCCACACACATTCGCAGACGCACGCTATTCCCGACAGTTCTCTGATCGCCGAATGTCTGTAGAAGAAGCAACGTTTCTAAACACCTGCTGCCATCTTCTGATGAATAAATCCCTACACGTCCTCAGGACAGCCCCAGCAACACGCACGTCAGGTATAAAGTAGATCAGATGAACGTTTCTTCAGATAATGTGGAGGACACAGACATGCAGATTCCTGGAATTAGTAGAGGGATGTGATTGGAAAGAAAAACTTGACAGGTTTAGCTTTTGATATGTATGCCTCCCCCGTGGACAGTCGGAGGCATTATGTTTTCCATCCGTATGTCTGTTCGTCCGTTCATCACATTCTCGTTTGGCTCAAAGCGTCCACTTGGTCTCAAGGATGACTTGTGCTTACGGAATCCATCCGTGCCTGCTGTCACATCGGGCTGCAATGGATCGTTTCCACTGTTCTCTCGATGTTGAAACACAATGTGAGACCCGTTCACCACCTGGGTGTCAGTCAGAGGATACGTCCACACACCTCCAGATACCTTCACACACCTCCAGATACCTTCACACACCTCCAGATACCTTCACACACCTCCAGATACCTTCACACACCTCCAGATACATCTACACACCTTCAGATACCTTCACACACCTCCAGATATCTTCACACACCTCCAGATACCTTCACACACCTCCAGATATCTTCACACACCTCCAGATACCTTCACACACCTCCAGATATCTTCACACACCTCCAGATACCTTCACACACCTCCAGATACCTTCACACACCTCCAGATACATCTACACACCTTCAGATACCTTCACACACCTCCAGATATCTTCACACACCTCCAGATACCTTCACACACCTTCAGATACCTTCACACACCTCCAGATACCAGATACCTTCACACACCTCCAGATACCTTCACACACCTCCAGATACATCTACACACCTTCAGATACCTTCACACACCTCCAGATACCTTCACACACCTCCAGATACATCTACACACCTCCAGATACCTTCACACACCTCCAGATACCTTCACACACCTCCAGATACATCTACACACCTTCAGATACCTTCACACACCTCCAGATACCTTCACACACCTCCAGATACATCTACACACCTTCAGATACCTTCACACACCTCCAGATACCTTCACACACCTCCATATACCTTCACACACCCCTTCACACACCTCCAGATACCTTCACACACCTCCAGATACCTTCACACACCTCCAGATACCTTCACACACCTCCAGATATCTTCACACACCTCCAGATACCTTCACACACCTCCAGATACCTTCACACACCTCCAGATATCTTCACACACCTCCAGATACCTTCACACACCTCCAGATATCTTCACAAACCTCCAGATATCTTCACACACCTCCAGATATCTTCACAAACCTCCAGATACCTTCACACACCTCCAGATATCTTCACAAACCTCCAGATATCTTCACACACCTCCAGATATCTTCACAAACCTCCAGATATCTTCACACACCTCCAGATACCTTCACAAACCTCCAGATATCTTCACACACCTCCAGATATCTTCACACACCTCCAGATACCTTCACAAACCTCCAGATATCTTCACACACCTCCAGATACCTTCACAAACCTCCAGATATCTTCACACACCTCCAGATACCTTCACAAACCTCCAGATATCTTCACACACCTCCAGATATCTTCACACACCTCCAGATATCTTCACACACCTCCAGATATCTTCACACACCTCCAGATATCTTCACACACCTCCAGATACCTTCACAAACCTCCAGATATCTTCACAAACCTCCAGATACCTTCACAAACCTCCAGATACCTTCACAAACCTCCAGATACCTTCACATAACTTCAGATTACCTTCACACACCTCCAGATACCTTCACACACCTCCAGATACCTTCACACACCTCCAGATACCTTCACACACCTCCAGATACCTTCACACACCCCTTCACACACCTCCAGATACCTTCACACACCTCCAGATACCTTCACACACCCCTTCACAAACCTCCAGATATCTTCACACACCTCCAGATACCTTCACAAACCTCCAGATATCTTCACAAACCTCCAGATACCTTCACAAACCTCCAGATACCTTCACAAACCTCCAGATACCTTCACAAACCTCCAGATACATCTACACACCTCCAGATATCTTCACACACCGCCAGATACCTTCACACACCGCCAGATACCTTCACACACCTCCAGATACCTTCACACACCGCCAGATATCTTCACACACCGCCAGATACCTTCACACACCTCCAGATACCTTCACACACCGCCAGATACCTTCACACACCTCCAGATATCTTCACACACCGCCAGATACCTTCACATAACTTCAGATTACCTTCACACACCTCCAGATACCTTCACACACCTCCAGATACCTTCACACACCTCCAGATAGCTTCAGACACCTTCGGATACCTCCAGATACCTTCACACACCTTCAACCAATCAAACAAACTTTATTAAGGACATGCAAACGGTCCATAACACACAGACAGTAGAAAACAATACATAAAACAAGAATAAAAATAGCCACGCCACATGGTGATTACATAAAGGCTAGAAGCTAGGTTCCATAAAGTGGAAAGGAGCCTGAATGAGCTTAGTGCAGGTTCATCAGCAATGAAATCACACTGTTCGTAGAGTCAGAGAGCCTACACATACAACTGTACATGAGATTACACACTGTTCATAGAGTCAGAGAGCCTACACATACAACTGTACATGAGATGACACACTGTTCATAGAGTCAGAGAGCCTACACATACAACTGTACATGACATACAGCAGAACAGGTGGGCACACCAACACTGACAAACATCTGGCTTGCACTGCTGCATCGTGGCATCTTGAGCAGCAGCCTCATTCCATCATTGTATGCTACAGATCATCTCTGCATACTGCTCTTTCTGCAGCGCCGCCACAAGTGGGCAGTATACATGGGGGTACAGAATGCTTTAAAAGGTGCAGTCTTCACAGGTACAGAGCACATACCAAATTTACGAATGAACATATTAGCATATTAGCTTCAGATACCTTCACACACGTTTGTCAGCTGGATTTTGACGGTGGACTGGAAATGGAATTCTGTGCTTATGTGTTTATTTCTGTATTTAATAAAGCGACAGTTCACCCCAAAATACATATTTTTCCGCTTACCTCTAGTGCTGTTTATCCATTTCGATCATTTTGGTCTGAGTCGTCGACTTTCATGTCATTCCAATTCAATCCACATCCTGTTTCCTTCCCATTGTAACTCCAGGATCTGAGCTCCACGCAGGAAATCAATCATTATTTTCTCTCAACATTGTCATCATACAGTTGGGTTTTAATTTGAAACTCGACACCTAAATGAGCGTGGAAACATCCAAATCACATTGACCCTTTGTTTGTTTGTTGTTGTTGTTTTCCCCTTCATCTGATGGCTGCATTATACTGTTCTAATTTCTTTTGACTGTTGGGGGGGAAATAGCTTCCATACAGTCTGCGTCTCATTGTTTCCACGCCACGCGGCGCTCGCTCGCTCGCTCGGCTCCCAGGCTTTGTCTCCCGGCCAGCTGAGACTTGGCGAGCGGCGAAGCGTTATTTAACGTGTCTGATGCCAAAGTACCTCACGTTACAGTCAGAGAGACAGGCGGCTGCACAACACAACCTGAGCGACGATCCACAAATCACACTTTCATTCTTTCTTTCAAATCTACTTTTTGTTCTAATTACATCCTCTAT
>NC_139652.1:4486034-4531034 GCF_964638095.1 Poromitra crassiceps
GATAAAAATAGCGGGGACACGTTCATTCATTTCAATCGAGCGAAAACCAAAACAAGGAAGTCAAGCGCGTGCCGTCTATATAGCCAATCAGGCTATATAGCCAGTCAGACTGTGACGCAGTCAGCGACACTAAAAATTTCACCAGGTAGCAGACACTGCTGCTCGCCGACACTTGAAAGTGTCGACTCAAGTCCTCATTTCTGTCGGCGACCGTTTCAAAAGTGTCGGCAGACAAAGCATAAATTGGGCTTAAGTCAGAGTCCCAGAGGAGATGTCTTCTTAACATTGCTGTCAAATTACAGAAACTGTCTATCGCCTGCAGAATGTCAGCCATGTTAGTGGAAAAGTTTCTGTTGAACCTTTAGAGTGGTTTCATCACCTGATCTGTTTTGGCCCTGCCCCCAGCTCACATGTGTAACCCTGGTCTGCTTTGGCCCCGCCCCTACAGCTCACCTGTGTAACCCTGGTCTGCTTTGGCCCCACCCCCCCAGCTCACTTGTGTAACCCTGGTCTACTTTGGCCCCACCCCCCCAGCTCACCTGTGTAACCCTGGTCTACTTTGGCCCCACCCCCCCAGCTCACCTGTGTAACCCTGGTCTACTTCGGCCCCACCCCCTAACTCACCTGTGTAACCCTGGTCTGCTTCGGCCCCACCCCCCCAGCTCACTTGTGTAACCCTGGTCTGCTTCGGCCCCACCCCCTAGCTCACCTGTGTAACCCTGGTCTGCTTTGGCCCCGCCCCCTAGCTCACCTGTGTAACCCTGGTCTGCTTTGGCCCCGCCCCCAAGCTCACTTGTGTAACCCTGGTCTGCTTTGGCCCTGCCCCCTAGCTCACCTGTGTAACCCTGGTCTGCTTCGCCCCCCCCCCCCCCCCCTACAGCTCACCTGTGTAACCCTGGTCTGCTTTGGCCCCGCCCCCTAGCTCACCTGTGTAACCCTGGTCTGCTTTGGCCCCGCCCCCAAGCTCACTTGTGTAACCCTGGTCTGCTTTGGCCCTGCCCCCTAGCTCACCTGTGTAACCCTGGTCTACTTTGGCCCCACCCCCCCAGCTCACTTGTGTAACCCTGGTCTGCTTTGATACAGCTCACCTGTGTAACGGGACATTCCACAAGCACCTGCAGGAGCTGTTTGTTCCGCTGGTGGTGCGCTACATTGACCTGATGGAGTCCTCCATTGCCCAGTCCATCCACCACGGCTTCCAGACGGAGACCTGGACCTCCGTCAGGTGAGCCCTCTCTGATGATGTCATCTGTCTGTGTCAAAGTCACACCCTCTTCCGGGTTCGGCATACGAGCTAACAGATTTCATTCCCATTCATTTTTCCATAGACGTTTTGTAAAATGCGTATAAAAATAGTTTTACTTGGTCAAACCAAGCGATTGAGCTATATTTAGAATCAGGAGAGACCATAGAATGAGTGATGGTTCTATAGAGCAGAGAACCTGCACGGATAATATAATAACTGCAGTATTTATTGTCATTGTGCATAAACATGAAGGTCGGTGGTGGTCTTCAGTGTGTCATTTGGTAACACTTTGAATAGTTTATAATAATAATAATAATAACATTTCAACAGCTTATTAGTTGACATTCAACAATTCAACTGTTTCGCTTTGTCTGTCGATGTTTGTTTTCACAGCTTATTTAACAGCTTATTGCTTCTAATCTGTTGAACATCGATTATACAGTTGAACTGTTGGGAAAGCCTACACGTAAGAGGGTAAGCTAACAAGTGTTTTGGGTTGCATTGTGTGAGGAAAATTGGCTTGCCCTGTGTTGACTGCCAGTCCAGACTGCAAGAGTAATGAGAACTTTCACTGACTTGTTAGCGAACGTAAGATAGTTAACTTAGCAACAATCCACTTTAATAACCAATGTCACGCTAGCGCCGCTCAAACTTACAGTCTGAAAAGCAAAGCTGTATATAAAAATGTAAATATGAAGTGTCAAGGTACAGGTCAACTTCTTATCTTACCTGTGAAAGTCATCAGAGGAATGAAAAAGACCAATTAACTTCATTTGTTCAGTCTACATTTATTGCATTAAAGTAAACCTCTAACCTGTGTGTGTGTGTGTGTGTGTGTGTGTGTGTGTGTGTGTGTGTGTGTGTGTGTGTGTGTCTGTCTCTCTGTGTGTGTGTGTGTCTGTCTGTCTGTGTGTGTGTGTGTGTGTGTGTGTGTGTGTGTGCGTGCGTGCGTCTGTGTGTCTCTGTGCGCGCTCATGTGCCCTCAGTGTATTAGCAGTGAACACTTATTCAGGGTTCCAAGGGGTCCAGGGAATCATTTAAAGTTGGTACATTTGAGGAGGGGAATCAACGCCTTGAAGGTTTTTGAAAATAGACATCACATGGGCCATTGAAAGTGCTTAAACTCATACATTTTGTGCAAGAAGAGAAATGTCAGTTATTTTTCTACTTTTTTAAGTATTAACACAGCACAGTATTAACATAACACAGCACAGTTGAGAAGTGTTGACACATTCAAACCTTTCTCTCTCTTTTCAGTAGTTGTCTGTGAGCTTCTGCAAAGCTGCTAGTTCTCATTATAAAAATGATCAGTGTTGGAACTGTAATTAACTCATTGAGTGCCAGCCACTTTTGGAGAACGGACGCTCCCAGTGCCAGAGTTTCAGAGCGTTTTCAGTGATTTCTCGAGGCCCACAGAATATTGTGTGATATTACTATGTAAACACTGAACACGCCCAAAGAACGATGAGACTCTCTTCTATCATCAGCAAAAAAAAGTTTATTGATATCATTTTCCGTTCTTTAGTTATCAGCCGGAGAAGATAGGTTGATTTCAGCAAAAACAGACGTTTCCATCTAGAAGCTGAGATAAACAGCCTTTTGTGAAATGAAGCATTTCAAGCAAATCACTGACTCTGAAGCTAATATTTTCTGACCTGAAACATCTGAACAGTAATTTCCTTCAATGAAACAGCACCCCCACCCCCCTCAACTCCAAAATCCTCCTCCGTGGGAGTGTCTCTGGTGGCTCTGCTCGCTCTGCTGGCTGCTGCGTGTGTCAGGCGAGTCTCTGCTGCCTGCTATGGCAGGCTCTGCTGCCTGCGGATCCACGTTCGGATGGCGGCCGCTCGTCGGGGGAGTCTGGATGGGGCTCGCTGAGTTCGTCTGCGTTTCTGGGGTTTCGGTTGTGAGCTGGGATGAAGCTGCGTCCGATTATAGGCTTTCTGCTGCGCGTTTCAAAGTGCACTGCACCCAGTCTATTTTCGGAACGCTCAGCCTTGTGCGCCGGCTCCCAGCGCGACACTGAAAAGCCAAACCATTCTCATGAGAATGGTGTGGCTTTGGTTTTATTTTCTGGCGGCTAATCGTGTGGAGAAACTATGCAGCAGAGACAGAGGGGCTCATTTGTGGGAGCCGATTGGCTGCTGTTCGCAGCTAACGTTAACTCCAGCCAGAGCAATCTGTGCCGCTCTGGCTCATGCATCGGTTTCTCTTTCATCACGGGGCTTTTTCTGCTGTTTTTCTTCAACTTTCTCTAATCTGGAGAGCACTGTCGCCACCTAATGGGTCCGTAAAATAGGTTATACACCTTCAATAGCTACAATATTTTTACCGGAGATGCAGGAGGCTTTGATCCACGTCCCACTGCCAAAAAACGCAATTGACGACTTTAGTCGTCATTGGCACTCAACGTTACTATTCGAATTGACGACTATAGTCGTCATTGGCACTCAATGAGTTAATCTTCATCCGTGTCCCAATCTATGATGCCATGTTGGCTCCTGGAATTTGAGGGGATTTGACCTAGAAAGTCCTTGAATTTGATGTTTAAGAAGGTGTGATGGAACCCTGCTTATTGTTCTCTTGACCTTCTCTTTACCATGAGGGACGGATGTGATATAAACAGTCAGAGCTGAGGCAGTGGAACAAACAGCACAAAGCTACTCTGTAACAAGCTGAGACAGTGGAACAAACAGCACAAAGCTACTCTGTAACAAGCTGAGGCAGTGGAACAAACAGCACAAAGCTACTCTGTAACAAGCTGAGGCAGTGGAACAAACAGCACAAAGCTACTCTGTAACAAGCTGAGGCAGTGGAACAAACAGCACAAAGCTACTCTGTAACAAGCTGAGACAGTGGAACAAACAGCACAAAGCTACTCTGTAACAAGCTGAGGCAGTGGAACAAACAGCACAAAGCTACTATGTAACAAGCTGAGGCAGTGGAACAAACAGCACAAAGCTACTCTGTAACAAGCTGAGGCAGTGGAACAAACAGCACAAAGCTACTCTGTAACAAGCTGAGGCAGTGGAACAAACAGCACAAAGCTACTCTGTAACAAGCTGAGACAGTGGAACAAACAGCACAAAGCTACTCTGTAACAAGCTGAGGCAGTGGAACAAACAGCACAAAGCTACTCTGTAACAAGCTGAGGCAGTGGAACAAACAGCACAAAGCTACTCTGTAACAAGCTGAGGCAGTGGAACAAACAGCACAAAGCTACTCTGTAACAAGCTGAGGCAGTGGAACAAACAGCACAAAGCTACTCTGTAACAAGCTGAGGCAGTGAAACAAACAGCACAAAGCTACTCTGTAACAAGCTGAGGCAGTGGAACAAACAGCACAAAGCTACTCTGTAACAAGCTGAGACAGTGGAACAAACAGCACAAAGCTACTCTGTAACAAGCTGAGACAGTGGAACAAACAGCACAAAGCTACTCTGTAACAAGCTGAGGCAGTGGAACAAACAGCACAAAGCTACTCTGTAACAAGCTGAGGCAGTGGAACAAACAGCACAAAGCTACTCTGTAACAAGCTGAGGCAGTGGAACAAACAGCACACAGCTACTCTGTAACAAGCTGAGGCAGTGGAACAAACAGCACACAGCTACTCTGTAACAAGCTGAGACAGTGGAACAAACAGCACAAAGCTACTCTGTAACAAGCTGAGACAGTGGAACAAACAGCACAAAGCTACTCTGTAACAAGCTGAGGCAGTGGAACAAACAGCACAAAGCTACTCTGTAACAAGCTGAGGCAGTGGAACAAACAGCACAAAGCTACTCTGTAACAAGCTGAGACAGTGGAACAAACAGCACAAAGCTACTCTGTAACAAGCTGAGGCAGTGGAACAAACAGCACAAAGCTACTCTGTAACAAGCTGAGGCAGTGGAACAAACAGCACAAAGCTACTCTGTAACAAGCTGAGACAGTGGAACAAACAGCACAAAGCTACTCTGTAACAAGCTGAGGCAGTGGAACAAACAGCACACAGCTACTCTGTAACAAGCTGAGGCAGTGGAACAAACAGCACACAGCTACTCTGTAACAAGCAGGCTGAATGGGGACACAAAGGACAATAGAGCACTGACTTTTCTGCTTCTTATTGGTTCATATCATCTGTCCCTTACTGCAGACAGCACTGTGTCTCTGTTGTCCTCCCCTTCCCTCTGTGTTATTTCTCTAGCTGTTTCTCTGTCTGTTATTTCTCTAACTGTTCCTGTCTGTTATTTCTCTGTTTATGTCTGTTATTTCTCTAACTGTTCCTGTCTGTTATTTCTCTAACTGTTTATGTCTGTTATTTCTCTGTTTCTGCCTGTTATTTCTCTAGCTGTTTCTCTGTCTGTTATTTCTCTCTAGCTGTTTCTTTATTTATCTGTTTCTCTGACTGTTATTTCTCTAGCTGTTTCTCTGACTGTTATTTATCTAACTGTTTCTGTCTGTTATTTCTCTAGCTGTTTCTCTGACTGTTATTTCTCTAACTGTTTCTTTATGTTATGTCTCTAGCTGTTTCTCTGACTGTTATTTATCTAACTGTTTCTGTCTGTTATGTCTCTAGCTGTTTCTCTGACTGTTATTTCTCTAACTGTTTCTTTCTGTTATGTCTCTAGCTGTTTCTCTGACTGTTATTTATCTAACTGTTTATGTCTGCTATGTCTCTAGCTGTTTCTCTGACTGTTATTTATCTAACTGTTTATGTCTGTTATGTCTCTAGCTGTTTCTCTGACTGTTATTTATCTAACTGTTTCTGTCTGTTATGTCTCTAGCTGTTTCTCTGTCTGTTATTTCTCTAGCTGTTTCTCATCATCATCATCAACCTTTATTTAACCAGGCAAGTCTGTAAGAACAAATTCTTAAGCAGTGTGACAGCCTGGTAGGAGGCAAAAGACCTGCTAAGGGGAAGGGGATGCGGGAGGAAGAAAAGAAAGACAGGACGATTTAAAATGGACATCACAAACAGTCACAGAGGCAGTAACATACAGTACATGTAGTTAACAGACAATTAGCACAGAAGCAGACACTTATAAACAGCAAAAAGAAACAGCACACAGCACTATACAATAAAATCATGCAGTTATGTACAGGACAGCACACAGTTGTAGTAGACAGTTAGCACATAAACAGCACACAGCAGTATATAGACAGTAGTAATGTGCGGGTCACCCAGAACCCGCCGGGTCTCGCGGGCTGGCCCGCTTTGCAGGCGGTCTGGGTTGGCAAATTATGAAAATATTGTGAAAATAAGCAACATTATTAAATAATTTAGAGCAGTGAAACACGCAGAGTAACCCTTTATTAAGACGTGAACTCTCTCTTACACACACGTAGGCCTACACACGTGAACTCTCTCTTACACACACGTAGGCCTACACACGTGAACTCTCTCTTACACACACGTAGGCCTACACACGTGAACTCTCTCTTACACACACGTAGGCCTACACACGTGAACTCTCTCTTACACACACGTAGGCCTACACACGTGAACTCTCTCTTACACACACGTAGGCCTACACACAATCAGACTCTGAAGCCGTCTGCACCTGCTGCACTATAGCCTACATGGAGTAAAGAAACGCTTCAACGAGGTAGCCTATGTTCTCTCAAAACAAACATTTTGGAAGGATTATTCGCTGTAATTATTATTTGAAGTGTCCATAAAAGGAATGCCACCGCACATTTTCTGTGGTGGACTCGACTGTGATCCATTTGTCAACTTTACTGCAACGTGAGTAGGCTACGTGACCAATTGAGATGGCATGAGGTAATTAAAAGAAATCAGACAGCGAGTCTGAAGCCATATCTGCAAGCCGTCTGCACCTGCAGGTGCAGTAGTTGGTCACGTTGCACGCAACAATTGAGAGCGCATGAGATAATTAAAAGAAATGGGGAAGAATAAGAAGTGTTTCTGTAGCCTACCTCTACCTGCTACCTCCATTTGAAGACCTTGGATTAATTAAAGAAAGACCGATAATAGCTGAGTTTGTAGCCGACGAAGCAGAAATAAATCAACACATTAAAGCAGCCGCACAACGCATGTGAGTGTCTGTGTGTGAAAGAGAGAGAGACAGAGTTACTTTGCACACCTTGGAAGCTCTGCTGTGCTCCTCCTGAGTCCGGAGACATATTACATTAAATTGGCCGTTGTGGGCTGCTGGGTGGGTTGGGTTCAGGATTGTCAGATATTTTAACGGGCCGGGCGGGGCGGGCTGGTTCTAATGACGGGTTGGGTTGGTGCGGGCCTTAAAAAACCCTGACCCGCGCATCACTAATAGGCAGCATACTGTATAGGCAGACAGACATCACAGTAACAGGCAGACAGGGCATGTTAGTATGTCTGTTATTTCTCTAGCTGTTTCTCTGTCTGTTATTTCTCTAGCTGTTTCTCAGTCTGTTATTTCTTTAGCGGTTTCTTTGTTATTTCTCTATTTGTCTGTTTCTATTTCTGTTTCTCTGTTATTTCTGTTTCTCTTTTATTTCTGTTTCTCTGTCTGTTATTTCTCTAACCATTTCTCTAACTTTTTCTCTGTCTGTTATTTCTCTTAACTGTTTCTCTGTCTGTTATTTCTCTGTTTCTCTGTTATTTCTCTAACTTTTTTTCGGTCTGTTATTTCTCAGTTTCTCTGTTATTTATCTAACGGTATGTCTGTTATTTCTCTGTTTCTCGGTCTGTTATTTCTCTAACTGTTTCTCTGTCTATTTCTCTAGCTGTTTCTCTGTCTGTTATTTCTCTAACTGTTTCTCTGTCTGTTATTTCTCTGTTTCTCTGTCTGTTGTTTCTCTGTTTCTCTGTCTGTTATTTCTCTAGCTGTTTCATCTGTCTGTTATTTCTCTCACCGTTTCTCTGTTATTTCTATAGCTGTTTCTCTGTCTGTTGTTTCTCTAACAATTTCTCTGTTATGTCCCTGTTTCTCTGTCTGTTATTTTTCTAACAATTTCTCTGTTGTTTCTCTGTTTCTCTGTCTGTTATTTCTCTAACCGTTTCTCTTTGTGGCTGCTGATGGATGGATGCTGCCTCCTCCGCCCGCCGTGGCAGGTCCATAACCAGCAGCCTAGCGAGCGTGCCTCTGCCCAAAGTCCCCAGCCTCCCGCTCACACTGCCTCAGATGCCCAGCTTCTCCCCGCCCGCCTGGATGGGGCCGCTGTGCGATGGCACGTACGTACGCCCGCCCGGGCGGGCCGGGCACCAGAGCAACACACACTACCAGTCCACAGTCCACAGACTGACTGCTCTCCAGAGCAACACACACTACCAGTGCACACAGTCCACAGACTGACTGCTCTCCAGAGCAACACACACTACCAGTCCACAGACTGACTGCTCTCCAGAGCAACACACACTACCAGTCCACACAGTCCACAGACTGACTGCTCTCCAGAGCAACACACACTACCAGTCCACACAGTCCACAGACTGACTGCTCTCCAGAGCAACACACACTACCAGTCCACAGACTGACTGCTCTCCAGAGCAACACACACTACCAGTCCACAGACTGACTGCTCTCCAGAGCAACACACACTACCAGTCCACACAGTCCACAGACGGACTGCTCTGTTTCATTCTCTTCAATCAATTTTGATCTAAAGGCTTCTGCTTAAAGCCCCCCCCCTCCGCTCAGTGTTGACCTGTTTAACGGTTGCTGTTCTATTTCAAACGTTCTCAACGTTCTATGAGCGCCTGCTGTATAGTCGCACGTCATACACCAAGGTGATATGCCTGGAAAAGCAACGCAAGTTACGCCGGAAACAGTATTCCTCCGTAGCTTAGCTGTCACGCTGATTTCAATGGTGCCACCCGTTTTGAAATCCATTGCCCTGTGGTTGAGATCTCAATAAGGTCCTGCGGCTCTGGCTTTGGGCTAAGCTGTGGAGAGACATCTGTGAATACTGTAGTGCTTCAGCTGTGGAGAGACATCTGTGAATACTGTAGTGCTTCTGCTGTGGAGAGACATCTGTGAATACTGTAGTGCTTCTGCTGTGGAGAGACATCTGTGAATACTGTAGTGCTTCAGCTGTGGAGAGACATCTGTGAATACTGTAGTGCTTCTGCTGTGGAGGGACATCTGTGAATACTGTAGTGCTTCAGCTGTGGAGGGACATCTGTGAATACTGTTGTGCTTCAGCTGTGGAGAGACATCTGTGAATACTGTAGTGCTTCAGCTGTGGAGACATCTGTGAATACTGTAGTGCTTCAGCTGTGGAGGGACATCTGTGAATACTGTAGTGCTTCAGCTGTGGAGAGACATCTGTGAATACTGTAGTGCTTCAGCTGTGGAGAGACATCTGTGAATACTGTAGTGCTTCAGCTGTGGAGAGACATCTGTGAATACTGTAGTGCTTCAGCTGTGGAGAGACATCTGTGAATACTGTAGTGCTTCAGCTGTGGAGAGACATCTGTGAATACTGTAGTGCTTCAGCTGTGGAGACATCTGTGAATACTGTAGTGCTTCAGCTGTGGAGAGACATCTGTGAATACTGTAGTGCTTCAGCTGTGGAGAGACATCTGTGAATACTGTAGTGCTTCAGCTGTGGAGAGACATCTGTGAATACTGTAGTGCTTCAGCTGTGGAGGGACATCTGTGAATACTGTAGTGCTTCAGCTGTGGAGACATCTGTGAATACTGTAGTGCTTCAGCTGTGGAGAGACATCTGTGAATACTGTAGTGCTTCAGCTGTGGAGAGACATCTGTGAATACTGTAGTGCTTCAGCTGTGGAGAGACATCTGTGAATACTGTAGTGCTTCAGCTGTGGAGGGACATCTGTGAATACTGTAGTGCTTCTGCTGTGGAGAGACATCTGTGAATACTGTAGTGCTTCTGCTGTGGAGAGACATCTGTGAATACTGTAGTGCTTCAGCTGTGGAGGGACATCTGTGAATACTGTAGTGCTTCAGCTGTGGAGAGACATCTGTGAATACTGTAGTGCTTCTGCTGTGGAGAGACATCTGTGAATACTGTAGTGCTTCTGCTGTGGAGAGACATCTGTGAATACTGTAGTGCTTCTGCTGTGGAGAGACATCTGTGAATACTGTAGTGCTTCAGCTGTGGAGAGACATCTGTGAATACTGTAGTGCTTCTGGCCGGCGTAGTTTCAGATGACGTGCCACTATATAGCAGTTTCAGTTTACAGCAGAGTTTCTTGGTCAAATATAAATAGTGAAGTTGATCCTATGTATGAATTTCTTTTCAAAGCCTTTGCCTTTCCATCAAGGCAGAGAATGTAAAATAGTTTAGATTTAACACTGCATAATTCCATTTGTGTTATTTCATAGTTATAAAATGTGTCAGGCATGGCTGTGGGAAATGCGGATCTATTCGCGGATAGTTGATGGCCAAGACACACTTGGTAAACTGAAGTCTCGATGAGTAGGAACGCTGTTGAACGTGATAGCTGGGTCTGCAAGGTTCGAAGTTGGGAACGGTTGCAGAGTGTTGTCGCGAGATTCGTTTCGTTTATGAACAACTACCGAGGACCTGCAGAAACGAACCTTTATAGATCCCGAATATGACATCACCTGTGCTATGACATCACCAGCGAGGCCATTCGAAAGGCATGACCGAGACACTTATGAATCATGACATCATCACCGTCTGCGACATCATCAGTGATCCATGACATCATAGACAGTAGGAATGACGACATGTAATGTAAATTCTCCAGAAAGATGCGTGTGTCCGAACTGTTGGTAGAGTTTGTGCATTTTCTGCATGCTTGAGTCAGAACCTTCTCACTCTCAGGTCGCCTGCATGAGCTACGTTTGAAGTTCTGCCGGTGTTTTGTAGTATTTCATTATATTATTATTATTATTATTATATTATTAAGTGTTTTATTGAATAAAAGTTATCTGTGCTATTCTCTGACAGCGCTTGGATCAAGTTAAAGTTGATGCTGCATTCTCCTGGGTTGAACCAGCAGTGGGCATGCCAAACGTGTTTGTGCTTTCCGATTGTCTCGTGGTGGACACGTTCTGTGACTGTGCTTTGTGGTGAATCTGCTGCACTGTGTAGACCAGGCCCCAGAATAAAATGTCGGTATTGCACGTTTGTGGAATCCACGAAAATGTGAAATATGGAGATTTCTGAACCAAAATATGTTTTCTAAAATGGATAGTTCTGTTCCTTGATTGTATTTGATGATGGTTGTAAGGACGTTTATGTGCTTGCCTTGGGTGAAGTGTGCTGGATCTTAGGTAAGGGCTCACGGGCAGTGATCGATTAGAACCACAGAGATGTCTTTCAAGCGATCTTTATTGAGTATCAGCAGAAGCAGTATACATCGTATACAGAAAGGGAAAAATAGGACCAAGAATACAATACCATAACAGAACAGAATATATACCCCCCCCACATTTGGTGTATGACATCGTTGGTGATGTCACAACGTCCGGGGAGGTATGACATCACCCGCTGAGTTCTGGTCTCCAAGCAGGTGATGGATGGCCTCCTGATCCTGTCGGGATCTCATGCTGGCCTTCTCGCTCCGCCAAGGGAGCACGTCCATCTGCCATAGCCTCACGACCTGTTGGTAGAGATCTGCCGATGGGGCCACATAGCTAGTGAAGAGGCAGGGTTGTTCTGGGCGAGGGTGTTTAAGTCCATGGATTGGGCCTTGCAGCGCCCATCCGAGACAGGTTCAGACTGCCATTGGAGCACCAGGGGGGGCGGTACGCGGGAGCTCCAGGTTCTTCAGCAATTCGGGGTGATCTTGAGCCTATGAGCAGGGCGGGATGGACCCTCTCGAACTGATGGAGGGGCAGATTCCTCAGGTGGCGGAATTTCTGCTGCAGGGCGGTAATGGGGTAGGTTTGCTCGCCCAGACCAAGGTTCGATTCCGTAAAGGCCCTCTCGATGTGATAGGTCTGCTCTGGGAAACCTGCTGGCGATACGGTGAAGGAGACGGCCGCCCCGTGGAGCATCTGGAGCTCCTGCCTCACCGTCCGCAGGGGCATATCCTCTGGCTGCCCTGTGAGGCCCAGCTGCTGTGCTGCTGAGTGTAGGAGCACGGTCCACTCTGAGCTGTCCAGCCTCTGGTCCCCATGTTGGGTCACTTTGCGGACCTTAAGGAGGGCATGACTGTTTCCCCATGGGTTTCCCGATGTAGTAGTCTATCCAGGCGGCGGGTCCGCTCTCTAGCTTGGAGGGCCTCCTCCAGGATCTGCTGGCCTTCCTCATGGGCTTCCTCATGGGCCTGTACTTGGGCCAGTATAGCCTCAGCTTGGGCCCATTGTGCCGCTCTGGTTTGCTCGTTCAGCCGGTTGTGCTCATCAGCTTCCTCCTCGGCGATTTGGCGGTGAAGGCCAACACCATAGTAGATGATGTAGAAGAGGATGATGGTGAGGCCGATGCCCAGGGCTACGTGGTTCAGGACCCTGGCTGTCCGGCTGCTGTCCTTCGCCGACAGCTGGTCCCCCTTCTTCTTGGCTGATTGCACATTGAGGGAGAAGACCAGGGCAACTATTCCAAGTGGCAGACAGCAGCACAGCATGGTGAAGATGGAGTAGCCAAGGTAGTCGTTGACTGGCTCCTCCAGTGGGAGTAAAGTCACGTACATGGTGGGTTGGACAGTGACAGGGGGGACCCCATGTTGTCCTGGATACTGCGGTAGGGAACTGTAGCACTGCAGATAAGCTGGGGGGTATGCTGGGTTGTCCTGGGGCTTGTCTTGGTAGTGTGGAGGGGGCGTCTGGTCCATTATGGCTTTCTCATCAGAGGTACATCGAGGAGGACTAGAGTTGCTGGGGGAGTCCATCCTTCTGGTTATTCTAGCCAAATACATTTGGAATATCAGGCAGAAGCAGAATACAATAGCATAACAGAACACCTTGTTATATACCCCCCCACATTTGGTGTATGACATCTTTGGTGATGTCACAACGTCCGCGGAGGTATGACATCATCGGTGACCTCATAAAGTCCTAGACCGTCTGACATCGCTGATGACCTCACAGGTGAACTCTGACATCATCATTGATGATGTCACGGTGGTGTCATCATCATTACGTCGTTGGCGCGTTGGTTCGTGGGCATCAATTGCCCCAAGAACAGGCCTGATGGTGGGCCATTACAGACCGTTTTCTACAATGGTATTTGACATTTTTTTATCTTGAACACAACATTGTCCGTCTAAGTCCCATTTCTATTTGTTAGTCAAAATGTGCCCGTTGTTTGGGTTCCCCACCCGTGACATCGCAACATAGAATTGCCTGTGGCTTCATTTAAATAGCCTCTACACAATGATTACATACTTTTTATTTTGTGTATGAAGCCTCCCTGCAGAACGTCACACACTCAAACACACAGACACTCCTCATTCTTATTATAGGATAGGATCATTATATAGGATATAGGATAATTAATTATAGGATAATTAATTATAATGACTAAAGGCAAATAATAGAACAGCTAGAACAGCGTGGTAAGTTCATGGTAATATCACCATATTACCATTATGCAACATCGAAGACCATATCTAGTCTCATCATGGTATCTCATATATTCAAATACGGCCCAGACGAAGTCGGAGACGAGGTAAACAAATAAAATAATCTCATCCTTTTGTTTTATTGCGTTACAAAACAAACATCTTGTTAATATTATAAAAACCCAATCTCCAGTCTCAAATATATATCCCTCTGCCTCCACGAATGGTGATGTGCTCAAATCAATACTCAGTTTTCACCTGGTCGCTCTGACTGTTCACGCTCTGTCTGAGTGCATCACTGTGTGTGTGTGTGTGTGTGTGTGTGTGTGTGTGTGTGTGTGTGTGTGTGTGTGTGTGTGTGTGTGTGTGTGTGTGTGTGTGTGTGTGTGTGTGTGTGTGTGTGTGTCTGCGCGCGCCATGTTGGCTCGGTCTCAGGAGAACATCGAACGAGGGTGTGTGTGACGAGGGTGTGTTTCTTAAAAAGGCTCCTCGCTCGCTCCGCTCTCCCACCCCGCTCTCTACCTCTCTCGCTCAGCGTCGCTTGATCAGATGGAAGAGAAAAAAAAGAGAAAAACCTGGCACTTCGTTAGCGAGCACAGACGGGGAGTGGGATCGTCCCGTTCCCCGGGGAGCGGGAGGAGAGCGCCGCTAATTAGCCATGAGGGGGCCGGCCGCTCGGCGAGCAGCTCGCCGCACCGCGCCCAGCCCGTTTATTCCTGTGCGCCACTTGTTAAGGTAACAGTCTTTTAAAGGCCAAGTGAGAAAAGCGAGGGAGTGAGCGCCCCCCCCCCCTCCCTCCCTCCCTCCCCCGGAGACACCCCCCACCCCACCCCACCCCCCGGCTGTTCGCTGTACACTTGGATGTCGCGGTTGTGTCGTTGCCATGTGTTGCTGTGTAACCTGTGCAGGGAGGAGGAGAGGGAGGCTTCCATCTGTCTGTGTGGAGCCTCCTCAGCCTCTCACTGTCCTTTAGAAAAATAATGAATAAAAAAAGAGAATTGAAGAAACTCCCGTCTAATACTTCCAGTGTGCAGCAGAACTGCCCTGTCTGCAATGGATCTGTTTGCACAGAGCTCACGGCTCGTTACTGTTTATATAGGAATCCCTCAGTTAAAACTGAGTTACAAAGTGCTTCACAAGGCAATGCAGCTTTATTTGTATAGCACATTTTATACATACAAATACATTTTATACACTGCAGCAATTCAAACAGCTTTACAGAGTCATACAAAGATACAGGAAAAGATTTACAATTGAAAAAGTGCTACACAAAGCATCTAGCTCTTTGAGATCCTAGATAAAGCTCTGTCATCTAGCTCTTTGAGTTCCTAGATAAAGCTCTGTCATCTAGCTCTTTGATTAGATAAAGTTCTGTCATCTAGCTATTTGAGTTCCTAGATAAAGCTCTGTCATCTAGCTCTTTGATTAGATAAAGCTCTGTCATCTAGCTCTTTGAGTTCCTAGATAAAGCTCTGCCATCTAGCTCTTTGAGTTCCTAGATAAAGCTCTGTCATCTAGCTCTTTGAGTTCCTAGATAAAGCTCTGTCATCTAGCTCTTTGAGATCCTAGATAAAGCTCTGTCATCTAGCTCTTTGAGTTCCTAGATAAAGCTCTGTCATCTAGCTCTTTGAGTTCCTAGATAAAGCTCTGTCATCTAGCTCTTTGAGTTCCTAGATAAAGCTCTGCCATCTAGCTCTTTGAGTTCCTAGATAAAGCTCTGTCATCTAGCTCTTTGAGATCCTAGATAAAGCTCTGCCATCTAGCTCTTTGAGTTCCTAGATAAAGCTCTGCCATCTAGCTCTTTGAGTTCCTAGATAAAGCTCTGTCATCTAGCTCTTTGAGTTCCTAGATAAAGCTCTGCCATCTAGCTCTTTGAGTTCCTAGATAAAGCTCTGCCATCTAGCTCTTTGAGTTCCTAGATAAAGCTCTGCCATCTAGCTCTTTGAGTTCCTAGATAAAGCTCTGCCATCTAGCTCTTTGAGTTCCTAGATAAAGCTCTGCCATCTAGCTCTTTGAGTTCCTAGATAAAGCTCTGTCATCTAGCTCTTTGAGTTCCTAGATAAAGCTCTGCCATCTAGCTCTTTGAGTTCCTAGATAAAGCTCTGCCATCTAGCTCTTTGAGTTCCTAGATAAAGCTCTGCCATCTAGCTCTTTGAGTTCCTAGATAAAGCTCTGCCATCTAGCTCTTTGAGTTCCTAGATAAAGCTCTGCCATCTAGCTCTTTGAGTTCCTAGATAGTTCTGTCATCTAGCTCTTTGAGTTCCTAGATAAAGCCCTGTCATCTAGCTCTTTGAGATCCTAGATAAAGCTCTGTCATCTAGCTTTTTGAGTTCCTAGATAAAGCCCTGTCATCTAGCTCTTTGAGATCCTAGATAAAGTTCTGTCATCTAGCTCTTTGATTAGATAAAGCTCTGCCATCTAGCTCTTTGAGTTCCTAGATAAAGCTCTGTCATCTAGCTCTTTGAGATCCTAGATAAAGCTCTGCCATCTAGCTCTTTGAGTTCCTAGATAAAGCTCTGCCATCTAGCTCTTTGAGTTCCTAGATAAAGCTCTGTCATCTAGCTCTTTGAGTTCCTAGATAAAGCTCTGCCATCTAGCTCTTTGAGTTCCTAGATAAAGCTCTGCCATCTAGCTCTTTGAGTTCCTAGATAAAGCTCTGCCATCTAGCTCTTTGAGTTCCTAGATAAAGCTCTGCCATCTAGCTCTTTGAGTTCCTAGATAAAGCTCTGCCATCTAGCTCTTTGAGTTCCTAGATAAAGCTCTGTCATCTAGCTCTTTGAGTTCCTAGATAAAGCTCTGCCATCTAGCTCTTTGAGTTCCTAGATAAAGCTCTGCCATCTAGCTCTTTGAGTTCCTAGATAAAGCTCTGCCATCTAGCTCTTTGAGTTCCTAGATAAAGCTCTGCCATCTAGCTCTTTGAGTTCCTAGATAAAGCTCTGCCATCTAGCTCTTTGAGTTCCTAGATAAAGCTCTGCCATCTAGCTCTTTGAGTTCCTAGATAGTTCTGTCATCTAGCTCTTTGAGTTCCTAGATAAAGCCCTGTCATCTAGCTCTTTGAGATCCTAGATAAAGCTCTGTCATCTAGCTTTTTGAGTTCCTAGATAAAGCTCTGTCATCTAGCTCTTTGAGTTCCTAGATAAAGCCCTGTCATCTAGCTCTTTGATTAGATAAAGCTCTGCCATCTAGCTCTTTGAGTTCCTAGATAAAGCTCTGCCATCTAGCTCTTTGAGTTCCTAGATAAAGCTCTGTCATCTAGCTCTTTGAGTTCCTAGATAAAGCTCTGTCATCTAGCTCTTTGAGTTCCTAGATAAAGCCCTGTCATCTAGCTCTTTGATTAGATAAAGCTCTGCCATCTAGCTCTTTGAGTTCCTAGATAAAGCTCTGCCATCTAGCTCTTTGAGTTCCTAGATAAAGCTCTGTCATCTAGCTCTTTGAGTTCCTAGATAAAGCCCTGTCATCTAGCTCTTTGATTAGATAAAGCTCTGCCATCTAGCTCTTTGAGTTCCTAGATAAAGCTCTGTCATCTAGCTCTTTGAGTTCCTAGATAAAGCTCTGCCATCTAGCTCTTTGATTAGATAAAGCTCTGTCATCTAGCTCTTTGAGATCCTAGATAAAGTTCTGTCATCTAGCTCTTTGATTAGATAAAGCTCTGTCATCTAGCTCTTTGAATTCCTAGATTCTCTGTTTAGTGTTAAGCCATGCGCAAGTAAGCATTACCCCGACAAGACCAATGAAAATTCTTACTTGCCTGTGTCAGCTCTGTTGGGCTCCTGAACAGAAACTGTTCAAATGAAGGCTATTTAAAAGCTATTAACAACTTTAAAATATGTTTTTATTTATTTATATAATTACATTAATAAAAGCTTTAAAATAGGAACACAACATCAACATCACAACAAAATAAGGAGAGATAAGAGATAAAGGACCTAAAAGTAGGGGGGGGAAGAGATACAATAAAATGGAGTAAATAATACAATGAATACATAAATGAAAATAGAAAAAAGTGTACACTAAGTGTGTGTAGCTGTTGTATATTTGTGATTTGAATGAATAACGTTCTTCACACACACACACACCCCACAGTAACGGCTCGGCGACCTCGGAGGACCTGTTCTGGAAGCTGGACGCTCTGCAGATGTTCGTTGTGGACCTTCACTGGCCCGAGCCCGAGTTCAGCAAACATCTGGAGCAGAGACTCAAGCTGATGGCCGGAGACATGATGGAGGCCTGCGTCAAGAGGTCAGAGCTCCTCTCTTCATCTCTCTTGTGTGTCTCTCTTCAAATTACTGTTAATCCCAAAATGGAAATATTATCTTATTATTATTCATGAGAAACAGGCGACACTAGATAGATTAGCTGAAAGCCTGCTGTAACCAACACATAAAGTCTGAAATGAGCAGACATGGGACCAAGTCACTTTGGTCCAAGTCTCAAGTAAGTCCCAATCCATTTGGTCCAAGTCTCAAGCAAGTCCCAAGTCATTTTGTTTTGGGCAAGACAAGTCAAGTCACAGGTTATGTCAAGTCAAGTCGAGTCCTTAGTTAAGGCAAGTCAAGTCACTTTTTTTTGTATCCGCCCAAGATACAGTCTTACCTTCCTTTATAAAGAAACAAGTACCTGTCTAATAGTGATATTATTGGCCAATGTATCTAACCTGTTCAAAAAGTATGACTATGAATTGAATTTGCATTGTAATTATTGATATTCAGTTAAATACATGCAATCAAACAAAAGTCAAATAACTTTATACTTAACTACTAACGTAAGTGCCTTCTCCTTGAAAAATCAAAAACCGTCCAGTGAGAGGAGCGTGACTGACAACCAGTCATCCAATCATGACAGTGCCATGAGGAGCATGAGTGAGTCATCCAATCATGACAATGGCATTCCCAGCGTGCGCTCGGCCGCTCGCATACCGTACCGGATAACTTTACACTCGCATACCGTACAGGATAACTTTACACTTGCATACCGTACAGGATAACTTTACACACACATACCGTACCGGATAACTTTACACTCGCATACCGTACAGGATAACTTTACACTTGCATACCGTACAGGATAACTTTACACACACATACCGTACAGGATAACTTTACACTCGCATACCGTACCGGATAACTTTACACACATACCGTACAGGATAACTTTACACACACATACCGTACAGGATAACTTTACACACACATACCGTACAGGATAACTTTACACACACATACCGTACAGGATAACTTTACACTCGCATACCGTACAGGATAACTTTACACACACATACCGTACAGGATAACTTTACACACACATACCGTACAGGATAACTTTACACACACATACCGTACAGGATAACTTTACACACACATACCGTACAGGATAACTTTACACTCGCATACCGTACAGGATAACTTTACACACACATACCGTACCGGATAACTTTACACTCGCATACCGTACAGGATAACTTTACACTTGCATACCGTACAGGATAACTTTACACACACATACCGTACAGGATAACTTTACACACATACCGTACAGGATAACTTTACACTCGCATACCGTACAGGATAACTTTACACACATACCGTACAGGATAACTTTACACACACAAACCGTACAGGATAACTTTACACACATACCGTACAGGATAACTTTACACACACATACCGTACAGGATAACTTTACACACATACCGTACAGGATAACTTTACACACACATACCGTACAGGATAACTTTACACACACATACCGTACAGGATAACTTTACACACATACCGTACAGGATAACTTTACACACATACCGTACAGGATAACTTTACACACATACCGTACAGGATAACTTTACACACGCATACCGTACAGGATAACTTTACACTCGCATACCGTACAGGATAACTTTACACACATACCGTACAGGATAACTTTACACACATACCGTACAGGATAACTTTACACACATACCGTACAGGATAACTTTACACACACATACCGTACAGGATAACTTTACACTCGCATACCGTACAGGATAACTTTACACACATACCGTACAGGATAACTTTACACACACATACCGTACAGGATAACTTTACACACATACCGTACAGGATAACTTTACACACACATACCGTACAGGATAACTTTACACACATACCGTACAGGATAACTTTACACACACATACCGTACAGGATAACTTTACACACACATACCGTACAGGATAACTTTACACACATACCGTACAGGATAACTTTACACACATACCGTACAGGATAACTTTACACACATACCGTACAGGATAACTTTACACACACATACCGTACAGGATAACTTTACACACACATACCGTACAGGATAACTTTACACACACATACCGTACAGGATAACTTTACACACATACCGTACAGGATAACTTTACACACACATACCGTACAGGATAACTTTACACACACATACCGTACAGGATAACTTTACACACATACCGTACAGGATAACTTTACACACACATACCGTACAGGATAACTTTACACACATACCGTACAGGATAACTTTACACACACATACCGTACAGGATAACTTTACACACATACCGTACAGGATAACTTTACACACATACCGTACAGGATAACTTTACACACATACCGTACAGGATAACTTTACACACATACCGTACAGGATAACTTTACACACATACCGTACAGGATAACTTTACACACATACCGTACAGGATAACTTTACACACATACCGTACAGGATAACTTTACACACATACCGTACAGGATAACTTTACACACATACCGTACAGGATAACTTTACACACATACCGTACAGGATAACTTTACACACATACCGTACAGGATAACTTTACACACATACCGTACAGGATAACTTTACACACACATACCGTACAGGATAACTTTACACACATACCGTACAGGATAACTTTACACACATACCGTACAGGATAACTTTACACACATACCGTACAGGATAACTTTACACACATACCGTACAGGATAACTTTACACACATATCGTACAGGATAACTTTACACACATACCGTACAGGATAACTTTACACACATACTTGATGTGTCATATAGATGTTGAAATGCATGACGCGGAGCGCGGCGACTGCGCATGCGTCAGACACGGAAGTGGCCACAGACACAGGGCTGAAGGACACGCTGTTCAAGGAATAAAGAAAGTCAACTAAAGTTCTTTGAGATGTCTCATTCTCATTAACTGGGAACAACACACTTGACAACGCTGAGCATGTTAATATTTAATATTTAATATTTAAAGTGATGAACACAAGTCATTCAAGTCATCACGTCTCAAGTCAAGTCACGAGTCTCTAAATTCCAAGTCAAGTCAAGTCGCAATTCATCAAAACAGGGACTCAAGTTGACTCGAGTCCAAGTCACCAAGTCTCAACTCGCCATCTCTGGAAATGAGTATTACAGAGCTGTTTTTTGTTTTGTTGTTGTTTTTGGTGTCCTCCTGAGGAGCATGCCCCCGGACTCCAGTAGTCAAATGCACATAATCTGTTCAAAAGTAATCCAAAAGTAACGGAAAGTGAACATCAGTTATATTACTTTAATATTGTGATACTTGGATTGCGTTACTGATTACAATTTTTAACAGGTGATTAGTAATTGTATTGGATTACATTTTTAAATAACAGGATCATTGCAAAAAAGTGTAATATAATGTGTATAGAAATATAGAAATATGGACCGATATATCAATATCTGTTGGGTTTTTTAACTCCCTAATATCGCTATCGCCATCGGCCCCAAAAATCCAGTATCGGTCAGGCTCTAATTTGGGTTAACCTTAACCCAGACTGACAAATTGACTTGGTCACACATCTGATTATTATTATAATATTATTATCATGTATATGTCATCTTCAGCTGGCTCCCTCTCTTCTCTTTGTTTGCCATTGTTGCTATCAGGCCTTTGATGAAGCCATGCTAAACCATGGGCTGTCCAATTATTGCTTCACATGAATTACTTTTTTGTTTTTGTTTTGTTTTTTTGGCCACCACCATTTATTTGTGGGAGACCAAGAAGCAAAAATAGTTTTGAACATTCGTTGTTTGGAACAGGTGAAAACAATCGCTCATTATGTTGACTCTTGGCATGTTGCGGTATTCTTATTATAATTAGAGAAGTGTCTGTGCGTGCGTGTGAGCAGAATTTCGGCCGGCCATGGCTGTGCCGTTTTACGTGCGATCGGGCTGAAACTTTCAGGGGTGTAAAGAGCACCCGCGCAGGTGACCTGACAGAGCCAGATCTTTAAATTGGGTGACTGCCCTGATTACCTAATGATGTGATGTCAGTGATGATGTCATCAGTGATGATGTCATCCTTCCTGGCTGAGGCTAATACGTTCAGTGATGATGTCATCAGTGATGATATCATGTTCCAGACCAATGGGGGCCTAACTCACAGGGGGGTCCCCACGGGCCCGCTAGTACTGTATAGTTTCTCAAACCTGAAAAGTAAGGCAAAAGTTATTTACTGTATGTAGCACCTTTCATACACAAGGCAAATACAATGTGCTTGACATAAAACAGAAAAAATACAGAAAATGAACAAACACCTCTGGTTAACCAGTATGGCAAATGGCCTGCATTTACACGATATAGCGTATTTATCCAATGAATAGGTACATTCACCCATTCACACACATTCATACACTGATGGCGGCAAGCCACCACGCAGGGTGCTGGCACAGCCATCAGGAGCAATTTGGGCTTCAGTATCTTGCCCAAGGACACTTGGACTTGGACATGCAGACTGGAAGAGGCGGGGATCGAACCACCGACCTCTTTTATCTAAAGTGTTTAGTGGACGACCCGCTCTACCTCCTGAACCTGTGACTCCCTCAATGTTTTCCTCTCAAAAGGAAATACATTTAGATGTGATCTTGAAGGATTCTTTGAAGGAGCCTAGAGTCTTTCCAGTGATCTTATACCCCGCCCGGCCACACAGCTCCTATAGGACTTGTAAATGTTCCTGTAGATACAATACACAGATCATCCAAACAATTACAATTAGAAAAAGAAATCCTTCAATTCTCAATGCAGATTTGAGGATCGGGTATAAGTTGCAGTGTGTGTCTTGTGTTTTTGTCCCACAGAACAAAATCAGCGTTCAATGGTAAAATGCAGAAAGCCAGCAAGTCGACGGACTTCCGCGTCTCTCTGTCTGTCTGCACCATGTTCAACGTGCTGATGGACGCCAAGAAGCAAAGCGCCAAACTCTGTGTGCTGGACGCTGGCCAGGAGGTACAACCTACTTTGCTTTTACACGTTTACATTGCGTTTACATTACATTTACTCATTTACATTATGTTGACATCAGAACTGGCGACGGTACGTCTCTGGAACACTGCTGTAGGCCGCCTCCAAGGTGGGAGGCACAGCTTTTCTCTGTGCTGCATACTACGGCTGCACGAGTGTCCAGAGCGGCTCCTTCTGCATCCTACGCCTGCACGAGTGTCGAGAGCGGCTCCTTCTGCATACTACGCCTGCACGAGTGTCCAGAGCGGCTCCTTCTGCATACTACGCCTGCACGAGTGTCCAGAGCGGCTCCTTCTGCATACTACGCCTGCACGAGTGTCGAGAGCGGCTCCTTCTGCATACTACGCCTGCACGAGTGTCGAGAGCGGCTCCTTCTGCATACTACGCCTGCACGAGTGTCGAGAGCGGCTCCTTCTGCATACTACGCCTGCACGAGTGTCCAGAGCGGCTCCTTCTGCATACCACGGCTGCACGAGTGTCGAGAGCGGCTCCTTTTGCATACTACGGCTGCACGAGTGTCGAGAGCGGCTCCTTTTGCATACTACGCCTGCACGAGTGTCGAGAGTGGCTCCTTCTGCATGCTACGGCTGCACGAGTGTCCAGAGTGGCTCCTTTTGCATACTACGGCTGCACGAGTGTCGAGAGTGGCTCCTTCTGCATACTACGGCTGCACGAGTGTCGAGAGCGGCTCCTTCTGCATACTACGCCTGCACGAGTGTCGAGAGCGGCTCCTTTTGCATACTACGGCTGCACGAGTGTCGAGAGCGGCTCCTTCTGCATACCACGGCTGCACGAGTGTCGAGAGCGGCTCCTTTTGCATACTACGGCTGCACGAGTGTCGAGAGTGGCTCCTTCTGCATGCTACGGCTGCACGAGTGTCGAGAGCGGCTCCTTCTGCATACCACGGCTGCACGAGTGTCGAGAGCGGCTCCTTTTGCATACTACGGCTGCACGAGTGTCGAGAGTGGCTCCTTTTGCATACTACGGCTGCACGAGTGTCGAGAGCGGCTCCTTTTGCATACTACGGCTGCACGAGTGTCGAGAGCGGCTCCTTTTGCATACTACGGCTGCACGAGTGTCGAGAGTGGCTCCTTCTGCATACTACGCCTGCACGAGTGTCGAGAGTGGCTCCTTTTGCATACTACGGCTGCACGAGTGTCGAGAGTGGCTCCTTCTGCATACCACGGCTGCACGAGTGTCGAGAGCGGCTCCTTTTGCATACTACGCCTGCACGAGTGTCGAGAGCGGCACCTGCTCTCTGAGCTTTCCCCACCAGAACACTTTGAACTCACAGTGGCCACTCATCCTCTGGCCACTCACTTTATTTCGCCACTTTCTCAAACATCTCAAACATCTACATGCACAGCCCCCTCGTCAGATTTTGGCATGAACCTCCAAACGCGTTCGACCCATATCGAACCTCTGTGTGCAGTGAGTCGCTCCACGTCCATAATCTTGTTTCGGTCGAGCTCAGCCAACTTTCAGCCTCTTATCTTTATCCTCCTCAGCCACCTGCAGAGTTCTGTCCTCATCCTCTCTCTCCTGCTGTCCAGCACTGTCTCTCTGTCGCGCTCGTTCTTTTCCCCGCTGTTTCAATTATTCCCATTTCTATTCTAAATGTAAAGCTTCTACTCTCCGGAGTGCTATTTCTACCTCCTCCAGGGAGGCTTCATCTGCTGCAGCCGGGGCAATCGTGGGCCGACTCCATGCTGCCAGCTGGTTCACTACACAGTGATGTTACGAAATGTTATGGCGACTAGCGACTAGCGTTATGCTACGTGTGAGGCCCATCATTCCCAGACGAGCAAACCTTACTCAATTCTCAGTAACGTTGCACGCATGCACCCAAATTACTATTCCCGAATTGGTAACCTCGCACAAAACCCTCAACCGCGCGTGCACCCCCAGCCCAATAACACAGTCCCAAACACTCTAACAGGAAGCTTCAGCAAAAACTCAGCCACTCAGCACAACAGAACGGCATCAAAACCATCTTCATCAAGAATAATCATTCCACCGATACCAAAACATCCCAATGCAAGCCTGCTAGTCAATCTTTTCACGGTTTTATTATTTTTATCAAATTGTTTTATCATCCTAAACTCTGTTTCTGGGAATCCCCGAGCAGTGGTTAATCCCAGCATGTGAAGCTCAGTGCTAGCATGGACCATCCAAGCCAGGCAGCTGACTCAAGCCTGACTCAACCCCCACAAGCAGAGCCTAAACTAAACATTGAAACGAATGAAACTGTGAATAAACAGCAAAGGTATAGCAGAATTCACCGTGACTATATACAGTCTAGTGGTAATGCATCGTTCCAAGCACTCGACGATAGCATGCGCTAATGGTAGCAGGCGTTGGCCTACAAAGCTAATAAGCTAAAGATAATTGTTCACGTTAGCGAGCACTGCTAAACGTGACACGGCTAACATTAGCAAAACGCCGCTAACCATTAGCTCTCGGTTCTAAACCGAGAAGCGGAAGCAACAAGCAGCATCGAGCCTTGCCATTCACACCAGAAGCAGTCTGTTTTGCTCCACGCCTTACACTGTTTTCCCCGTCGATCGCAGCTCGCATTGACTTCATGCCTGGCTGCTTGCGTACTGCTCGCGGCTCCCGCGAAAAATAGACCAGACGCTGAAACTATCGCTGCAGCACGCATGCACCATCGCTTCGGTGAGGCGCAACGTGCTGCGGCCGGTGTGATCGGTCTCCTCTGATAACAAGGATGCCGAAATGAAACTGTGTTGCAGCGTTGTTTCAGCATTGCTTCGGCGTAGGATATAGGCTTTTGGTGTGTTTTGGCTGTTAGCCTACCTTGCTGGTAGACTGGATGAGCTCGGCTACAGAGACATATAAACACACACACTCCAGACACAAGAGGCTAGACAGAGGCCAGTCTGGACACAGTCTTTAGCTGATTTCGAAAGACATAGGCCTCCTCATATTCTGCCTTTGGAACAATGGCTATCTTCGGTTGTGGACCTGGCTGTCATGGAGATGTCGGTGGCCCGTATGCATGGCGCTAAAGTAGAAAATATTACGTATGCACGGCGCTAAAGTAGAAAATATTACGTATGCATATCGCTAAAGTAGAAAATATTACGTATGCACGGCGCTAAAGTAGAAAATATTACGTATGCATGGCGCTAAAGTAGAAAATATTACGTATGCATGGCGCTAAAGTAGAAAATATTACGTATGCATAGCGCTAAAGTAGAAAATATTACATATGCATATCGCTAAAGTAGAAAATATTACGTATGCATAGCGCTAAAGTAGAAAATATTACGTATGCATATCGCTAAAGTAGAAAATATTACGTATGCATGGCGCTAAAGTAGAAAATATTACGTATGCATATCGCTAAAGTAGAAAATATTACGTATGCATAGCGCTAAAGTAGAAAATATTACGTATGCATGGCGCTAAAGTAGAAAATATTACGTATGCATATCGCTAAAGTAGAAAATATTACGTATGTATGGCGCTAAAGTAGAAAATATTACGTTGTGGAATACATTTATTGAAGCTGTGCGTGGGGGCCATGGCCATCACCATGATAGCTAGGTTCCGTTTGTCTTTTCTTTTGCTGTTGTGAGCCAATTATATGTGTGGGGTGGTGGATGGGGGGGTCTTGCGGGGAGGGGGGTTATGTTTCTGACTGAGTATGTTTGTTTGTGTATGTACACTATTTTGTATTTTGTGTGTTTTTTTTGCTAGATGTTTGTGGTCCTTATCTTTTTCTTCTTGTATGTTAAAAATGTAAATCAATCTTTAAAAAATCAAAAGAAAAAGAAAGACATAGACCTGAATTCTGAATGAGTTTCTGCAGTCTGAGTCCCACCTGATCTGCAGCGGTTTCCTATATATATATATATAATATCTGATGGAAGCTGACTGTGTGTCTTGTCTCTCTGTCCCGTGTGTCTTGTCTCTCTGTCCCGTGTGCCTGTGTCCCCGTCCCGCTTGTCATCGTTTGAATCCCAGAATGACAAACAATGGGTAAGTCCCTCTGTCTCCTCCTGTCTCTGCTTCTTACCTCTCCCCTCTTTGCGGTTGCTTCGACGTCTTTTTCATCGTTTTTCTAACGTCACAACGGTAGCCAACAACTTGTTCTTACGGTTATTGTTAGGCAACTAAAACAACGTGGTTAAGGTTAGAGGAATGGTTAAATAAGAAAAACATACTTTGAAAACACTGGGAATCGAACCCTGGACGTCAGCACCGAAGGCAAACCCTTACTGACCACCATTGTATTTCTTATTTTTTTATCAAGTTTTTTTCAGATTTCCTCCCCATTTTCTCCCTGATTGTACTGCACCCCGGGTTGTAGACTAGCACATGCTTCCTCTGACACATGTGCAGTCGTCACGTCGCTTCTTTTCACCTGCCAGCGAGGGAGCCCCCAGTTCCCCTCCCCGCGAACAGGCCGCCCCGACCGAGGTCTATTGCGCTACCCTGTACGTTGGCCAGGGGAAAAAGGGGTACCCAGTGCATTGAAAAGGGATGCCGAGGAGTCCTGACCAAACTGCAAACAAAAATGCCAACAGGCTTCCGAATGGAAAACATGCCACAGCTTTGAAGGAGCGGCGCTTGGCAGCTCACGACCAAATAAACATTTTTAAAAGAAATAATTGTTCTTTTCAGTTTTTGCGACGCACATGGCAAAGACCACGCAAATTTCATCTCCTCTCTTCTTTTTGGCCGCCGCTCTAAAAAAGCCAAACGCAGCAATGTTAATTGAGGTAAGAAAGAGAAAGTGCGAGAGAGAGAGAGAGAGAGAGAGAGAGAGAAAGCCCTCGAGATTTGCCAGGAAGATTCGTCTTCGCTGAATGAGAGCTGACATTTTGCCGACTCGTGATGGAGCGGAGAGAAAAAAAAAGAGGCGAAAGGAAAACGAGGGCCTGCGCCGGCGACCTCTTGCAACCCGCAATTTGTCAGCGATCTGCGAGCTTTGTTGATTGAAAATTTTAATTTGGGCGTTCTTTACACGGCCAGTGAAAGGGCATTGTCGCCCAGAGATGGACTCTCCCGCTGCTGCTGAGCGGTCGGGCAAGCGAGCCATTCAATGCCACCAATTGAAGCTCTCTCTCTCTCTCACACACACACACACACTCTCTCTCTCTCTCTCTCTCTCTCTCTCTCTCTCTCTCTCTCTCACACACACACTCTCTCTCTCTCTCTCTCTCTCACACACTCTCTCTCCTTCTATACGCTCTCTCCTTTTGGCTGTTGTCCTCTTTTTTTTAGGGGGGGTGTGTGGGGGGGGGGGGACGGGGGGGCGACGAGACATGAAATGGCGGATTAATTGAATCTTGTGTGAGCCTTTGGTCGTGGCAGCTGGACCGGTGCTTTAGAGGAATACAAGGCTGCTCTAATTGTGGCGAAGCACAAAAAGTATCCTTCAGATTCCTTTGCCTTCCAGCCGGGCGGGAACGCCATTCAGACACATAATGCTCCTATTAGCTGCTTAACTCAGCCCGTCACATGGAGGGGGGGGGGGGGGGGAATGGAATGGAATGGGGGGGGGGGGGTGATGTTCATAACGAGTGTTGTGGTTTTCGTCTTTGCGGTGGAGGAGACAATAGCGTCAGAGAAGCTATCAAATCAAAGCAGTCATTCTCTAGCCTCTGTCTGTGTTCACCTCAGCTCTCCCTCATAATGAAATATATTGCCTTTTCGTCCCCCCTCCCCCCCCCCCCCTCTCCTCAGCAACAGTACCACTCCAAAATCGATGTCCTGATTGACGACGCGTTCAAAGACATGATTTCCTCCCTGGTCTCAAAGGTAAACGTCTGGTTTTCTGTCCGACCTTAGTCCAGTGCTGCTTTTCAAATCCCATTGGATCTTCTTCTCTTTTTCTCTCTCTACATATACAGGTGTGTGTGTGTGTGTGTGTGTGTGTGTGTGTGTGTGTGTGTGTGTGTGTGTGTGTGTGTGTGTGTGTGTGTGTGCGTGTACGTATGTATATACTGTATATATACAAATCATTATGTATAAATTATTATTATGATTATTAATATTATTATTATTATTAATAATACTATTATTATTATTAATACTATTATTATTATAATTTTTTAATATTATTATTATTTGCAGCTTTGTTAAGCTTTATACTTGCCAGTAATCATCATTATTTACCGTGTACATGGAATGAGAATTGCAAAATATTATCGCAGGCAGGCACATTCAACTTTCCTTGTACTCTGTTAATATCTGATCACCTGAGACCCGGCAATTCATTGTTGTCCCCTGTAGGGGACATGATTCTCTGCTCTTAATTTCACCATGAAAGCTGTTGCAGTGTGTAGAGCAGTGGATCTAGCCTCACGACACATATCTTTCCTTTGTCATTACATTTTAGATTTTCTTTTTCTTTTTTAGTCCTATATACTGCATGGGATTAGCATGAAGTGGGCATGCTAATGAGGAGAACGGGTCGAACGGGAGAACGAGGAGAACGGGTCGCACATCCGCGACCCGTTCAAAACAGCCCCGTGACCCACTTTTGGATCCCGACCCACCAGTTGAGAACCACTGGTGTGGAGGACATCCTGAGCCTTTTCAGTGATATCACATTCAGGCTCCACAATTAGCACCAGCCACCAGTCAAATGCTGGTCAAATATGCTGTCTGGTTCATTCACCAGCCAAAAACACACACAAGGGTATTCTATAGAGACACTGCATGAAATAGGCCACGCCCATCACGGGGGAAAGGCTCCGTTCATTTCCACAGACCAGCGTCATTTTCCTTGAATTAAACATAGCTAAAAGCGGTTGTGTGGTGGGGCTGCTCAGACAACAAATGTAAAAAATCGCCAGTTAAAGTTTTTTTGTACTCCTGAGCTAAACAAGGAAGCCATTGAGAATTATGAAAAATGTGGATCTAGCTGTCAAGGACGTAAGTTGGAGTGTTCTTTTTCTGCAACACGCAACCATGCACGTGACATAGGAGAACGCCAGGATTGGAGGGGGGCTTTCTGTTTTCCCCCGTCTTGGGCGTGGTTTCTGAATGATGACGCGTTACGCAGTGTCTCTATTGAGTAGCAGGTAAAATGTGAACATTCACGAGCCATTTGGCCAAAAAAGTTAATTTTGGACTCTGTATGTGTTTTGGATTGTAACCATGGCAACACCACACTTGCCCTGTCTCTTCAAAATTGATTTTAGAAAAGTAGTGTTACAGCTACAGTTAGTCAGGCAGTGGTATACAATAAACCCTCTGAATATGACACTGTTTTTCAATGTCCAGTGGTGGGCAACAGTATGTGCTACCTTACTTTCTGACCTGATTTCATAACATTGTATGGGACACAGAACTGACTAAAACCTGAGAGAATTTTGCTCAAAATTGTTGATGAGCAAGATGGAAATCACAAATGATGACCCAACACGTGGAGCCTTTTGGGCCAGAAGCATCTCCATGCTTTCATCTGCATTTCCACATGAACACAGGACTGATGTCCACTGCAACGGCCCTTCCATCCAAAATTAATACAGATCATTTTTGAACAACTTTTCACTGCAACATGTTTTTTTTCCATCCAAGAGACTTGAATAATATCCAAAATACGAAAACCGTCTTTCTGCCGGATCTCAGGAGGTTAGGATTTGCTGACAAATTCACCTGTAACAAGGCAAGGAGTGTAAAAGACACAATAAAAAGAGGAGAAGTTACTAAAACATTGAAATCCCCCCTCCTCCCAGTTTGCTGCTGTTTTAGACGGCGTCCTCTCCAAGCTCTCCAGATATGATGAAGGCACATTCTTCTCCTCCATCCTCTCCTTCACGGTAAGTAGCCATGTTTTTGTTCCTGCCGAGCTGAGAAAGGCAACGTGTAATTTGTGGAAACCGGATCTTCCCGGCTCAACTTTTGTATCGTTATTCTTCTACCCACACCCCGCTCCTCGCTCCTCGCCCGCCTCCAAGGTGAAAGCGGCTGCCAAATATGTGGAAGTCCCCGTGAGTCTCTTCACTCAGCCTGCTCAGCACACACCCACCTGTCGCTCTGCATGTCTGACCGTCTCCATCCACAGCCACACGGCTTCCATTGAGCCACAGTCATTCGCTTCATACAAGTCATTCGTAAAATCAATCGTATAATATACAAGAATCAAGAATCATAAAAGTGGTATTTTGTGACGATTATCGTGCTGAACACAAAGGTCTCAGTTTAACCACAGAATTTCTTTCAGGCGTTTAACCAAAATCCCCAAACCAAAATCCCATCGACTTCCAGAAGAGGGAACCAGGCGATGCTCACTTCTGGGCTTTAGGAATCATTCCTGCAGCACAGCAACAGATATAACACAGACAATTAACACGTTCACTGCCAATGACGAGTTGACTCGTCAAACACAATCCAACCGTTCACTGCCAATGACGAGTTGACTCGTCAAAAAAATATATATATTTTTTTTTGACGGTGCTACGTGGATCAATGTCCCCCACGTCTCCTATAAAAATATTGGAAGTATTGAATGTGTATAATCTATTTTACCGACCAACTAAGTGGCGACAGTGCTCTCCCGACAGAGAGAAAGCCAACCAAAAACAGCCGCGGGAGCAAGCCATTCTCAAGGAAATGGCTTGGCGATTTTACAGTCATCAGTCACCAGACTTGCCCGAGAGCGGCCGCGCCAGCAGCAGCACACTGAGAGCGGAGAGCGGTGCTGGCGTGGGGGATTGCAAATTTGCATAATAGATTATGGGTGAAACACACTTTGAAACACCCGCAGAAAGGCCAGAATCGCACGCATTCCGAAAACCCAGAAACGAACAAGCCTCATTCTCATACTGTAGGCGAAAACGCTTTCACGCTGCTGCACACCGGCGCACAACGGTGTGGGGTTCCAAAAATAGACTGGGTGGGCAGCATAAAGCCTAGAATCGCACAAAGCTTCATCAAAGCTCTCAACCGAAAATCCAAGAAACGATTGAGTCCCATCCACAGTCCACACTCGCCGACGAGGGGCCGCCAGAGAGGGAGGCTGCTCACTGCTCAGACAGGCAGGAGAAACTGGCTTGTGACAAACGCCACCAGACACGCCCACGGAGGGAGGAGTTTAAAGGAGAGGGTGTTCAGAACTATATTGTTCAGATGTCTGATCTCTCACTGATGCCAAAAATAAATGGTTAAAGTGACTGTTCTGCCTGTTTGATTGAATTTCACAAAATTGCGATTATCTCAGCTTTCACTCTCAGACAGCTGAAACCATGCTGTACTCAACGGCTAATATCTACATAACTACTAACTCTACAAACTAACTCTTTTAGACAGAGAAAGCACACATTCTATTAGTACTTTTGTGAACTTTGTGTTCACAAACTCCAAGCAGAAAATAATCCTCGGCTCTTGTAAAATGAGCCAGAATCCTCAAAAAAACCCTCTGGCAGAACCTACCTACAGTAAAAAAAAAAAAAAGGCTGGCAGTGAATGTGTTAAAAGTCAATTTTAGCCCGTAGTGAGTCGAGTGTTCTGTTCTGTTCATTTTTTTTTTATTTTTTTTTTATTAATTTATTAATTACCCTTTAATTATACAGGGGAGACTCACTAAGAGCAATGCTCTCTTTTTCAGGAGTGCCCTGTTCACATTACATACATCATATACATCATATAAAGTACAAACTTATACATTTACATTTACAATAGTACACAAATCTGCATAATCTTTAGATTGTGGGAGGAAACCCACGCACACATGGGGAGAACATGCAAACTCCATACAGAAAGGACCGGGGTGGAGATTGGAACCCACGACCTTCTTGCTGTGAGGCGACAGTGCTAACCACTGAGCCACCGTGCTGCCCTATTGCTTTTATTTTGAAGGTAAAAATGCCTAGCTTCCTGTATGCTGTCTAGATGCAGCTTTATAGGAGTAAACTTTAAATTAATTATCCACATCATAGACACAGAAGTCAGTGATGGTGAGAGATTGCTGCAGATTGGTTGCAGTACAGAATAAAAACCCAGTAAAGCCCTATATAAAAGACGTTTTCTTTACAGCCCTTGGCTGGAAGTCGATGCATCTGGCCGTGAGTTGAGGGTCATTCAATTCAATTCAAGCGCGAGCGATTAATTAGTATGCACAAACGTTAATAGGACTTATTGCAGGTTATGTATTTTTAGCAACTCGTTATCAGACTCTGATGTCAGGATAGTTTGTTGAGTGTTTTGCCAATTTACACGGCGACAGTAAGGGCACGTTCACACCATACGCCGAAGCAAAGCTCAACCTACGCTGAACCCACAAGTTTCATTTTGGCATCCTTGTTAACAGGCGAAGCAGTTCACACCAGTTCACACCAGTTCACACCAGCGTGCCTTGCTCGAGCCACGCTCAAGCCACGCTCAAGCCATCGTTCAGGATTCAGTCCTATTTTCCAAGCGTGAAGCTGCCAGGCATGAAGTCAGTGGAAGTTGTGGTGAGCGAGGCGCTGAGGAAAAGAGAGTGCTTCTTGTGTGACCGGTTAAGCGTGAGCTCAGCTTCAGCGTGAGCTCAGCTTCAGCGTGAGCTCAGCTTCAGCGTGAGCTCAGCTTCAGCGTGAGCTCAGCTTCAGCGTGAGCTCAGCTTCAGCGTGAGCTCAGCTTCAGCGTGAGCTCAACTTCAGCGTGAGCTCAGCTTCAGCATGCGCTCAGCTTCAGCGTGAGCTCAGCTTCAGCGTGAGCTCAGCTTCAGCGTGAGCTCAGCTTCAGCGTGAGCTCAACTTCAGCTCTGCTTCTGTTAAGCGCCATGTGTGAACAAAGGCTAAGGGTGGCGTTATCAAAGATTTCCACTCTCTGGAACCTGTTTTCACATTTTAGCATTTTCAGCCCGATAAATAAGGATAAGGACAGCACTCCAAGTTAAAAGAATATTTATTGCCACACGGACGTTTCGGGGCAGCCGCCCTTCTTCAGCGTGTGAAGGCAAAAAAAACACACAGGTGATTCACCTTCACCCTAATTAAGGAGTCCAGAGTCAGCAGGGGGAGTCAACAATGTAGATATACAGAACCCACACACCTGAGAATGCTTTGTGAACATCAAAGTTAATGGATATACTTCAGAAAAAATATATATACTTTACAAAAAGATAAGGAAATTAGTATGTTTTACAAAAAACGATAAGGAAATTAGTATGTTTTACAAAAAACAAGTAAATGAAATCTCCTCATTCAATCCATTAGGAATGAGGGTGTGGAGGGAATGGATCCAATAAGTTTCTCTCTGAAGGAGGATTTTGTCTCTATTGCCCCCTCTCCGTGGCATATTAACTGTTTCTATGCCCATGTAGTGCAAGTCGCTCAAACTAAAAGCAAACATTGGCAAAAACAAAAAGCATTTTCAGCCCACAATAACGCCATTGCCATGTAAACGTAAGGCCCAAACACAACAAAAGTTTGCCGTTTTATGCAGGCAGCGTCGTGTAAACTAGGCCTGAGATTACAATGTAACCTCCACCCCCTCCCCCCCCTCCCCCCTCACCTGAGATTATAATGTCACGGCCAGGCCCCCCCCCCACCTGAGATGTAACCTCCACCCTCTCCCCCTCACATATATATATATATATATATACAGTATATATATAGTAAGAGAGTGTTTGGTGTGTGTGTGTGTGTGTGTGTGTGTGTGTGTGTGTGTGTGTGTGTGTGTGTGTGTGTGTGTGTGTGTGTGTGTGTGCTGGGCACAGAGTGTTTGGTGTGGGAGATTCAAGCTGTCAAAAAGGCAAGAGCTGTCAAAAGAGAACAAAGCGTCGCTCCTGGCCAATCCCGGCATTTGACTGCTGCGTAGGCGGGAACAGGGCGTGGTCTGCAGGGCGTGGTCTGCCCAAAACCAACCAACCAACCCCTCCCCCCCTCACCTGAGATTAGAATGTAAGACCCACCCCCCCCTCACCTGAGATTAGGATGTAACCTCCACCCCGTGCTTTGTGTGGAGGGAACCTGAGGCAGCTAAGCCTCTGGTCCAGGTGTGACGAGGTGCTCAGCGTCTGGTCTGGTCTCTTCTCACGCCAGGCTGAGGCTCACATCCTGCTTGTTTGTGCTGGCTCACCGCCCGCTGCTTCTCACACCATCATCACGCCGGGCCCCGCGTATGTTCAACATGGTGGCCGCGTGCGAGCCGATGCAGCACGGCGCCGACAGACGCACATGCTCAGAGCAAACATATGTGTGTTGGCAATGAAGATTCAAACACGGGAAGATGTTGGCGAGTTATCAGCAGTCTGCAAAACACAGAGATATCATGATAACAATCATTAAAAAAAGGTTTCTTACTACATATGTAACATCATATACCCAATGTTTATGTCGGTTTATACAGAGCTCACACACAGGCGCACACACACACACACACACACACATTACTGTCTGGACTCCTGACTGAATGTTCTGTTTCTCATTCTCTTACACACCGAAAACACTTGAAAGGACTAGCGGCCACTAGAGGCCGACCAATGCGTCGCCTCACATCTCCTGTGTCGGGGCCAAAAGGTTGCATTTGAACACAACACAAACACGACAGCCGACGGGCAACTAGCACGTACCTGTCATGAAACAAAGCAGCGATTGCCGACCGTTTCACTCACTTAAAAGGTTTGGTAATATAGCTGCTTCTAATGGAGATCATGTCTGATCCAAAGTTCCAAATGACACTGGTGTTGTCAGCCCTCATCTGGTCTAAATGACACTGGTGTTGTCAGCCCTCATCTGGTCTAAATGACTCTGGTGTTGTCAGCCCTCGTCTGGTCTAAATGACACTGGTGTTGTCAGCCCTCATCTGGTCTAAATGACACTGGTGTTGTCAGCCCTCATCTGGTCTAAATGACACTGGTGTTGTCAGCCCTCGTCTGGTCTAAATGACTCTGGTGTTGTCAGCCCTCGTCTGGTCTAAATGACACTGGTGTTGTCAGCCCTCATCTGGTCTAAATGACACTGGTGTTGTCAGCCCTCGTCTGGTCTAAATGACACTGGTGTTGTCAGCCCTCATCTGGTCTAAATGACACTGGTGTTGTCAGCCCTCGTCTGGTCTAAATGACACTGGTGTTGTCAGCCCTCGTCTGGTCTAAATGACTCTGGTGTTGTCAGCCCTCGTCTGGTCTGTCAGCCCTCGTCTGGTCTAAATGACACTGGTGTTGTCAGCCCTCGTCTGGTCTAAATGACACTGGTGTTGTCAGCCCTCATCTGGTCTAAATGACACTGGTGTTGTCAGCCCTCGTCTGGTCTAAATGACACTGGTGTTGTCAGCCCTCATCTGGTCTAAATGACACTGGTGTTGTCAGCCCTCGTCTGGTCTAAATGACACTGGTGTTGTCAGCCCTCGTCTGGTCTAAATGACTCTGGTGTTGTCAGCCCTCGTCTGGTCTGTCAGCCCTCGTCTGGTCTAAATGACACTGGTGTTGTCAGCCCTCGTCTGGTCTAAATGACACTGGTGTTGTCAGCCCTCATCTGGTCTAAATGACACTGGTGTTGTCAGCCCTCGTCTGGTCTAAATGACTCTGGTGTTGTCAGCCCTCGTCTGGTCTAAATGACTCTGGTGTTGTCAGCCCTCGTCTGGTCTGTCAGCCCTCGTCTGGTCTAAATGACACTGGTGTTGTCAGCCCTCGTCTGGTCTAAATGACTCTGGTGTTGTCAGCCCTCGTCTGGTCTAAATGACACTGGTGTTGTCAGCCCTCGTCTGGTCTAAATGACACTGGTGTTGTCAGCCCTCGTCTGGTCTAAATGACACTGGTGTTGTCAGCCCTTGTCTGGTCTAAATGACACTGGTGTTGTCAGCCCTCGTCTGGTCTAAATGACTCTGGTGTTGTCAGCCCTTGTCTGGTCTAAATGACACTGGTGTTGTCAGCCCTCGTCTGGTCTAAATGACACTGGTGTTGTCAGCCCTTGTCTGGTCTAAATGACACTGGTGTTGTCAGCCCTCGTCTGGTCTAAATGACTCTGGTGTTGTCAGCCCTCGTCTGGTCTAAATGACACTGGTGTTGTCAGCCCTCGTCTGGTCTAAATGACACTGGTGTTGTCAGCCCTCGTCTGGTCTAAATGACACTGGTGTTGTCAGCCCTCGTCTGGTCTAAATGACTCTGGTGTTGTCAGCCCTCGTCTGGTCTAAATGACACTGGTGTTGTCAGCCCTCGTCTGGTCTAAATGACACTGGTGTTGTCAGCCCTCGTCTGGTCTAAATGACACTGGTGTTGTCAGCCCTCATCTGGTCTAAATGACACTGGTGTTGTCAGCCCTCGTCTGGTCTAAATGACACTGGTGTTGTCAGCCCTCGTCTGGTCTAAATGACACTGGTGTTGTCAGCCCTCATCTGGTCTAAATGACACTGGTGTTGTCAGCCCTCGTCTGGTCTAAATGACACTGGTGTTGTCAGCCCTCATCTGGTCTAAATGACACTGGTGTTGTCAGCCCTCGTCTGGTCTAAATGACACTGGTGTTGTCAGCCCTCGTCTGGTCTAAATGACTCTGGTGTTGTCAGCCCTCGTCTGGTCTAAATGACACTGGTGTTGTCAGCCCTCGTCTGGTCTAAATGACACTGGTGTTGTCAGCCCTCATCTGGTCTAAATGACACTGGTGTTGTCAGCCCTCGTCTGGTCTAAATGACACTGGTGTTGTCAGCCCTCATCTGGTCTAAATGACACTGGTGTTGTCAGCCCTCATCTGGTCTAAATGACACTGGTGTTGTCAGCCCTCGTCTGGTCTAAATGACACTGGTGTTGTCAGCCCTCGTCTGGTCTAAATGACACTGGTGTTGTCAGCCCTCATCTGGTCTAAATGACACTGGTGTTGTCAGCCCTCGTCTGGTCTAAATGACACTGGTGTTGTCAGCCCTCATCTGGTCTAAATGACACTGGTGTTGTCAGCCCTCATCTGGTCTAAATGACACTGGTGTTGTCAGCCCTCGTCTGGTCTAAATGACACTGGTGTTGTCAGCCCTCATCTGGTCTAAATGACACTGGTGTTGTCAGCCCTCGTCTGGTCTAAATGACACTGGTGTTGTCAGCCCTCGTCTGGTCTAAATGACACTGGTGTTGTCAGCCCTCGTCTGGTCTAAATGACACTGGTGTTGTCAGCCCTCGTCTGGTCTAAATGACACTGGTGTTGTCAGCCCTCGTCTAAAATAAACTAAACAATTACAACTATTATAAACTATACAACTACAAATAATATAAACTATACAACTGCAACTAATATAATCTATACAACTACAACTATTATAAACTATACAACTACAACTAATATAAACTAGACAACTACAACTAATATAAACTATACAACTACAACTAATATAAACTATACAACTACAACTAATATAAACTATACACTACAAATAATATAAACTATACAACTACAACTAATATAAACTATACAACTACAACTAATATAAAGTATACAACTACAACTAATATAAACTATACAACTACAACTAATATAAACTATACAACTACAGCTAATATAAAGAATACAACTACAACTAATATAAAGAATACAACTACAAGTAATATAAACGATATAACTACAACTAATATAAACTATAAAACTACAACTAATATAAAGAATACAGCTACAACTAATATAAACTATACAACTACAAGTAATATAAACGATATAACTACAGCTAATATAAAGAATACAACTACAACTAATATAAAGAATACAACTACAACTAATATAAACTATACAACTACAATGTAATATAAACTATAAAACTACAACTAATATAAAGAATACAACTACAACTAATATAAACTATACAACTACAAGTAATATAAACGATATAACTACAGCTAATATAAAGAATACAACTACAACTAATATAAACTATACAACTACAAGTAATATAAACGATATAACTACAGCTAATGTAAAGAATACAACTACAACTTATAGAAAGAATACAACTACAGTACAACTAATATAAACGATACAACTAATATAAAGAATACAACTACAACTAATATAGACTATACAACTACAACTAATATAAAGAATACAACTACAACTAATATAGACTATACAACTACAGCTAATATAAAGAATACAACTACAACCACTATAAACTATAACTTCCAACAACTATTAATGTGCAAATTAAATGTAGAAAGTGCAGTATGCATAAACATCATACGTGCAATGTTTGTCAACTTATACAGAGATGACATTCTGTCACACAAAATGCAACACACACACACAGGCTCTCTCTCTCTCTCTCTCTCTCTCCCTCTCTATCTCTCTCTCTCTCTCTCTCTCTCTCTCTCTCTCTCACACACACACACACCTGGGAGTAATGGATCCAGCAGGATGTGGTCCGGCAGCAGGGTGTAATAATTACCCTCCTCCCCCCCGCTTAACCCGTCATTATGGCCGGGCATCCCCTCCCACAATGCACCTCTTTAATCCCCTTTCACTGCCTGTCTGTATGGAACCAGGAACGCCGTTTCATTTGACACTCGCAAATTTGTTGTCAAATGTTGACGAGCGACTGGGAAGCCATTATCCAGGAGGACACACACACGCGCACACACACACACGCACACACACACGCACACACACACACACACACAGGGCAGGCAGAGCGTGACAAGAGGACAGCTTGCATGTTTTGTTTTCTTTCCTTTCTTCGTGTTTAGTCTTATTCTGATGGCTGAACTGAGCCTGACGTCTGTCTCTCTGCCTGTCTGTCTTTCTGTCTTCAGGCAGGACGTCTGTCTCTCTGCCTGTCTGTCTTTCTGTCTTCAGGCAGGACGTCTGTCTCTCTGCCTGTCTGTCTTTCTGTCTTCAGGCAGGACGTCTGTCTCTCTGCCCGTCTGTCTTTCTGTCTTCAGGCAGGCCACAGCAATAGTGATTTCTCTCTTACTGAGTAGAATAATAGATTAGAGATGACATGACAAGGACTGTACGTACAGACACACACACACACACACACACACACACACACACACACACACACACACACAGCGCTGGTGTTGGTCAGATCTCGGTCCGTCACTCAACAACACTGATGCAGAAAGGAAGTGCCATGTTTCCACCTCTACACCCAGAGGATTATGGAACCCTGATGGCCTGTCAGTATCTGCTTTTATCTTCATAAACAAAGTATTGCACAGTTCCCACTTAAAAAGGCAATAAAAATAGTGAAACTCATTTTCAAGATTCAAGATCATTTTAATAGTCATAGTGAGTAAACATGTTACAAACACAGAATGTGTTTTTGTGCAGTATGCAGTGCAGCGATCACAGCAATAGCAGAATATGGAGCAGACACAAAGACAATCTTCAAATTACAAATGATATAAAGCGCAAAATAAAAGTCCTTTAATGTGATATATAATGGGGTCCATTCTATATCTGTAATATATATATATATATATATATATATATATATATATGTATATTCTATATCAAACAAACAGCACCTTGAACAAATCAGTTTCTTCTTCCAGACTGACCAAACATGACAAGTAAAAGAAGGCGTCATAAATCCATGAAAGGAGACTAAAGATAAAGTTGTGGATCCTGTGTAAAAAAAAAATTGCTCATTTATACGAATTTGCTTTACTGTCATTTTAACATTTATTCAGATTATTTCTTAATTCTCGCTGATTAGAAATAAAAAAAAACTGCAATGTTATTCATTCCTCCAAACGGGCAGAGTTTTTGAACAGCAATTAAACAAAGGGGTTGCTAAGCGACAGCAGCTGTGAGTGAGTCTTTTTTGGTTATATTATTTAAATGAACAGTTATACAGGTTTGTGTCTAATGCAGTTTACAGTGGATTCGAGAGACAGAGGAATTTAGACTTTGAGTAGACTAGAGTCTAGTTCATCTGAGGAGGATAAAGGAGTAATAGCCTATATACAGATCCTAAATAATAGTGTGAAGCAAAGTGAGCTTACTGTGGACCTGCGGGGGGTGTAGTTTAGTTTTGTACCTGCGGGGGGTGTAGTTTAGTTTTGTACCTGCGGGGGGTGTAGTTTAGTTTTGTGAAGCTAAATGTAGCTGGGTTTCATCCACCTGTTTAATGCGTATTTTCAATTTGCGCATGCGAAGAGTGCAGTGGAAACAGATTAAGCGAACCGTTAACCAAACTCCATTCAAAAACCATGCAATTGTAACGGCAAAAGACTGCGTGATAACATGCGACTCAAGTCTAGAATTGACATTGTATTCACTTACAGTAACTGCTCTGTGGATTATGCTGAATTGAAGAGTGGTGACTGGTAATCCATTTTACATACCTCTGTAAATAAATAGTGCACTGTAGGTTGTTTTTCATTGCAAGACAACGGAGACGCACGTACTGTATGTGTGGCAGATCAGCAGAGGCAGATCAGCAGTGTGCTGCTCACCAAGGTTTCCATCATGTTTTCCTCCTGGATGTTTTCTCTTCAGAGAACACGGGGTTCATTTCCCTCCTTTCAGGGTCTGACTGGCGTCTGCTGCTGTTTTAATCACGTCAATTCATCTCCTAATATTACGCATAATGTAGTGTATGCAATGTAATTTCTCCTCATCTTTTGCCAACTTTCTGAAAATGTGGTTAAAAATATGAGATACCTTTGAATGGAAACCCACTGTTTGTATTAAATATTCACGGGACAAATAATTTATCCGTATCCAAAAGACTATAGTCTTTATTTTCCACTTTTCAGATTTCCTCATTTCCTTTCCAATATGTTGTTTCTGTGGAATCTGTTTTCATGAAAAGTCAGTTTCAGGTTTCTGTTTCTGTCCAAAACATGTTGCGCTCGTCATTTTTTCTTCTTTTTTCATATTTCATTTGAGCTCGAGACGTTTCAGCGAGACATCTGCAGCCTAATCTTTCAGGTCACATCCACATGATGGTGTTGACTCATTTTAATTAACTCACACTGATTGATTTAGATATTAAGATTTCAGTTCTGATTACTTTAGTTTGAACTACTTTGATTGGCAGCATAAATGAAAAGTATTATTTTTAATTATTATATTTTCTTTTATAAAAATACTTTTACACATTGGATCTTCTATACGTTTGTGTTACTGAATGATACTCAATGAACTACTGTCACCAAATATACAGAATTTTGGAATGTGAATCATCACAAATTGCCAGGAAAAATGTATTAAATATATAAAGTTTATGTGTTTTTGTCACACTGTACATACCCAAACTCACGTCCGCGTCAACACCGCCTAGACACATTTTTGAGGAGTGGCACGCCCCCTCCGCCGAGCTGCGCCGACAGGCCGGCCAGCTGCGGCGCCCCCTTTGGCGCAGTCAGCGCTGGCAATGACGCCGAACCATGTCAGGCCTTTAATGTTTTCAGAATGGTTTAGCTTTGCGTTTATTTGCAGATCGACATCAAAGATGAGACAAAAGAGACAAGCTGTCGTTCTGATGTGAGAACGAACTGGACAGCTACATGTATGTGTTGTCGGTCTTCTGCGTCGCGTCCGCTCTGTTACACCTGTTTTCCCGGTCGGTGAACTGCCATTCGCTCCCCTGGCCACCTCCTTGCCAAATGTCTAATCGGACTCTTCCCTGCGCTCCGGCAAAGTGGATTAGTTTCTCTTCGTGTGCAGCTTCACCCGGCGGCAGCAGGTTCTGTTCCCTGCTTTTCGGCGGGGGAATTGGCGCTCGCTACTCGCCGCTGCGGCGGAACAGCCAGCCCCCGGGGGAGCGAGGCCGGCCCGGGGAACTGGTGTGAAAGATGTCAAAGCAATTTACAGCTGTAATCTCCCCTGATGCCGCCTGGGAGCGTGAATGGAGCCCGAGCCTCACTTCCCCCCTCCCCCCGCCGCTGGCCTCCGCCTCGCCGGACAAGCGATTGCTTTGACACACGCTAAACACTTTGCCCGCTGCAGATTCTCTCTCCTCACCCGTAGAGCAGAGGATGCTGCTGGGATGTTTCAGTGTAAACACATTGATGTGGGGGGGGGATGTTTCAGTGTAAACACATTGATGTGGGGGGGGGATGTTTCAGTGTAAACACATTGATGTGGGGGGGGGGTGTTTCAGTGTAAACACATTGATGTGGGGGGGGGATGTTTCAGTGTAAACACATTGATGTGGGGGGGGGATGTTTCAGTGTAAACACATTGATGTGGGGGGGGGGGATGTTTCAGTGTAAACACATTGATGCAGGGGGGGGGATCAGGATGCTGCTGGGATGTTTCAGTGTAAACACATTGATGTGGGGGGGGGGATGTTTCAGTGTAAACACATTGATGCGGGGGGGGGATCAGTGGGATGTTTCAGTGTAAACACATTGATGTGGGGGGGGGGGGGTCAGGCACAAAGGCAGCCTCGGTGGCGAGGTGTGAAGCAGAGTCTAGCCTCGTGTCCTTGAGTTGACGCATTGGGCAGAAGCATTATGGCCATTTTAACATTTAATAACTAAGTTTGACTATCTGGAATTAACATTACAGATGTCAACATCATTTTGACGAGTCATAATTATATTGTGACTCATCAGAATTCCATTCAGGATATCTATGTTATTCTTCTTTAGGACAAATCACATCACTTTTGCCATTCGTGTGTCTGGGGTTTCTCATTGCAGATATCTGCAAGTTACATTGCGGATATCTGCAACTGAAGCATGGCTAGTCGTAATTGCAGTTCAAGATGTATCCAACTCATTCTGACCAGTTACAAGTTAATTTAAGATGTCTAAAAATTACAATGTAGATATAGTGACGAGTTAAACTTAATTTAAGATGTCTAAAAAAGACAAGGTAGATATATTTAATTGAGGGGAATTAAAAAATATGTTGAACTGGAATTATGACAAGTCAGAATTAAATTGTAGATATGTGAAACTGGAATGAGTCATAATTGAGTTGCAGATCTCTGTAAACACATGAATGGCAAAAGCCACATCATTTGTCTTAGGAAGAATGTGATTGTGGATTTCTGACTTTTTGACTAAGCCAGTCTAGCTATTAAATTGCTTGACATAGAAGCGTTCGCTTTATTTTTATGCTCAGTGGCCGGTTTAATTTTTTTATCCCATTTTTATCCTCCATTAGTGCTAATTTTAATTTATTTATCCTGGTTGCTGCCGATCTGGGGAGAGCCGAAACTGGCTCCATGCTTCCTCCGAGACATGGGCAGTAGCCAGCCGCTTCTTTTCACCTGACAGGGGAAGCTTCACCGGTAGGACATAGCACGTGGGAGGTTCACGCTATTCCAACCAGTTCCCCTCCCTCCAAACAGGCGCCCTTAACGACCAGAGGAGGCACCACATCAGCGACCAGGATATTGCATGTTTTGGTGAGGGGTTCCTATATGAAGGAAACCCACAGGGGGCACGGGGAGAACATGCAAAGGCCCTTTTGATGACCCCACCCGGGCGGTGGGCACTCGAGGACATGCGGACGGGCACGCACTCCTTCAGCGCTCACAGCGTCCCAGGTGGGAATCAAACACAGGAGCTTCTAGCTGTGAGGCGACAGCGCTTACCACTGCATCACCGTGCCCTCCCCCCCCCAGTGGCCGGTTTTGTCTCGGTCACATGACTCCACACCGTGTCACGCCCCTCCGTTTCCTGCCGGGCAGATGATTGGCTCAGGACGCTGCGTACGAACAAGAAGGTTTCAGACAAAGATCTCAGCCAAAAACAACACTCAGGAAGTCATTTCTACATGATGCTGATGTCTTCATCATCGTATCCCCCTCGTATCACATGCATTTCCTGCCTTACAATGCACACAGCTGATTGGCTGCAGCTGCCTTTTGATTATAATCACCTGTTCATTTATTAGAATCAGCTGTTCTTTTCCTACCAAGGTTATGAATAAACGGTCAACTGTCTGGCTGTTGCATGGCTTCATATTTACATAGAGTTAAATACATTAGAAATCTATGCATCAGTGTTTCTCAACCTTTTTAGACCAAGTACCACCTCAGAAATTACCACCATATAAAAAGTATGAGAGGGAGGGAGCTCGGCGTACCACCAGTAGTACCCATACCACAGGTTGAGAACCACTGATATAGATAAAGTGAGATCTGCCCATGATCTGTCTTGAAGCCATATCATATTTCCACCACCTG
>NC_139652.1:4538534-4618534 GCF_964638095.1 Poromitra crassiceps
CTGAACAATTTAGCGACAATATTACTGTTATTTCAGTTAATAAAAACTAATAAATAACAAATACAAATAATTTATTAGGGGAAAATTATTTTCTTTTCATTTTTTTTCCAATTTTGTTTTTCATTTTTCCAAATTTTTATTCTTGGGTATTCAGTGAATACCTAGAAGGCCCTGACAGTTCGCCACTGATTTCTAGAGAACTCCCACAACGTGCAGGGTAGTCCAATATAGGGCTGTCACTCTTCCTCTCTAATCCAAATAGATTTTCAGTGCTTTATTATTTTAATATTAGATTTGTATTAAAAGAAATTATGGATTTTTAATTCATACAAAATAAAACTGATTCAAAAAGGAAACATTTTGATTTTGTTTCGGTCCGAGGGAAATGTTATGTCTCTCCTGATTCTAAATATAGTTGACTCGCTTGGTTTGACCAACGAAAACTATTTTTATGAGCATTTTACGAAATGTAGATGGAAAAATGAATGGCGGATGAAATCCCTTGGTTTGATTTGTATGAAGAATGCAGAAGAGGACGTGACTTTGATGATAGACAGCGACACCATGAATGTAGGCTATAAAAAAAAAACATGAATGTAGGCTATTAATAAAAAAAACATGAATGTAGGCTATTAAAAAAAACATGAATGTAGGCTATTAAAAAAAACATGAATGTAGTCTATTAAAAAAAACATGAATGTAGGCTATTAAAAAAAACATGAATGTAGGCTATTAAAAAAAACATGAATGTAGGCTATAAAAAAAAACATGAATGTAGGCTATTAAAAAAAACATGAATGTAGGCTATAAAAAAACATGAATGTAGGCTATTAAAAAAAACATGAATGTAGGCTATTAAAAAAACATGAATGTAGGCTATTAAAAAAAACATGAATGTAGGCTATTAAAAAGCACATGAATGTAGGCTATTAAAAAGCACATGCGCTGTGTCATTCGGCATTTGTCAGTCCAGGGACATGTGACTGGCTCTTGGGCTCCAGAAATCCCCGCAGCATTCCAGCGCGACTCAGCCGTTGCAGAGTGCTCACATTCGGGGCTGCAGTTAAGGAAGTGGGTTGTGGAGTGACCACCAGGGAGAGACAAATCGCAAACATTTTTTAAATGCGTGTTTTAAAAGTCTGATATACACATAATATATGCTCATGTGTTTGTATCTGTTGGTGGGCTATTTTCGATGGTTTTTACGACATTTATGGGTCTCAGGGAAACCATAGTCAATGCGGAAATCTCTGAGCAGAGCAGACCTGCCTCGAGTTGGCTGGCTGCTCCGTCCATATACGTGGGCGTGCCTAGTGTCCTCTAGTAAGAGAGTGGCGTCAGCGGAGGACCAAAATGCAAGAATCATTAGCCAATGAACAGCCAGGAATGGGTCTCGCGCTACTTTTGCATGCTAAAATAAAGCAGATAATGTACAATTTGATTCATTTCAAGGGATGAAAAACCCTTTCAAAGTACAACACTGTCTATTTTGATGCAACTCGACAGTGCTGCTTTTTTTACTGAAGAGTTCCACTTTCTACTTCCTGGAAAAAAACTGGTCCATTGGAGTGAATGGAGATGTCAGAACTCTTCTATTATACGGCTCTGGGCGTGCCTTGCTGCTTGCTCGACTGTCATTGGCTACTGGCGAGCATTCTGCAGACTGGCTGCAGCCTGACTGCATGATATACACACACAGTCTCACAGCAGAGAACAGCCTTGAGAGCACAGTTGAATAGCATTGAGAACATAGAGATTGCAGCTCCTAATTTTATATATTTGGCAGCATTCAATTCTGTTAAAATTTGACTGGGTGGGTAATAACAAATTTTCCTGTGGTGTGACAAACTCAAAACATATATTTATGTTTGTCTTCCAGGGACAAAGTGGTTTTAATTGCCTAAATTTGACCATTAACCTTTCTTATGTAATTCGACAGTCTGTTCTCCTTCCCAACTCGTCAACATACTGACGTTGGGAGTGGTTTATTAAACCTTTCAGTTGGAACACGGAAATCCAATGATATTTAGGAAACTTTTGCAGATAGAAGAAAGAAAATAACACAAGTATGTGACCCTACTCTGCCTCATATTGGGTTGGGTTTAGGCATGAGGAGTCATGATTGGTTGAGGTGAGGGTAAAATATCAGGGTAAGCCAATCAGAGGCAGAGTACGGCGCGTCCTTCCCCTGCTATCCTGCCTTGGGGAAATTCGCTGGTTGGGGTGGGGGGGATGCATGGATGCCTGTTCGTACGTGGTCGCAACTATTGCCAATTTATGCTTGTTTTTTTGCCTATTTACAATTATTAATAAATGTATCAATCAAACACACAGCTCAGACACTTAGTTCTCACCGTGTACAGCATAATGTAAACAAAGCCAGTAGTGGCGTGAGTGTTTCAACAGGAGGCGCTATGCTGTCGGTTTTCACTGAAATACATTCTACACTTGGTAATTTGTTTGTTTGTTTGTTTGTTGTTTACAGCAGTGGTATGCAGGCTCCATGAAGGCAGTGTGTGTGTGGCTGACTGTTTGTTTGTTTGTTGTTTACAGCAGTGGTATGCAGGCTCCATGAAGGCAGTGTGTGTGTGGCTGACAGACAGACTGGACCTGCAGCTGCACACGTACCAGCTCAAAACACTCATCAAGATCGTCAAGGTGAGCTGAAGGTGATGTCAGTTGTAGCATCTTCACAGCAAAGCAAGTGAGAGTGAACGGGGGATTGATACTGTCTTGGCTAAAAATTAGCAAGCTAATGCAAAAAAAAAGCCAAATTAACGTTAGTGATGATATTACAGCCTCAGTGCAATTGACCGATTGACCAATCAACATACACTTATGTTGGACGTGGGATCCAGTCGAATTGAATCATTGACAGATAAATCGTTGAATCATTTGTTTAAAATGTATGTTGACATTCAGATTTTAAAGCACTTTCTAAAACAAAAAAAATGAGTTGATATTAATCCGACTGCTTGTATTAATTGATGAAAAAGTAGCCATGCGCAGTAATATAGAAAATTGAGGATGTGATATTTGGAGCTGCGGTACTTTGTTTGAGCTGTATCGAGCTGCATCGTGGAATCAAATCAATTCGGATCGTTGAACGATGAATCATAATCGAATGGAATCGTGAGGCCAGTGAAGGTCAGGAGAGGGTCAGCTCCAGTGAGGAAGTGGGACAAACATTGATTGTTGTTGAGGGGATGCATACTGGATTGAACTGTGTTTCATCATTGTATTTCTATTTGCTTTGTGTGTGTTGTTGGTGATTTGTCTTAATTTCTTTTGTTTGTGTAAGGATGTATTGTGCAGTCATTTTGCTGTAGTGTCTGTTATGTGTGTGTGTGGGGGGACGACGACAGGGTACAGAAATGTACGACATATTTGTGTGTTTATTTGTGTGGTGATACATTTATATGTATCTACATACATATAAATGTGTATGTGTGTATAGGTATTTGTATATAGATTGACATAAATTAGTAAATATGAAAGATTCGTTTTTTGGGGGGATGAATGACTGAATTTATTTTAGACAGATGTTAAAAGCACAATAAACAGATAAAAACCCATACACCGGTATTACAATGGTCAAGGATTTACACACAATAAAGACCTGGACTTGTTTCCATTGTGGTGCTTTGTGTGAAAAACAATCAATGGTGTACAGAGCTCGAGCTTCTTATGGGTAGTCAGTGTGTTACCTGTAGTGGATGTTTGTATGAGCTTCTTAGTGATAGTCAGTAGTACTACAGTATTCACCTTATGTAGCCACGCCCATTTGACCCGGTTGTGTGGCCGTATCAAAACTTCCGGCTAAAAATATAATGTCTGGCTGCTCCAATATCATCTAACTCTGAATTAACTAATAATTTAGCCAATTGTATGTAACATACCAAATAAAAGCAAACGGCAATGTCTAAGAATGCAACGCCATGTAACTGGCTCGTTAAGTCTCCCATTCCAGGGAATTACGTTAACGTCTGCGGGTCTTGATGTTATAGTGGCTGAGCGCAACTCGGAGGAGAGAAAACTATCTGAAGCTTTCTTTGTTGGAGTCCAGGTATGTTTTAGAAGTGCTCGTCATTGTCGACGATAACGTTATCTGACCTGGCTAACAGTGGATACTCCGCTTGCTTGCTGTGTACCGAGCTCAAAGTAGTAGGCTACGTTCTTTATTTTACCCCCTTCACTGTCCGCTCCAAAAAAAAGTCTTATTTTGCGCCGTGACCGCCGGAAGTGTTAAAAGGACCCGGAAGACTTTGGCCCACTGTAAGGTCTGAACATAAGGTGAATAGTAGATGGTTGTATGAGCTTCTTAGTGATAGTCAGTAGTACCTACAGACAGTAGATGGCTGTCAGCGAGCTCCCAGTTTGGAGAAGCAGAGAGATATGAAACAAGCAAAGCAATACACTGCTGTGAGAGGGGCCAGCAGCAAAAGATATTTTAACCTCCTAAAAGAAGGCCCACCTAAACCAATCAACATCAGTGTAAGTGTATTTTAAGTCTATAACAGTGATTCTCAAAGTGTGGGCCGTGGCCCACTGGTGGGCCGTGGAGGTACAGCAGGTGGGCCACCAGGTGCATTTCTATTGTATTTTTGGAAGAATACACACTATTAAATGGACCATACTTGATTAGAAAGCTTGAATAATACACTAACAAACACCCAAATCAGGGTTTTTATTTTACTATACATCCTGGATCTTGGCACTAATGGCGTTAGCATACTCCATCCACATACATGAAACGATTAGCGTTTGTGCTAACGCAACATTGTAACAGCAACACTACTATTGTTGATTTGGGTATACAGTAGTACCCCAGCCTACATGCTAAAACCATGTCAAGCTAATTTGAATTCAATCTAGCTAAAAGCAAAGAAAATTGCAGTGCATTGTTTTGAGAGTGGTAGGAAGTGAAATGCATGTGCAGTTTCTTTTCAAAATCACCTGCCAAATCCCATTTTAACCCTGTGCAGGCAAATATTTCTGATGATGAGTAAATTTGTTTTGTATGCGGATGGATTATTAATTTGCTGTATGCCCAACATGCTCTGTTAATGAAATAAATATATCTATGAAAATACATCATCTTGTGTGCTGATCAGAGTTGTGATTAAAGGGTTGGGTGGGCCCCAGAAGATTTTCAGATTTCAAAGTTTGGCATTCTTAAGTTTGGGAATCCCTGCTCTATATTAACAACATGTTCATCTTCTCAGCTGAAGAACACCCTATGCGTGGTGCTGCACTCTATATTACGCCGTAGATCGCAGTTTGGGGCAGAAATGTGCTGCTGCTGGCGTGTCTGGGTAAGAGTATCCGCCTACCACCGCCGAGTCGCAGGTTCAATTCCCGGCAGCTGTACTTCCGGCTTGGTCAGACGTTCCTACAGAGACAATTTGTCTGTGTCTGCGGGTTAGACACACAACCAGGGCCGCTGGAATACATCTTCAGAGTAGCCTGATCCTCCCACATGCTACTTCCTGCCCGGCGAAACACCTCGCTGTCAGGTGAAAAGAAGAGGCTGGCGACTGAACATGTATCAGAGGAAGCATTTTGCTGGTCTACAATGCAGAGGGGGTGGAGCAATGACCGGGACAGCAGGGGGGGAAACTGTTGCTGTTGTTGATGTGGGTTTTCATAGAGAGAAAACAGCGAGCTGCTGCCCAGTTCTTCGTCTTTTCAGAGTTGTCTATCGTGCGGCGAGGCGTGACTTTAAGTTGAACTGGAGGAATGATAATGGCTTCTGACGCTGAAAGCTCTCAAACACACCAGTCTTTTATGTGTCTGTGTGGGACTGAGAGAGAGCGTCCTTGAGACGCAATCTGCTGCTTTTGTCCCGCTGGCGAGCGAGCGAGCGAGCCTCCTCCTCCCTGCATTCCTAACTGTCTCTCTCTCTCTCTCTCTCTCTCTCTCTGTCTCTCTCTCTGTGTCTTTCTGTCTCTGTCTTTCTTGTCTGTCTTTCTGTCTCTCTCTGTCTTTCTGTCTCTGTCTTTCTTCTCTCTCTGTCTTTCTGTTGGTCTCTCTGTATCTGTGTCTCTCTACCCCAACAGAAGGTGTACCGTGACTTCCGGCTGCAGGGTGTGGTTGACACCACGCTGAGCAGTCAGAGCTATGAGACGGTGTCCAGCCGGCTGACAGTGGAGGAGGCCACGGCCGCCGTCAAGATGGGCAGTGGAGGCCTGCAGGTTGGGGGGGGGGGGGGGGATCACTAGATACGAGATTGTCTGAAATGTGTTTATTAGGATAAAGCCCTTGAGATGTGCCATCTCGTTTTAGAGGGCGTCCCAACATGCAACAAAATCATTACATAACAACAAACAATCAAATGACAATAAACCGTACGGGAACAAAGAAGAGGAAAAACACACATACACATATATAGACACACATTAATTACACTAAACAGTACAACCACAAGGTGGCCAAAGTGAGTGGATCAGCAGCTACAATCAGGTATAAACCAAGGTATAGTGTCGTATCATATCATATGGGTAACATCAAATGTATACAACGGTATAAACAAAACAGTTTCAACGATAACAGAAACAGTCCGATAACAGGAACAGTCTGTCTCGAAGTAAGAAGACAGCGCACACTTAAACACACCCGATGAGGAGATAGATCGAATATTGACAGGTAAATGATTCTAGCCGGCTGGTGCTTTAAACATAAGAGCACATTGGCCAATTGATTTCCTAACAAGAGGAACATAGAGATAGAGCTGTGCAGAGTGTCTAACAAGAGGAACATAGAGCTAGAGCTGTGCAGAGTGTCTAACAAGAGGAACATAGAGCTAGAGCTGTGCAGAGTGTCTAACAAGAGGAACATAGAGATAGAGCTGTGCAGAGTGTCTAACAAGAGGAACATAGAGATAGAGCTGTGCAGAGTGTCTAACAAGAGGAACATAGAGATAGAGCTGTGCAGAGTGCCTAACAAGAGGAACATAGAGATAGAGCTGTGCAGAGTGTCTAACAAGAGGAACATAGACATAGAGCTGTGCAGAGTGTCTAACAAGAGGAACATAGAGATAGAGCTGTGCAGAGTGCCTAACAAGAGGAACATAGAGATAGAGCTGTGCAGAGTGCCTAACAAGAGGAACATAGAGATAGAGCTGTGCAGAGTGTCTAACAAGAGGAACAGAGAGATAGAGCTGTGCAGAGTGTCTAACAAGAGGAACATAGAGATAGAGCTGTGCAGAGTGTCTAACAAGAGGAACATAGAAATAGAGCTGTGCAGAGTGTCTAACAAGAGGAACATAGAGATAGAGCTGTGCAGAGTGTCTAACAAGAGGAACATAGAGATAGAGCTGTGCAGAGTGCATAACAAGAGGAACATAGAGATAGAGCTGTGCAGAGTGTCTAACAAGAGGAACAGATAGATAGAGCTGTGCAGAGTGTCTAACAAGAGGAACATAGAGATAGAGCTGTGCAGAGTGTCTAACAAGAGGAACAGATAGATAGAGCTGTGCAGAGTGCATAACAAGAGGAACATAGAGATAGAGCTGTGCAGAGTGCCTAACAAGAGGAACATAGAGATAGAGCTGTGCAGAGTCTAACAAGAGGAACATAGAGATAGAGCTGTGCAGAGTGCCTAACAAGAGGAACATAGAGATAGAGCTGTGCAGAGTGCCTAACAAGAGGAACATAGAGATAGAGCTGTGCAGAGTGTCTAACAAGAGGAACAGAGAGATAGAGCTGTGCAGAGTGTCTAACAAGAGGAACATAGAGATAGAGCTGTGCAGAGTGTCTAACAAGAGGAACATAGAAATAGAGCTGTGCAGAGTGTCTAACAAGAGGAACATAGAGATAGAGCTGTGCAGAGTGTCTAACAAGAGGAACATAGAGATAGAGCTGTGCAGAGTGCATAACAAGAGGAACATAGAGATAGAGCTGTGCAGAGTGTCTAACAAGAGGAACATAGAGATAGAGCTGTGCAGAGTGCCTAACAAGAGGAACATAGAGATAGAGCTGTGCAGAGTGCCTAACAAGAGGAACATAGAGATAGAGCTGTGCAGAGTGCCTAACAAGAGGAACATAGAGATAGAGCTGTGCAGAGTGTCTAACAAGAGGAACATAGAGATAGAGCTGTGCAGAGTGCCTAACAAGAGGAACATAGAGATAGAGCTGTGCAGAGTGTCTAACAAGAGGAACATAGAGATAGAGCTGTGCAGAGTGTCTAACAAGAGGAACATAGAGATAGAGCTGTGCAGAGTGTCTAACAAGAGGAACATAGAGATAGAGCTGTGCAGAGTGCCTAACAAGAGGAACAGAGAGATAGAGCTGTGCAGAGTGCCTAACAAGAGGAACAGAGAGATAGAGCTGTGCAGAGTGTCTAACAAGAGGAACATAGAGATAGAGCTGTGCAGAGTGTCTAACAAGAGGAACATAGAGATAGAGCTGTGCAGAGTGTCTAACAAGAGGAACATAGAGATAGAGCTGTGCAGAGTGTCTAACAAGAGGAACATAGAGATAGAGCTGTGCAGAGTGTCTAACAAGAGGAACATAGAGATAGAGCTGTGCAGAGTGTCTAACAAGAGGAACATAGAGATAGAGCTGTGCAGAGTGTCTAACAAGAGGAACATAGAGATAGAGCTGTGCAGAGTGCCTAACAAGAGGAACAGAGAGATAGAGCTGTGCAGAGTGCCTAACAAGAGGAACATAGAGATAGAGCTGTGCAGAGTGTCTAACAAGAGGAACATAGAGATAGAGCTGTGCAGAGTGCCTAACAAGAGGAACATAGAGATAGAGCTGTGCAGAGTGTCTAACAAGAGGAACATAGAGATAGAGCTGTGCAGAGTGTCTAACAAGAGGAACAGAGAGATAGAGCTGTGCAGAGTGCCTAACAAGAGGAACATAGAGATAGAGCTGTGCAGAGTGTCTAACAAGAGGAACATAGAGATAGAGCTGTGCAGAGTGTCTAACAAGAGGAACATAGAGATAGAGCTGTGCAGAGTGCCTAACAAGAGGAACATAGAGATAGAGCTGTGCAGAGTGTCTAACAAGAGGAACATAGAGATAGAGCTGTGCAGAGTGTCTAACAAGAGGAACAGAGAGATAGAGCTGTGCAGAGTGCCTAACAAGAGGAACATAGAGATAGAGCTGTGCAGAGTGTCTAACAAGAGGAACATAGAGATAGAGCTGTGCAGTGTCTAACAAGAGGAACATAGAGATAGAGCTGTGCAGAGTGTCTAACAAGAGGAACATAGAGATAGAGCTGTGCAGTGTCTAACAAGAGGAACATAGAGATAGAGCTGTGCAGAGTGTCTAACAAGAGGAACATAGAGATAGAGCTGTGCAGTGTCTAACAAGAGGAACATAGAGATAGAGCTGTGCAGAGTGTCTAACAAGAGGAACATAGAGATAGAGCTGTGCAGAGTGTCTAACAAGAGGAACATAGAGATAGAGCTGTGCAGAGTGTCTAACAAGAGGAACATAGAGATAGAGCTGTGCAGAGTGCATAACAAGAGGAACATAGAGATAGAGCTGTGCAGAGTGTCTAACAAGAGGAACAGATAGATAGAGCTGTGCAGAGTGTCTAACAAGAGGAACATAGAGATAGAGCTGTGCAGAGTGTCTAACAAGAGGAACAGATAGATAGAGCTGTGCAGAGTGCATAACAAGAGGAACATAGAGATAGAGCTGTGCAGAGTGCCTAACAAGAGGAACATAGAGATAGAGCTGTGCAGAGTGCCTAACAAGAGGAACATAGAGATAGAGCTGTGCAGAGTGCCTAACAAGAGGAACATAGAGATAGAGCTGTGCAGAGTGTCTAACAAGAGGAACATAGAGATAGAGCTGTGCAGAGTGCCTAACAAGAGGAACATAGAGATAGAGCTGTGCAGAGTGTCTAACAAGAGGAACATAGAGATAGAGCTGTGCAGAGTGTCTAACAAGAGGAACATAGAGATAGAGCTGTGCAGAGTGTCTAACAAGAGGAACATAGAGATAGAGCTGTGCAGAGTGTCTAACAAGAGGAACATAGAGATAGAGCTGTGCAGAGTGTCTAACAAGAGGAACATAGAGATAGAGCTGTGCAGTGTCTAACAAGAGGAACATAGAGATAGAGCTGTGCAGAGTGTCTAACAAGAGGAACATAGAGATAGAGCTGTGCAGAGTGCCTAACAAGAGGAACATAGAGATAGAGCTGTGCAGAGTGTCTAACAAGAGGAACATAGAGATAGAGCTGTGCAGTGTCTAACAAGAGGAACATAGAGATAGAGCTGTGCAGAGTGTCTAACAAGAGGAACATAGAGATAGAGCTGTGCAGTGTCTAACAAGAGGAACATAGAGATAGAGCTGTGCAGAGTGTCTAACAAGAGGAACATAGAGATAGAGCTGTGCAGTGTCTAACAAGAGGAACATAGAGATAGAGCTGTGCAGAGTGTCTAACAAGAGGAACATAGAGATAGAGCTGTGCAGAGTGCCTAACAAGAGGAACAGAGAGATAGAGCTGTGCAGAGTGTCTAACAAGAGGAACATAGAGATAGAGCTGTGCAGAGTGTCTAACAAGAGGAACATAGAGATAGAGCTGTGCAGAGTGCCTAACAAGAGGAACATAGAGATAGAGCTGTGCAGAGTGCCTAACAAGAGGAACATAGAGATAGAGCTGTGCAGAGTGCCTAACAAGAGGAACATAGAGATAGAGCTGTGCAGAGTGTCTAACAAGAGGAACAGAGAGATAGAGCTGTGCAGAGTGTCTAACAAGAGGAACATAGAGATAGAGCTGTGCAGAGTGCCTAACAAGAGGAACATAGAGATAGAGCTGTGCAGAGTGCCTAACAAGAGGAACATAGAGATAGAGCTGTGCAGAGTGCCTAACAAGAGGAACATAGAGATAGAGCTGTGCAGAGTGTCTAACAAGAGGAACAGAGAGATAGAGCTGTGCAGAGTGTCTAACAAGAGGAACATAGAGATAGAGCTGTGCAGAGTGTCTAACAAGAGGAACATAGAGATAGAGCTGTGCAGAGTGTCTAACAAGAGGAACATAGAAATAGAGCTGTGCAGAGTGTCTAACAAGAGGAACATAGAGATAGAGCTGTGCAGAGTGTCTAACAAGAGGAACATAGAGATAGAGCTGTGCAGAGTGTCTAACAAGAGGAACATAGAGATAGAGCTGTGCAGAGTGTCTAACAAGAGGAACATAGAGATAGAGCTGTGCAGAGTGTCTAACAAGAGGAACATAGAAATAGAGCTGTGCAGAGTGCCTAACAAGAGGAACATAGAGATAGAGCTGTGCAGAGTGTCTAACAAGAGGAACATAGAGATAGAGCTGTGCAGAGTGCCTAACAAGAGGAACAGAGAGATAGAGCTGTGCAGAGTGCCTAACAAGAGGAACATAGAGATAGAGCTGTGCAGAGTGTCTAACAAGAGGAACATAGAGATAGAGCTGTGCAGAGTGTCTAACAAGAGGAACATAGAGATAGAGCTGTGCAGAGTGTCTAACAAGAGGAACATAGAGATAGAGCTGTGCAGAGTGTCTAACAAGAGGAACATAGAGATAGAGCTGTGCAGAGTGTCTAACAAGAGGAACATAGAGATAGAGCTGTGCAGAGTGCCTAACAAGAGGAACATAGAGATAGAGCTGTGCAGAGTGCCTAACAAGAGGAACATAGAGATAGAGCTGTGCAGAGTGCCTAACTTGATCGTTTGATGCAAAGGGTACTAGATAGTGTTTTAGGTAATGAGGATAATTAAAGTGAATACATTTAAAGTGAGTTGAAGCCAGTGAATGTGTCTTCTTACATTTGGAAAATGAAGTGAATGATACATTGTACAGTGATGAGTGAGAAAAGGAGAAATCTGCAGATCATAATAAGCTGTATTAAGCAGAACAGATCATAAGCTGTATTAAGCAGAACAGATCATAAGCTGTATTAAGCAGAACAGATCATAAGCTGTATTAAGCAGAACAGATCATAAGCTGTATTAAGCAGAACAGATCATAAGCTGTATTAAGCAGAACAAGGTCTGATTTTGATGCATTTTGATAAACAACATCACAATAGAACTCAACAGGCACGTGACCTTTCGTGATGTAATTTGCCCCGGAAGTAAGTTCCGCATTCATTTTCTCCATAGACATTATCGATAAATCCTTAACACGTTCAGTGCACGTTCATTAGAAATTTACCGTACAGTGCCAGCGACGCCAAATGGCGTCATAACTCCAAATTGTTTTTTTGACGGGGGGGTGTCGATCTAAGCTTCTTACGTCGCCTCTAACAATATTGTAGCTATTGGAGGTCGATAACCTATTTTACAAACCCATTAGGTGGCGACAGCACTCTCCTGATCAGAGAAAAAGGAGCCAAACACACAGAAATAGTCACTGGGGAAAATGAGGAAATCGCATCGCATCCGTCCGTATGCATCGACGTGCCTCCATAAACGAGCACAACGCCAGCTGTGCCCCCAGCAGCAGCATCCGCTGTCACAACTGAGCACCTCCATGTACGCTGCAACAGCACATTCACATAATCAGCCTTATTATTCCGAACTGGAAGCATGCCAGCCCGTGACAAACACACGCGGAACCAAAAAGCTGAATGTCGCGCACCATTCACTGTGTGTGCGCAGCAAACTCAGCAGAGACTGAGAGCCACCAGACACATAAGACACACCCAGGAGGCGTGTGCAGTTGAGGGGGGGGGGGGGGGGAGCACGCAGAGCAGCAGAGCAGCATACACTTCACCCAGACAGACCCAGACATCAGAAAATTAGCTTCAGAGTCAGTGATGTGCTTGAAATGTTTAATTTCACAAAAGGCTCATTATCTCAGCTCGTAGAAAAAAAGGGATGTTTTTGCTTCAATCAAGCTATCTTCTCCGGCTCATAACTAAAGAACGGAAAATGGGATCAATAAACTTTTTTTTGCAGGTGATAGAAGAGAGTCTCATCGTTATTTGTGCGTGTTCAGTGTTTACATAGTAATTATTAAAAAAATTATATGACTGTTTTAAAATGCATTGCGGCCTATGTGGCACAGCAAGCAACCTTTTGCCCAAGGGCCGTGGCACTTAAAGTGTTAAGTAACGAGTTTTAAGGCTCGAACCAAGCCAACCCGTGACCTACTGAATCGTGAGTGACCATAAAACATTTTGGTTAAGCAAGAACAAAAAATAACAAACAACGTTATTTTTGTTCCCCACCTGCAGGGCATCAGCATGAGGGACAGTGACGAGGACGACTGACCGGCCGCGCCCCCTCACGCCACACCCCCCACCCCCCCCCACACAGCCCACGCACATCCCCCAGGAAGCCACTGCTGTGTTTTGATGTCTGCGTCAGCGTGCGGTGTGAACAGGAGATACGTGTCCGCGTGTGTCACAATGTACCATGGACAGGAAGTGGATGCAGCGCGTCAGAGGAGTACAGGAAGTGGATGCGAGGCGTCAGAGGAGTACAGGAAGTGGATGCAGGGCGTCAGAGGAGTACAGGAAGTGGATGCGAGAGGAGAAGATGCTGTGATTTCAGGACTGATGCCCCCCCCCCAATGCAGCCATGTAGTGTAGAGTGCTGCAGGAATGAGTCCTAAAGCCTGGAGATGAGTTGACATGGTTTCACTCATCTCAAAGTCTATGGGTCTTTTGAATGCGTTTTTGGTGTTTTTTTTAAGTGATTTCTTTTAAGTGATCGCATTTACGCTTCAAAAATCATAAGAGTGGTGTTCATTTGTGAAGATGATCTTGCTGAACAAAACCTCTAGTAACTAAACTAAACTTTTGATATAGGAACTATATGTCATTTTGGAGAACGATTGAGTCAACACGATTCTCATCTTCCCAGGTCGTATCCCAGTATTTGACGACGTGAGAAAATGAGAACCATGTTCACTCAATCTTTCCTCAAAATCGCATATAGTACCTTTAACCACATGATACCAGGCATCTACCCAACAACCCATTCAAAAACCGAGGGAACCGAGTGCGACGCTAACTTCCTGGTTGACCTCCAAGAATACGTCATCCCTGCAACACTCTCTTCTGATTGATGTCACTCTGTACAGTCGAGCTCGGCGCCCCCTTGTGTTCGTCTTTTTTTTACTGTCACTCCCACCGCCGCGCTCTGCCAGTGACATCACGGCCTGTGTAAGCCTTTCTCTCCTGACAGCGACGACAGCAGAAACTTTACAACAGTGTTATTTTTATCACAAGCTTGGAATTATACGGTTCCAGCTGGGTTTTTTTTAAATCCGAATTGAGCCATCTACAAATAGTGATGGTCGTTGAGTGTTACTTTATGGTTTTATTGTTTATTTTTTTATTTTTTTACTAAATATGTTTTGGGGTTAACTATTTAAAAAGATAGGAAGTAAACTGTCATATTATGTTTGATGTACCTCAGATCTGCAGAGACTTGTAACCTTGACGTTGAAGAAGCAGGGAGAAGGGCAAGGGGAAGAGGAGAGGAAGGATCGTACAGAATGTAGGGAAACAGTGGATGGGTGAATCCAGAAGGAGGCGGTAATGCAACATACAGGATGCCAACTGCCATAAAACACCACAGAAGAAGAAGAAGAAGAAGAAGAAGAAGACTTGTAACATGGTAACTCCAAACTGAAATGTTGCTTTAGCACGGTCGTTTCTAAACCAGCCAATCACAGTGTGTGTGTGGGGGTGTGGGTGTGGTGGGGGCTGGGCTGGCCTGTGGCCTCACTAATCACTGATGGTGGGTTTAGTTGTTATGATTGAAAAAACCAAATGGATTCTACTGGTTTCTATTGTCCACAGAAACACCAGATATCACTGAAACAGCTTCCAGGGTTTGTGAGATGCACATTTTTCTGCCTGAAAACGATCCGCTACAGGTCTGGACGGGTTCAGACAGATTCCTAACAGATCTGGAAAAGCCTGGAGAGTATAGGCCACATTTAATTATTTTAATGTATTTTTAAAGGTCTTAAATGGTTTCGGAATCGCACAAAAAGTGTTGGAAGTGTTGCGGAGTTAATTTTGCTCCAATGCACGACACCATGTTCTGTAGACGCTGTGATGATGCCATGTCGTCATGTGATTTGTCCTGTGGTGAAGAGTAATGACGGCTGTGGAGTGAAGCGGTCCGTGCGACGTCACATCGCCCGGACCGCCCATCAGCATCGCACTGATCAGTGATCACCGATCAGAGTCTTCAAATCAATAAACCCTTAAAGGTCCACTTGGCTCATTTCCAACCAGCTTTGTATCATTGCTACATCATTGCTTTGTGTAACTTGCCTCCATCTTGCCCGGACCCAGAGCTCCCTGTTCATTCACACAACTTCCTGCTCCAAATGATGTCATAATGATGTCATTTGAACCAGGAAGTTCTGTGAATGAACAGGGAGCTCTCGGTCCAGGCGACATGGAGGGAAGTTAAACATTGTTCATTTGCATATATACATATACATATATATATAGGCTATATACATATAGGCTACTGATTTTAGTAAAGATACAAAGCTCAATGAAAATCACAAAGTGACCCTTTAAAGACACGTGGGAGCTGCAGAGAGCTGGCCATCTCTGAGCAGGTGGTCATAATGTGACTGTGAACCTCTCTGTCTCTTTCAGTGGTCATGTTTTGTCTTGAACAGTTTTATCAGTCAAAGGTTTTACATGTGAGTCAAGGGCCAAAACTAATGGACCAAATCTATGGAGTATATTTCTATGGTCTCTGCACCTGTTTCGTCCAGGTGTGTTCCCTATAAGTGTCAGAATTAAAGTGTTTTTAAAGCTCTTTAGTTCTCTGTCTATTTATTCAGAGTGGAGGAGACCGTGACCGCACTAACTACTGTAACTGCAGCTTCTCTGATGAAATACCGCATAGAAAAATTAACTTTGGGCAGTCAGCCTTTTCCTACGGAGTCCAGACTCATTTTGAGGACTCGTGACTCGACTTGACGAGCACTGATTGACTCGGACTTGGACTCGAACATTCTGGCATTCAGACTCGGAAGTTAGAGATGAGGACTCGGACTTGTTAATTGATAGCCTAGACTTTTTTTTTATTGTAATTTTTAATTATAGGCCGTATTAATTTGGTGTTGACACTTTACAATAAAGGTCACTAAATGAACCGTTGATAATAAGATTGTTAACTATAACCCTAACTATTAACTAACCCTAAACTATTAAATAATGCATTGATACCTGCTTAACATGAACACCTTTAGTAAATGATTAGACACATTAGTTATTGTTAATTAACTCAGTTAAAAACATACATACATTTTCAACATTACAAAGTGGTGCTAGCAGTCATGTAAAATGCTTATGTGCTTGCAAAAGATATACTGTGCTGATGGGATCCCTACAAGTGGACCATGAGAAATCGGCCGGGTGAGTCACTTTTTAACCTCGTCAAAATAGGGCAGGAATGGGTGCCAGATAACTAAAAATGTCTTAAATGAATCAGGAACCTGAGTCTCTCCATACGTAAAATTGAGATGCATGTCCATCAGCCACAGCTGAAAAGAAGGTGGAGAGGAGGACTTCCATTCCTTCAGAATGAGTTTCTTGGCAGCAGTCGTCCCCTGTGTCAGAGATTGCTGCACAGCCATTGGGAGGAGCAAAGAGGATTCCGAGCAGCCGAAGATGGCGAGTTATCTTGTAGGCCTTATAGAGTACCAGTCAAATATTTTGGCCCAGAATCCAGACAGTGAAGGGCAAAACCAAAAAGCATGGGACACGTGCCCTCTGACACCGACACCTATCACATAGTGGTGAGACAGAAGGATGTGTACTAGTTATTAAATAGGCTATATGCATCGTCACCATGTCTTATACGGTATTAAGGAACTCACAGTGCAATATATCATGAAAGGCAAACACCCTTGCATGTTGGGAAACACATTAGATCTGTATTGCAAAGTAGTTATCATGGGTGAATAGATCAAATAGTCCCGGTCCCCAGATCTATTGATCTGTCATTGCTTTAAAGCCCTCAAATATAACACTGACTGACTACATGATATATAGCCTAATTGATCAGAAATGGAACAATTTGAAAATGGAGGCCAGCTCTATCGCCAACTCCTCTCTGCCAGCTATCTTATTTTCTAAGCTACAGAGGCCAGGTGACTTTCAAGGATTTGGGTTTTGTTGTGAGAAACTCCCTCAGAATTCTAAACCAAGTTACTTTGCACTTGAGTTTTTCCTTGGAAATTATGGGCCATTGTATTTAAGCAAGAAGTAATATGCAGAACAGTAAGGAGACACCTGTGTGTGTGTGTGTGTGTGTGTGTGTGTGTGTGTGTGTGTGTGTGTGTGTGTGTGTGTGTGTGTGTGTGCGCGCGCGCGCGTGCGTGCGTGCAATATATATATTTAATTTAGCAGGATGCTTCATAATTAACGGGCTGCTCGTTACGGCGCTTTATTGAAATTATGATAATTAATACATGAGAAAAAAGTGAATAGATTTTTTTTGTGTGTGGTTGTTATTAGCGTATATTGTTATTGTTATTATTATTATTACTATTGTTATTGTTATCCATTATATTATCATTATTATATTCACAGCGAATGCGAACGGGAACCCTATTGTTTTTGTCCAGATTCTTTACTCTTATAGGCTGATTGTAAATTGCTATAGCTCAGTGTCTGATTGCCTTGGTCAAAAGTTTTCAAATTTGGCACACATATAATGCACTAAGCTGGTCTCCGTGTAAAAAATATTATGAACAAATCTGCCCACGGGGGGCACTACAGCGATTTTACGTGTTTAGGCCACCAGAGCCATTGTGACATCATCACCATCCCTTCCCTGCTTCCCAATAACATTGTGACATCATCAGTGACATCCTCATTGATGTCATAAATCTATAACGGTGGATTCCGAGTGATTCCGACCCACACGAATACAATCAACATCCACCATCTTATCACATATAGACAATAGACAACATTATTATTATGCCCTATACTGTCCAGGCTATTGTTTTTATTATTATTATTATTATTACAATTAATAGAGCGATCATATAGCCTAATAGCAGATAATATAGTTAAAAACGTGTTAACTGGAATATTGTTCCATATTGTCTCAGTTACCTGTTGGTTGTTGGGTGGATGTCTCATAGCCTAAATGGATGGATGTCTCAGGTAAATGGTCAAAATAATATAAATTATTATTATGATTATGATTCCTTCAATCTTTTTATTCATCAGACACTTGTCTTTTTGCATTAAAAGTGAAAAACCGAAACATAATTTTTCAGTATAGCTTTATTTGGACTGTAGTAGACCTAAGTAATAGTAGTAATATTAATCGGATAATAATAATAATAATAATAATGACATTTTACTGTTGTTTTTCGCTGTATTCTGTTCTGAATGTCGGCTTCTCGCTGCATGCATTACAGCTTTGCAGCATATGTTCAAAAGCTGAGCGCGCAGGCACACACACGAACGATGGGGAAATAATGTCCTTGATGAAGTGATTTGCTTTTTTATAGTCAGTTTCATGGAGTCATCAGGAGTTTAGAGACACTGACACGTCTCTGTCTGTCTGTCCAGGTTCAGCTGGTGTGCGGCGGGGCTCGATCAGCTCGGCTCAGTGTCACTCTGAAGTGTCTGGACAGAAGTGTGACAGACCAAAGCTTCAGGAAGCTGCATGCGGCTGCTGTGCGTAAAGGAAAGGAAAATAAAGGCGTTTGGATCCAACTGATTATCAGTCAGAAAGGCGCGCCGCCTGCATGTGCAGGAAGCGCCCCCTTTCGCTCCATTTTCTATTCAAGTTCAAGACTCAAGTTCACCCATTTTCTGTTTTATGACTTGCATTTTTTATTTTACGATTTAAACATCACATCATCAGATGACATTCTATAGGACGAATCAGCGTGATGTCACAGTCACCTGGAAATGCGGAAACCCACAGCAGTTATGTGGAGTCGTTCCAAACAAACGTTAATACGTCTTCAAAAACTATCAAATCGTTTATATTTTGACAGTCTGAGTGAGAGCAGAAGTAGCTCAAGAGTTTGATGTATAATATATGCATGTCGTGTTAAACTTGTGTGAACTGTCGCAGTTGTTAAAATGTAAACAGGGTCAGCCGGCTATCAGACGCTCAAGCTGACGCTCCATAGGGTTCCATTGCCGTTGCCACCCATTGACGCGGTTTGTTTACCAAAATGTTGCTTGCTCGGCTGATCCCTCGTAGCCTATTAGAGACCAACACAAACTCCACTTATTCCCCATACCCGGAAACAAAGGGGTCAATAATATAAATAAATAAATAGCTGCCGCACTTTTCTGTCCTGCATATGACATTATTCCATGCAGTTGATTTTCCCAATTCATGCAATCCTGAGGGCGCTATTAAGCTCTTCCAGTTCCTGAGAATACTTTTGCCGTCCATCATAGCCGTTTGAGTCCACAAGTTCATGTCTGTGTAGTTCATTACAACCGTGCGTAAAACGCGCGGTGTGGAGGCGAGGCTGATGTGACCTGTGACGGTGTGACCGGGTGTGACCCCGCGGCGCTGTGTTTAAAGTGATGTCACAAGGAGCCACAGGGGACCTGCCGGGATTCACCACACAGCTTCAGATCAACACAGGAGTCCTGCTACTAAACACCCGCTCCTCCCCTGCTCTCCAGCCGCGACGAGAGGCGGATTTATCTGAGAAATGATCCATTATCCCCTCCCCTCTCCTCCTGGACGGTAACGATCGGCTCTCCACACGCCTTATCGAGCCGTGCTGATTGTCCAAGCGGGGATAGTGAGGGGGGTTTCCCGGTCAGATGATGCCCGGGCCGTGGAGCAGACGCACCGACCCCAGCTCTCTATGGGCTCCTTCAAGCATCGATACTTTTCGGCATATTAAGTAGCAAAGGCGACGTCCGTTTGAATTTAAATGAAATTATTATTCAAATGTGAGCATTGTTTTTATTATGGCGGCACCAGTCGTTAGCTTCATGTAATATTATGCTGGCGAGTAAAGAAACCTTTTGAAAGGCATTATAGGTGTCGCCAGTGATGGACGGTCCTCTGCGCCATGGCCCAGCGGGGCTCCTCGGCTCCCCCCCGGCTTCAGGCAGCCTTCTTGCGGGCACCGATACGATGCTCCCTCCCTCCTCCAGCAGCTCGAAGCCGCTCGCCTTCTCCATCGAGCGCATCATGGCACGGCCCGTGACGCCCGCGCCCAGGTCGATCCCTGCGCTACCCGGGTGGCTGCAGCGCGCTCCCGAAATGTGCCCGTCCGCCCTGCACTGCATGATCCCGCTGCTGCCGTTCGGGTACGAGCCCAACATCACCGGACTGGACCCCAGCCACTTCGACACGGCGTCTTCTCACCAAGGTTAGTCACGTAGCCTGTTTTTCACTCGTTTTTATGTTTATTTCGTGTCGAGTCGACCTTTTGTTTTCAATTAGCGTTAGTTTAGTTTTAATTCTTTTTTAAAGCGGGTTTTCTAGTTTAGTTATATATCAATCAATCAATCAATCGATCAATCAACTTTTATTGGTGGACACAGTCCATAAAAAACACAAAAGAAAACGTGCAAAAGCACAGTAAAAAATGCAATTATATCAACATTTTCACATGTGACTGTACTAAAACCAGGATTATTAGTCAGCAGCATAATGGCATTCTGAGAAATATTCAGTGACAAATAGGCTAAATTTGTAGATCAGATTTCTCAAGAGCGCCTTAAAAGTGTCACTACACCTGGGTTTTTTCAGCAATATCCACATGCAGTCATTATAAGCAACTTGGAGTTTGTGGAGGCTGCAGCTTTTCTTTTTTAGTTTTTGGGAAAAAAAGTTGTACTTTAGTTTTTAGTTAAGTGTTTTTTGCATGGGGTATTTGTCAAAGACGAGATTCAAAAAGGTCAGGAAAAAGTATTGTGTAAATTAAAACATCACGCCAGTAAAAACTGTATTGACTTATGACAGATGAAGAATATATCCACAAGACAACAGCTGTCAGTGTTTGTGTCAAACCTGAATCCACCCCAAACACTGGCTTATGTCTGAAATAAACTGACAAAGACCGAAACTAAACACATTTTCTACATCATTTTAGTTTATGATAGTTTTAACAAACAATACAGCTTCAGTTTTTATTTTTATTTTTATCTATTAATTTTGTAAAGCCTTTTTTGTTTTTTAGTTGTCGAGAATATTTTTTCAACCCCGTTTTCGTTAGTTTTCGTTAACTATAATAACCTTGCTTCAGCTTAAATGTCTGAAATAAACTAGACTAGAAATAAACTGACAAAGACCAAAACTAAAAACATTTTCTGGATCATTTTAATTTGTCATAGTTTTAACACACAATAGATTTTCAGTTATTTTTATTTTTATCTATTTTAAAAAGCCTTTTTTGTTTTTTGTTGGCGAGAATATTTTTTCCCACCTGTTTTATTTCGTTAGTTTTCGTTAACTATAAAATAACCTGCTTCACTGTCCCGCAGACTTCCTGGGCTTTGGTTTGAGCTGTAAGCCCCAGCAGCAGCAGGAGGAGCAGGCGAGCCAGCCTGGGTACAAGCTGTTCCGGCCCCGCGTGGTGAACCAGGCGTCCTTCCCGGGCCTGGGGCCGGGGTGCGGTTGCCCCTCCACGGCCGGCCTGGTCACTATGCACCCCGTGGCCGCCTCTTACCTGCTCAGCACAGCCAGACACAAAGCCCTCTTGCAGGCGGAGAGGAGCAGCAAGCCCGGGGGGCTGTCCCCGGGTCACATCCAGAGCTACATGAAGGAGAGCCGGGAGCAGCTTCACATCCTGACCGACAGACAGAGAGGTTCCGCCCGCCTCCAAGCCTCCTGTCCGGCCATCAAACCCAAAGTGTTCACATGCGAGGTCTGCGGCAAGGTGAGCATGCCTGACGAGTTTGGCTTTATTGTTTTTAATTTATGCATTTTACTCGTTTTCATTAGAGTAAATAAATCGATCAATCTGTCAATCGATAGGCCTTATAGCCACTTTGCCAGGTCAAATGCTGAGCCATATTCCCCGTCTTTTAAACATACTGTGCCCAGATACATCTAATGTTGCTCCTCGCTATCCCTCATGCTGAAATATGGAGTCAGTATTTGGCGCGATGTATGACCAAATCTGTGACATCATAACCTATCTGACAGCAATGTGGCGTGTGGCATTCAAAATACAGCATCAGTCATATCAGGAAAATATCGTAGCTCCATTCTGATACTAGCCTACCTATGTCACATTACTGCTTTTGGTTTTATTGCTTTTAACTGTCTGCATGGAGCATTTTTACTCGTTTTCATCAGAGGTGTGGATTTACTAACGGTGCCAATATTATTCACAACACCTCCAAACACTGACTGATAGAAATCAATATGTCGGCATGATAGGCTACATTATTCGACATAAAACACCAAACTATCAGCCAGGAGGAACCTGATGCAGGAAAATCTGATACAGAAAAATCACCTGAGCAGGAAAATCTAGTGTAAAATATTGAACATCAGTCTCAGGAAATGTGTAACATCCTTCATCACTTAGAGGAAATCTGTGACCTTGAGCCAAGCTTTAATAACCTGGCGGTCTTTATCTCCCTTGTGCCCTGCTATACATTTTGTGTAGGCTACATTTGCAATATTCGTATTACGCTACGCATCGTTGTCCCAACGGGCTTGACATCTGCCTATAGGGGTATTTTTTGTAGTGTTTTAGGCTACATAAAAAAAGAACAAGAAGAAAGGAATTTAATGAAGGAAAAATGACAACATTCACACGCTGAGCATCAGGACTATAATAGTTTTTGTGTATTTAATACATGCCTATTTTTGATATATTTCCGCTCAGGTGTTTAACCTCATTAATTATTGTATTTTGTGTATGGGAGTGTTTGTTAATTTCATATGCTATATTTCTGCTCATGTGTTTAGGATCGTTTTTCTAAGTTGTTTGTGTATTTATTATTATTATTATTATTATTATTATTATTATTATTATTATGGTGTATTTCACATAATTTGGCCTATATTTCTGCTTAGCTGTCGAATAGTTTTGGTGTAGCTTAGGCTATTATCTCTGCTCGGGTGTTAAATGGTTTTTATTTATATACATTTTTAATACAAAATGTTTATATATTAATTTCATGTATTTCTGCTCAGGTGTTTAATGCCCACTACAACCTCACGCGGCACATGCCCGTGCACACGGGCGCGCGTCCTTTCGTGTGTAAAGTGTGTGGGAAAGGCTTCCGCCAGGCCAGCACGCTGTGCAGACACAAGATCATCCACACTCAGGTAGCCTACGCTTTGATCCACAAAAGATTAGCCTACTCATTAGAATGGCTAATCATTGTGCATTATGCAAAATACACACTAATGGCTTACAATATTAATTCCATAATATTATAACCTGGTCATGACGCTATAACAGATCGCATAACAATGCTCTTATATTTGTATCGCTTGTGTGTGTGTGTGTGTGTGTGTGTGTGTGTGTGTGTGTGTGTGTGTGTGTGTGTGTGTGTGTGTGTGTGTGTGTGTGTGTGTGCGTGCGTGCGTGCGTGCGTGCGTGTGTGCGTGCGTGCGTGCGTGTGTGAGCGAGTGTGTGTGAAGGAGTGATATAGTCCTAATTCCCATAATATTTCTATAGGGACTGACATGTGTCTGATTCTCGATAGGGCCGGGGTTTAGTGATCTATAGCCTATAATTTGTGGAAGTTTAGCCTTTCTGTAATATTGCATATTATAAAAAATGTAGAGCACTACCGTTCCTTCTTCTGACGGAACTCATTGCATTTGGTTGATCACTGTAGTAAATGATATAGTAGGCCTATAGGGCTATATAGCATATTCATCCATGTGTTGTTGTTGTTGCAGGAAAAGCCGCATAAGTGTAACCAGTGCGGGAAAGCCTTTAACCGGAGCTCCACCCTCAACACGCACACGCGCATCCACGCCGGATATAAACCCTTCGTGTGCGAGTTCTGTGGGAAAGGCTTCCATCAGAAAGGTAGGCCTATTACGTGAGAATGGCTATTATTAGCATATCAATTGACAATTTCGTAAAATAATACATCTAGAGCTCCAAAATTAATCTATTTTTTTAAAGTCATTGGCTGAAGTTCCCCGAATTTCTTCAAAAGAATAAGATCCCGGGAGAAAAATCACTTTAATATTCCGAGATACTTTTTTATTTATAGGCTATTTGTACCTACACTATCCCTTCTGAAAAATAAATATAATCCCACATGGGTTATTTTTATTTTATTTTATTTTCCTTTCTTTTCCTTTCTTTTCTTTTCTTTTCTTTTCTTTTCTTTTCTTTTCTTTTCTTTTCTTTTCTTTTCTTTTCTTTTCTTTTCTTACAAAAGGATAATATGCTAAACATTCAGGTAAACAGTATAGCAGCACATAAACATTCAGGTAAATAGCACATATAGATCAGGCACAAATGGCTATAGAACATAGAAGGAACATTTTTAAATATAATTACATTAAAAACAGGAGTATGGACTATATAAATACACAAATATAAACAGATTTAGTCAGAGGTTTCAGGGGAAAAACGTTCCATAATGTTTCAATACCTTATTACTTTTTGTTGTTTAGTAATCTGAGTGATTTAAGAGAATTCGGTTAGGAGAAAAGATGAGATCTTACCTCTTTAGAAAACCTCTATTTTTCTATAAAGAAAAAAAAACTTTTGTCTTTGCATAGAGAATGAAATTCGGATATTCAAGGGCGCCATCATCTCTAGATTATCACATAAAGCAGATAATATCCGCAAGATTAAACCCTGTTTACACGTGTCCAACATGTTCCAAAGATATCAACGATGTCATGCAAGACAGTGTGCCGGATTATATTTATTTGTCAGTAGGCTATAGCTTTTATTTAGAGTTACACTTCTGAAAAGAGACTTAATTAATTAATTAATTAATCGTATTAATTAAGAGAATGAACATAATGTAAGTGCAGACATATGGAAGTTATTTTGAGATAGGGCAAAAAACATCTTATATACTGTAATCACCTTGTATTTTTTTATATACCTGTCATTATAACATTCCTGTTTGTTCATTTGCATTTGTATGTATCCCTTTAGAGTTTATCATAAGAATAGCTATGTTGGTCTCCAATCTCCATCTTGTTTCAGCATACATGAATCAACATATTGTGGTAAATTCTATAGGTAGCTTATATTAATAGGCTACTGTACCAAAGTGATAAGTAAATATAGAGGCTGTTAAGGGGGGAAAGCAGGCATTTTATAATGACTTCTAATTCGTGTTTTTTTTTGTCCCCATGCGTCACTATAATATGGATATAGGGATTTATAGTTTTGCTGTGATATTTCTTTCTGAAATATCCTATCATAAAAACTATAGTTATTTTTCCTGAGGGCTGACACAAATCTCTAGAATATAAATAAACATATTTCTTCTACTTTTGTCTTCTATTGCTAAAATATTTCTAGAAATGTTAAATGGACTGCATTTATATCGCTTTAGTCTACCGACCACTCAAAGTACAAAACTACAAAACTACAAGAGAAAACTATAGCTAGCATATGATGCAATGAATGAGTAATAATAACCCTCCTTTTGAAGAATATTACATTTCAAAATAAGAAAGGGAGTGAAAGAGTTGCAATTAGTACCTCCTGAGCAGATTCATTATAACCTTTCATTTATTTTCATGATTTATTCTTACATTTTTCCATTTTCCCCTCTGTCTCAAGTACCCCCCCTCCACTATAGGGGTGATTGATTGATTGATTGATTGATTGATTGATTTATTGATTGATTGATTTTATTATTGATATAAAAGACAACAAAATCCAAGGGAAAGTGTGAACACTTATTTCCAACATGGTCCTTGGTCTTAGAAAAACAGGACATACAGTAACACATAGCATCCTATAAACAATACAGATCAATTAAGAATAAAAAGAACAAGAGATACAAACAGCACAAGTTCAAAAACCATTTCAACAAAAGGCTCAGCATGTTACTCTAGCTTACACGGCAAGATTTAATTTTGTTAGGGATCTTGTTCCACTCCTCCCGCCGTATAGAGGAATGTACTTCTCCCAACCTTGCTTTTTACGTTGGGTAGTTTCAAGTTTGCTACACTAGCTCTCGTGTTCAGGCTATGAGTGTCCCAGACAAACTGAAAGTACTTAGTAAAGTAAATTGGACAAAGGTCATGCGATATTTTATAGACCATGACTGAGTTTTAACTGTTGAACTCTACCTTCAACGGGGAGCCAATTCAACTCTAATGGATTGAGCTAAATGTGTTCTTGGACTGACGTTAAGGATAACCCTCATTAGTTTGAAGCCTGTCTGTTGATCTTTTAGTTATAGCACTGTACCAGAAAATACTGTACAGGTGTAGTCCTAGTGACGTAGCTAAAGCTAAAGTCATCATGGTCTTCTTGTCAAGGAACTTAGATATTCTTATCAAATACTTTGTCCTTGAGTGGATTTTCCCAATGACAGAGTGGGTCATAGCTTCACTCGTCATACACTGATCCAATTGACTTCCCAGATACGTTACACAACACTTTTCCTGTAACTTAGCACCGTTACATTCAACTGAAAAACTCAACTGAATTTATACTTTGTTCCAAAAACAAGACATTCAGATTTCCCTAAGTGCAGGATAGCTTATTGTTGCATAACCATGTGCCTTACATTTTGAAGCCCTTTACTAAGTGATGATCTGACTGATTCTAATCACTCACCGGTTACCAAGGCATACCGAAATAACGGTCATGAACAGGCTGACTCCATGTCATTAATATACAACTAAAATGATAAAGGAACAATAATGCTTCCTTGAGGGACACCAGAGGTGAGGTTTTTTGCCTTTTACCTCCTACTTCTACCCTTTGGACTCTGTCGGAGAGGTATGACTATCCAATTCAGTGCCTCTCCCCCTTAAAACCTATTGCCTTCAATTTACACAGTAGGATTTGGTGATTGACAGTCAAATGCTTTTTGTAGGTCAAGCGTTGCCATTTCGCAATACTTGCACACAGCCAATTTGCTTCTTAATGAAATCAGTTCAGAAGGTCAGACAAGTATCAGTTGAGTAAGAGTGTCTAAAACCTGATTGAAAATCATATAAAAATATTGAACTGGTTGACATCATTAAAAATCTGCTCATGAACAGCCTTCGCTAAGATTTTACTTAAAACACTTCAAATAGACACATGCCTGTAGTTACTTTGTTCCATCTTACTGCCTTTTTTTGTATAAGGCAGTAACTTTTGCCTTTTTACATTACTGTGGAACTTTGTCTGCGTACCCCAGTTTGGGAATTAGTGTGGGTTGCTCTCATAAAACTCTATTGGTGGTTCTCAATGTGGGGTCCGGGGACCACCATGGGTCCTTGAGGGGGTTCCAGGGGCTCCCCAGCAAATTCAGAATCCCATGACTGTCTGTATTGAGATAACAGAGAAACCACGATCAAAACTCACGATGATTACTCACTATGGCTATTCAAATGATCTTGAATCTTGAAAACAGTAATTTTTCTACCTTCTCTAATGCAGGGGTTCCCAAACTTCTCCGACCAAGTAGGCCTACCACTACGTACCAAACCAAATTTCCCCAGGACCTCCCCCCCCCCCCACCCCATAAAATAAAATTTTCTGATTTAACCATGTAATAGCAGCAGAAAGGCTAAATAACAATATAAGGCTACTAGCTGGTTCAAAACACAGTTTGGGAACCAATGCTCTAATGTGTTAACTTATTGTAGACTAAATAAACCATAATGGTGACGTTTAACAATTCAGCAGTTTGCTGGGGACCACCACCCCCCAAGGCCCCTGGTGGTCACTGCACCCCATGTTGAGAACCACTGCTCTATATGCTGTTAAAACTGATCATGTATGTATAGGGGTTCTAGACTTGTTTGTCCTGACTCTCTGTCTCGTCCTTGTCCAGGAAACTACAAGAACCATAAACTGACCCACAGCGGGGAGAAGCAGTTCAAGTGTTCGATCTGCAGCAAGGCGTTCCACCAGGTGTACAACCTGACCTTCCACATGCACACGCACAATGACAAGAAGCCCTTCACCTGCCCCACCTGCGGCAAGGGCTTCTGCCGGAACTTTGACCTGAAGAAGCACATCAGGAAACTTCACGACCTGTCCGGCCCACAGTCGCCCCTCAGGCCTGATGCCAACTAACACTGTACCCCAAAAACTATACCGCATACCATGACCCTGTACCCCAAAAACTATACCCCATACCATGACCCTGTACCCCAAATACTATACCCCATACCATGACCCTGTACCCCCAAAAACTATACCCCATACCATGACCCTATACGCCAAATACTATACCCCATACCATGGCCCTATACCCCAAAACTACACCCTATACCATGACTCTATACCCCAAAACTACACCCTATACCATGACCCTGTACCCCAAATACTATACCCCATACCATGACCCTGTACCCCAAAAACTATACCCCATACCATGACCCTGTACCCCCAAAACTATACCCCATACCATGGCCCTATACCCCAAAACTACACCCTATACCATGACTCTATACCCTGAAACTACACCCTATACCATGATTCTATACCCCGAAACTACACCCTATACCATGACTCTATACCCCGAAACTACACTCTGGCCTATACCATGACTCTATACCCCGAAACTACACCCTATACCATGACTCTATACCCCGAAACTACACCCTATACCATGACTCTATACCCCGAAACTACACCCTATACCATGACTCTATACCCCAAAACTACCCCAAAACTACACCCTATACCATGACTCTATACCCCAAAACTACACCCTATACCATGGCTCTATACCCCGAAACTACACCCTATACCATGACTCTATACCCCGAAACTAGACCCCATACTATGACCCTACACCCCATATCATGACCCTATATACCCTGACTCCAAATCATGATCCTAACCCCCGAAGAAACTCTTCAAGGAACTTTGTGAGCTGTCCGACCCAGACTCAGGCCTGATGCCAACTAACCCCAAAACCACACCCTGATCCTGAAGAGACACCTCAAGGTACTTTGTGACCCGTCCACCCTCCAGTCATCCCCCAGGCCTCATACCAACTACCTTTGTACCCTGAAACTATAACCTGACCATGTACCCAGTAATGTATGCCCTCTGTACCCTGGCCCTGTATCCTGATCTTATACTCTGTATCCTGACCCTATACGCTATACCCTGACACTGTACCCTGATCGTGGCCCTGAAGAAAGACATCAGCATACTTAATGACCCGTCCGGGGCCCAGTAACATCTACCCCTTTTCGACCAAGGCAGTTCCAGGGCTGGTCCGGAGCCATGCCTAATCTCGAAGCAGTCCTTTGTGTCTCAACAGCCAAAGAACCAACTCCCAGCCAGGAAAACTGGTTCCAGAGTGGCACCAACTCTTTGCTGGACTAGAAGAAAGAGCCGCTTACGTCAGGGGCTGGGGGCAGGATTATCGTGACCAACATTTGTTAAATGTTTGTTAAATTCAGACACAATCGCGCTGTGATGATGGACTCAGCTCTGTCTGCGCTATCAGCATATTATCTATCTTCAGTGTTAATAAGAATCAAAATGTGTTCAGTAATTACCTGTCTTTTCGAATGTAATCGCCATTCATAGCAGTCACCCGTGTTGTTTGGATTTCACCACCGAAGATTCGAAAAGCCAGGAGTAACACTTGTAGAGAGACGGAGTCCACCATTGTGGTTGTTGTTATGCTTGAAGATGTCACTAGTGTTGCTGGGAAAGCAGAAGACGTAGACAGATAATGACCGAATGACGTGGCTCTTGGGCCAGCTCAGCTCTAGCCTGTTTGAAAGCAAACCGGTTCTCATGAAGATTCACAGTTGATACAACTGTGAACCGGCTCTAGCATCAGCACTAGGCTCCAGTATCACTTTCCACCAACTGGAACCTCACAGCCAACCCTAACAACACATACCCAACCCTACTGCTGACCAGGAATCCCAACCTGTTCTCAGGGTCAGTCTGAGAGCAGGTCACTGGGGGCTGGGTTTACCCAGGCTATCTGTACTCTACACCCTGACCGTGACACCAAGGGTACGTCATGAATCCTCTGGACCCAGCTGCCCCTCAGACCTGATACTAACTGATCCTGATCATACACCATGGCCCACATCCCCTGACCCTAAATCCCATACCCTGGCCTTATACCCTGCTCTTGACCTTATGCCCTGACCCTAAACCCTAGACGCTCACCTTACACGCTCGCTCTTGACCCCATCTCCTGACCTTATAACCTGCATGTGACACTATACGTTGACCCTATACCCTGAACCCAAACCCCACATTAGAGGTCTGCAACTCGACCCGAACCTGACGGGACCTGTCGGGTATTGGCCGGGTCAGGCTTGGTTTTTAGATAAGTACGGTAATTCAGTTCGGGTCGGGTCTATGACTTTTAACTGGGAATGTTTTAATGGGGTTTCGGGTGGGGTTTTGGCTTCAAATGTTGCATTACATTCGAGCTTAGTTTCGGGTCGGGCATTGAACATCGCAGGCCTCAGGCTGGGCTTGGACTTAATTCCCAGGCCTGTGCAGACCTCTATATACCCTGACCTTATATCCTGCTCTTAACCAAATATCCTGACTTTATACGATGCTGATACCTTGAGTCAGACCCTGACCCTAGCCTGGAAACACAAACAGCCGCCCCCCCTGCCCGACGGCTGGCCACTAAGCTCTTCTCTCTCAGCCCATGTGAGAGTCCTGAACTTCACGGAGGACAAGTAGGACTTTTTCCATCACCTGTCCCCTTATCGTTAGCCCATCATATTATTATGGTGGCTAATTATCATATCAATAGCCACCGATTCTTATTCGTTTTCATTGTTATTGATTTGGATCTCAAGATGTGAGATTGGTGAACTCTGAGACCAGAGATGTAGTGGAGGGTAGTTTTACCCACTTTTTATTTGCAGAATAGAGGTTATACCGTCAATTTTAATCTGATATAATCATTTATGACATAAACTGATACATGGGATATTTAAGGGGGAGAGAGCATAGATTAATGCTTCTCTAAAACTATATCTGATTTTTCTTCCCGCTGGTGGCTGCCTGAGGTGACCCAGCCTGTTCTTCACTGTGCCACTACATCACTGGTCCTGACTTACAAGCGGAACTTTTTCCCATCCTTATTTTTATTTCGATCTCAGGATTATTGTACAAATATTTTATATTTATTTTAAAGTTTAACACTGTTATAACTTAAAAGAAGTGAAGACTATATAAATAGTTTCGTGTGACGCCGAAAGCTGAACGTTTTCTGAGGCTGAGCAACAAGCCTGCTGCTGTACAGACCTGTGCAGGAACCATAATAAAATCACCCGTGCGTGTTCCGTTTGTCTTCTGGCTTTGTTTCAGGTTTTCAGTGCAGTAAGAGGAAAGAAAGGAGGATGGGGCGTCTTATTTATGATTATTTCTTAATTCAAGATTCAAGATGATTTTAATAGCCATAGTAAGTAAACGGGTTACAAACGAGGAATTTGTCTTTGTGCAGTTATGCAGCGCAGCGATCACAGCAATACAAAACATGGAGCAGACAGAAAGACAACCTTCAAATTATAAATTATAAAGTGCAAAGTAAAAGACCTTTAAAGTGACATTTAGTGGAGTCCATGTTAAATGTCCATGTGGTAAGTCCTTAAGTGATGTACAGTATAATGGGGGGATGGGGGTTGTGTCCGTGGGAGAATGTCCATGTAAAATGACTATGTAAAAGTATGTGTAAAATGTCAAGTAAAGTCCTTTAAGTGTCTGTGGGATAATGTCCTTGGGGGGGGGGGGGGGGGGGGGGTTGGGGGTCCATTGCAGAGGCGGTCATTGAAGCGGTGGATGGCAGTTGGGTAGAAGCTGTCCCTGTGACAGGAGGTTCTGGTACTGCCAGACACCGGTCTTCTGCCATGGGGGAGGACCTTGAAGAGTTTGTTTTGTGTGGGAGGGGTCGGCCATACTTTTCTGAGACAGCTTTAGCATCCTGGCAGTGTGTAGGCAGGGCCGTAACCAGGGTTCCGAAATAGGGGAGGTCCAGCAAGGGGAGACGGATTCGGTGGCGCCGCAGAAAAAAAATTGAGGGTTTTTTCCCCCTTTTTAGCCATATTTAGAGTAATATATCATTTTAAATCAACATTAGGATTATACTGTTGTGATGTCATTATTCAGTATATTCTCTTTCATGTCACCACCTGCTCAGCTCTCCTGTCAACATAATTGTAATTAACAAACACAAACTGTTTTAGCCAAATTCATATCAAAATGACACCTACAAACACAGGTACACAACCCAAGCCGTACACAACACACAAAGTCATCACCGATAATAAAAAAAACATACAGAGGGACATTTATTTATTCCTGATAGGAACGATTGAAAAATAAAATAAAATATATTATGTTGTTTTTAACTTTACACCACCTCTTTTTGTTACTTATTGGGTCATGAAACTGAAACCATGCATATAGCCACCTGCATACCTGACTTCAGGAGCTTGGCAATTGGCATCATGCATGATTAGCCAGTAGCATCCCAACGTGTCACACAGGTAACATTACTTAAGAGACAGACTAGACACTTACTTTCTTGGTTGTTGCTAAAAAATCTGTCCGTGTCACTCACTGTCTGTCGTTCACTTCGCTCACTGTCTCGCAGCTCGCTCACCTTCAATTATCTCGCCAGGCAGACAGACAGTCATCACTCACCACCATGCTGCTGCTCTCTCGGAATCAAGTTACCGCGGACGCGGCGTCAGATGACTTCCTGCCTGACCTGCCTTTCGTTTCAAAATAAAAGCGATCCCGTGTTTTTCATGCTTTTCCATGCAGATTGTTTTATATATAAAAAAAAAAAAAAATCCTCTGAAATATTAGGGGAGGTCCGGACCTCCCCGTCCTCATAGCTAGTTACGGCCATGTGTGTAGGTAGGCCCACATCTGACCATAAACAGTACGGAGGCCAAATAATTATATATTATAATATATAATAATCATGTATTCTCAGACTCAGAGCACTTTTTATTTGTAATGATAAAAGGAGCACCACATGAGCACCACACAAAAATCAGAAACTAAAAATGAGGTTCTGTCCGCAATAGGCTTATCAAATAACTGATTACAAATTAAATAACGTATTATTCAACAGTGGAGAAATCCATTCTCATAGGCCACAATAATAGTCATGTTTTGCAAATGATTTGGTGGCCCACTTGAAATATCTTCACAGCCCACCAGTGGGCACCGGTCCCACAGGTTGGGAATGGCTGCTATTAGTCTGACTGCCTGGAAGCAGGCTGTGGGTCTAATGGCCCATTTCCACCGCAGGTAGTAGCGCGATCCCGCTCCGCTCGACTCGATAAATTGTCTCATTCCACCACTAAAAACTGTCCCAGCCCGGGTTGTATTGGAGTCGAGTCGTGCTACTTTTCGTACCTGCCTCGTCGTGGTTCTATTCTGTGAACCCGGGTTCATACGGTGACGTGAAAACATTGTTGACGACTGATTGGTCAGGCAGAATCGTGTTTACTCTGTCTACTGACTGCAATGCTGGCGGCTGCATACCAGTTTAGTGGGCTTACCTTATCTTCTGTTATGTATATTTCCATCAGTCTTTTGTGTTGCTGCCTTCGCCTCCAGTGAAATAAAATCGTGGCGGGTGTTCAATTAGAAAAAAGTCCGCTGCTCAGGGAGTCAGGAAGCTCTGTAGCTGAGTGCAGGCTGCAGCGCTCCGCTAGGCCGCAGCGGGTGTTTGGTGAAGCCGCGGTCTTGCCTGGTGGAGAGGCCGCGGGGTACAGGCTTCATTCACTCTGTTGCGCCTCTCCCGTCCCCGCACAGCGCAGCACATGCATGTGAGTTTGACTAACTAAAGTGATATCCATTCTCCTGGCCGCTTGTCACATTTGCCCATGTACACTGTAGGTCATTTAGAGGCACCAGTATTTCATAAACAGTTTAAAAGTTCTGTGGATGGATTTAATTGTAACGTTATGTTATAGCCTACTTCGGCTATAAGCGAAGGACAGATATGCGGTCGCTATGACGACCAGCTGTGGGCGGGGGTGGGTGCGAGAGCAGCCCAGCCTAGGGCAACATCTGGGAAAACTAGCTAGCAAGCACAAAAAGGAACGCCAACCGCTAGCGAACTAGCGGTCCTCGGAGGAAGCTTAGCTATACACTAAGCTAACGTGCTCAGGTAACCCTCGTGCAGAGTGGCTAAAGCCTAGCAGACCCTAACACGGGAAGCTAACGATAGCTAGCGGGCTGACTCTGGTGAGAGCTAAGCTAACTAGTAGCTAGGGTAAGCCGAAGCTAACCCTAGACCACGAGGGAAGGCTAGCGACCCTCACAACTGACTAGCTGGGGCTAGCAGCTTGGTCCTCAGAGGAAGCTAAGCTATACACTAAGCTAACGCGCTCAGGTAACCCTCGTGCAGAGTGGCTAAAGCCTAGCAGACCCTAACACAGCAAGTGTTACTTTCTTTAGTAATACAAAACAAGAAAAAGCACTTAGCTTGGTCCTGGAATCCGGTTCCGCCGCTCAAGCAAAGGAAGGTGCTTGCTGGAGTAAAGTCGACGGTCAGCTGTCAGCTGTCTGTGTCCGCTGTTCTTGTTGAAGCGTGAGCAGTTAAGACAGAGTTGGCCAATGAAGCTAAGAGCTAATGCTAGCGTAGGTCGAGAGAGAAAGCACTGCATGCACGGGATTTTCTCACAGGGCTTTCTGAGGTGAAAGATCATTATTGCCTCAAATATCAGATTAAGACGAGATGAAAAAAGTTGCGCTATAAGAACAATCTAACTGTGTTAGTTTTGCTAAGAAGTTTTGATGGAGAAAAATTAGTTAAAACATTGTTAATTTACCCTTTTACCGAAATCATGTTGGCAGCAGCACGCCGAGCTGCATGCAGGCTCAAGAGGCCTTGTCAGTGTTGGAGCTTGTCAATAAATCATTGTCCCATTGGCTCAAGTGAGCATGGGCGCCTGGCCTATCCCGGCGCTTGACTGCTGCGTAGGCGGGCACAGGGCGTGGTTATTGCGGAGCCTATGTGCGATTCGAAATAACGCCCCCATGATGGCTTCATGCGCCAGTGAGCAGCCTCGGTCCGAATCAAGCCCCCAGGAATAGCGCTGGGCTGTGAAGCCATTTGAACATGGTGGCGAAGCTCTGTATTGCAAGTCACGTGACGCCTTGCAGCCCAGAAAGGAACATTCCCATCCACTTGCATGGGGACCCCGGCAGCTGTTAAACCCAGGGGAATTTTTTTCCGGGTGTCACTCAAAAACGACTTTTAATTATCAAATAATTGTTTATGGGGCATTTTTTCTTCAGAAGCCACTAAGAGCCGTATACGGGTGTATTTTCTTCATCTACATCTACATCCATGGGTGGGAGGGGTGGGCGACGTCATGGAATATGTCATGGCACACATGCACACTTCGCCTTGGGCTGGCACATAGCTACGCAACAACCACGCCCTGTGCCCGCCTACGCAGCAGTCAAGCGCTGGGATTGGCCAGGCGCCCATGCGTGAGACGAGACACGTGAGACTGACAAGGTGAAGGCCACAACAGACTCGTCGCCTCATATAAAGCTTAATAACAACTGATTCACTTGGACTGTCTATTCATAGTATTCCCATGATGTCACATGCATTTCCGACCAATATGGCACTTTACACTACACACAGCTCATTGGCTGTGTGTAATTAGATTGTAATCACCTGTTAATTGATTTATTACAATCAGACCAAGATGTCTGTGTGGTGATGTCACAGAATACTATCAATAAACCACTGGTCTACTTGTTGCTGTGAGTTTTGTATTGTTGTGCTAACATTCTGGTATGATAAACATGGACCTGGAACCATTCTGCCTATGTTTGAATCTGGTTTTGTATTTTGACACTTATGAGCACTCAGTGCAGACTCAGAGTAGTTAACTGTTTCTTTAATGATTAATACATGTCAGTTCGTGAATATATTGGTTAATCATTAGATAGTTGCTGATTAGTCGGTCAATTCCTGAATAGAGTGGTTAATGATTAGTAAATGTGAAAATAATATTAATAATTGAAAACAAAATAATAATAAAAAATATATTATACCACCATATCAATTGGGTTAGGGTATGGTCGTGGTTAAGAAAACCCTAATCTAATCTTAACCACATCTATTTTACTTGCTGCATGTTCTGTGTGTTTGAGCTGGGCTGTAGTCCAGTGGTGAAAGACCATGCCTTCCAACCCAAAGGTTTGTGGTTTGAATCCCGGTACGGACACTAAAACCTTTTCAAGTCTTTCATTGGGAAAGCCATAACAAAACTGCCTAGAGATCCATTGTAAGTTACCTAGGCTGATGGTCTAGGGGTTAAGGCGGTCACCTTAACTCATTCACCGCCAATGACGTCTTTGACGTGTTATCAGCAATGGCCTTCCCCGCCAAGGACGTGTTTGACGTGTTTTTGTTTTTATTGGTGCAGCGCCTGCAGCAAACACTTGCCCAGCCTGTCACACAGACACAGGTCCCTGCCTTCAAAGGGTAGCCGACAGCACGCGATCAAACACATACCGCAGCTGTTGTTTTGAAATTGATGCAAGAGGAAATGCAGAGAACGGGTAACGCTTCCTTGTGCAGACAGGAGAAACATTGAAACGCCGAGCTGGAGTCGCCTTCCTCTGTGCCAGCCAGGAGAAAACGGGAGAAAGTAATCAAGAGATGTGTTTGATCATCGGAGGAATGAGGAAATGATCGATCAGTTTGCGAGGGCGGTGAGGACGTGTTGAATAGCCGAGGGGAAAACGGGAACGATCATAGATATGACAGGGAGACATGGACGAGGACGGTGTACCAGAACAAATCAAAATAAACACAGGAACAGCTAGGCAGCAGCGGGCAGAAGGCACTCACAGCAGCCCGCTGTCCTTCTCAAGAGCTCTTCAGTTGGTTCATGAAATCGCTGGGCTGCTCGCCCTCCAGTGTTGCTCCTGGCCAATCCCAGCGCCACAGGGCGTGGTTATTGCTTATCCTATGTTGGGTTAGAAATCTAAAAGGGGGATCGTGTGTGTGTGTGTGTGTGTGTGTGTGTGTGTGTGTGTCTGTCTGTCTGTCTGTCGGTGTGTCTGTCTGTCTGTCTGTCTGTCTGTCTGTCTGTCTGCACACTCACACCGAGTAAACTGTATTGTTGAATGTAAAAAAAAAGCACTTCATGTGTGTATATATATATATATATATATATTTTTTTTTTGTCATTTGTGTCCTAACGAATAATATTTACATGTCTGATGTCAATACAGTTCAAAATAAAAGAATTGAGAGTGAGTTATGCCTGAGATTGTGCCCTTTTACAAAAATGCTTTTTTCTCCCTTTTCTCTTCCCAGACAGGCTTTTTTGGTGAACATGGGGTGTATAAAAAGGGTTATAAGTAGAGTACAGAACATGCTAAAAGCTAACTTTCTTTTTGGGGGTGAAAGTAGAGACTTAGATCTTCATTTCGAGGTATTGGACATCACTGTAGTCCTAGTACAGAATTTACTGTGGGTCTTGAAAGATGACCAAACATTATGGAAATACTTGGCCTGTGCCAAAAATGCCAGTCAGATATTGGCAGTGAATGAGTTAACAGACCGCATTGTATGCGGAGAAGTGCAGGTTTGATTCCTGCAGGGGATTTGAAGTCGTCTCCCCACCCCTCCCTCCCCACCCTCATCCCCTCCTCCCCCCACCCCTCCCTCCTCCCCCCCCCCATCCCCTCCTCCTCCCCCCCATCCTCTCCCTCCTCCCCCCACCCCCGCTCCCACCCCTCCCTCCTCCCTCCCCCACCCATCCCATCCCCCCCTCCCTCCTCTGCCATCTCCCGGTCTCCTTCCTTCACCGTGTTCTCACTCAACCACTCTCACCATCTCTGCAGGGACTGTGCCCGCTCCCCTCTCTCCTCTGCGGGTCAGTCCCTGCAGAGATGGTAGTAGAGTGGTTGAGTGCGAACAGGGTGAGAGGAAGCAGGCCGGGAGATACATAGATAGATGGCAGAGGAGGGAATTTTGTTGGAGGGAGCTAGAGGGAAGGAGAGGTGACAGGAGAGGGAGAGGTCAGACAGTGGGAGGGGAGATGGTGGTGGACTGGTTGTCTCCTATCTCGCTCTCCTGCGTCTCTCCCTGTCCTCTCTATCCTCTCTCTCTATCCTGCATTGTCGTATCTCTCTCCTGCCTTGGCCTCTCTCTTCTCTTGCCTTGTCCTCTCTCTTGCCTTGTCCTCTCTCTCCTGCCTTGTCCTCTCTTGCCTTGGCCTCTCTCTCTCCTGCCTTGGCCTCTCTCTTGCCTTGGCCTCTCTCTCTCCTGCCTTGGCGTCTCTCTTCTCTTGCCTTGGCCTCTCTCTTGCCTTGTCCTCTCTCTTGCCTTGGCCTCTCTCTTGCCTTGTCCTCTCTCTCCTGCCTTGTCCTCTCTCTTCTTGTCCGCTCTTCTCTCTCCTGCCTTGGCCTCTCTCCTGCCTTGTCCTCTCTCTTCTTGTCCTCTCTTCTCTCTCTTGCCTTGTCCGCTCTCTTCTTGTCCTCTCTCTTCTCTCTCCTGCCTTGTCCTCTCTTCTCTCTCCTGCCTTGCTTTGTCCGCTATCGAAATCGCTGTCCGTTCTCAAGAGCTATTCAGTTGGTTCATGAAATCGCTGGGCTGCGTGCCCTCCAGTGTTTGTGGTGTGGGAGATTCCAGCTGTCAAAAGACAAAAGACTTGCTCCTGGCCAATCCCGGCGCTTGACTGCTGCGTAGGCGGGCACAGGGCGTGGTTATTGCGTAACCTATGTGCGAATAGAAATCACGCCCCCATGATGGCTTCATGCGCCAGTGAGCAACCTCCGTCCGAATGCATTGGTGGGCGTGGCTTGTCCCCTATCCAGTTCTTTGAAATACATCCATGGTTATATTACTGTTACTGCTAAAAGTAATATATTAGGCCTACATGTAATATGTTACTTTTGTAATGAGTTACCCCCAACACTGCTCTCCAAAACTTAAAATTTAACAATTACAGCTTGAGTTCACCCAAAACTAGCAGCTCATGCGACCAGTGGTGAGATGTCATGGCTGGGTAGATTTGGTGTATCAAAACGGTGCATAAAATAGTCACAGCCAAAGAAGCCAGCCACTAAGGCCATGTTCACATTACACGCAAATCCAAAAAGTCATTAATCATTATCTTGATTGGTTTCCCAAATCTGATTTGGTAGTGTGTCCGCACTGACACAAATCTGATTTGGGCAAGTGTTCAAGTCGGATCTGTGTGTCCAGATACAATGAGCCAACATACAATGTTTCTGGCAGTGTGTGTGCATGTCTGCTCTCTGCTCTTCAAGTCCCCGCCCCCTGCAAAAGACACTCTCAAATCTGATTTGGGTGATCAGCGCGTCCACACTGAAGTCACATCAGTCGAAAGCAGATTGGAAAATACCTCCATATTTTGGGACAAGTGACACAAATCAGACTTGGAGCGTCCAGACTCATAAAACCAATCTGGATAGAATCATTAATAGGTCATTCAAGTTCACAAATCAGAAGACTGTTTGGTGTGAGTTCCAAGATCATGTCAACAGCCTGATCCTTCAATGCTGTGCTGGAAAGTCTGGTCACATATGGTATGACATCTTGGTTTGGGACTCTTATGGTCCAGTTTAAATCCAGAATTGAAAAATTGGTAAAAAACTGCAATGAAAGTTATCAGAAGGAAAGAACATCTGTCCCTGCAGTCTACCTTAGAAAAAAAGGTAGACAGTCAGGCCCATAGAATTCTGAAGGACCATTCTCACATATTTTCAGAATATGATTTATTACCTTTACAGAGCGAGCAGATGTAAACGTAATTGCTACAAGCTCTCCTTCCTCCCAAATTCTTTAACACTTCTTAACAAACAACCGGCTCGATCCTCATTCCTCACAGTTGTAGTGTCCCTCTAGTGTTGGTAGGAGGCATGAAGGCTCCTCGTTTTTCATCCTGCACATTCGTTTTTGTTTGTGGAAGATCTGCAACGTGACACCTCTTACATGCCTCCAATTCAAAGAGTTGTGCAATATTTTGTCTTTTTAATCTCGTTTATATATTCTCCAGTGTGTCTTTGCAACATTGCGAGGAATTTGATTTGATTTATTCATGTATTTTAATTGGTTTAAGAGCAGTACATCTTTCTTTTTTATTCTAATATGGCATGTGTGTGTGTGTGTCTTTGGTGTTACGCTGCCTTGCTTTATTGATGACTTTGGCCCAAGAAAAATTTCCCCTCGAAGTTGATCTTATCCGATTAGAACTTTACACGTTTTAAACTGAAGCAAGCAGACATGGTCTCACATTTAGAGTTTCACTGTCTTTTCACAAAGACTTCATATTTTACATTACAAATGACATTATCAAGCAAACCCTTTAAAATAACCCCCTCTCAAATCATTTATTTAATATGAAATAAAACCCCTAAAGTACAAACTCAGTCTGACCAGAGGAACCAGAGACTGGAGAGCAGACCAGGTGGAGGGCTTCACTCACTCACTCACTCACTCACTCAATAGGCGTTTTGGGACCAGAGGAACGTCTTCATAGTTGTAATTACTCCCTTTTTATTTTTCAACTCGAGTGAATGAGCGTTCAGGTGAGCGTCACCCGGGGCAAAATCAGTGTCATCGGCGCTCATCGCTAACGTTAACCCGCCATTTTGTGTTTGAGTGTAGCTAGATTACAATGTAGTAGCTAGCAAGTCACAATTGAATAGCTTGTCTCAGACCAGGGGCTTTTAAAGTCTGAGACTGTGGGCCTCTCCCCTCAGTAAAGCTTGGAAAGCCATCCCCCCCTACAAACACTGGACAATTACTATAACTGAGCCAAGACAGCCTGATGTTGCTGTTTGCCAAACTTCAGATGATACCAAATACATAAAAGGTCTGTCTGAAGGCTTTTATTTGTTTCCGACTCTGGGAAAGCGGGCAAAATGGCAAAATTCCCCCAAACTTCTGAATCTCTGACCCACCTCGAACCAAATCATACACATTTAGACTATCCTATAGGGTTAGGTTTAGGTTCTATGTCATCTCCTTTTGATAACCAATATAATAGCTAATAATATTTTTCCACGTATTCACTGAGCCACCCCTGAAACTGTTTGGAGCCCCGCTGGGGAGGCCCGCCTCCCACTTTGAAAACCTCTGCTATAAGCGGTTTTCACATAATTGTGTTGATAGGGAAGAGTTTGAAACCTAGCTTATGTCCTGTCAGTTATTGTACTAGCAAACACTGCAACAGAAAGCTGGAGGCAATTTAGAATGTTTATGTTATTGAGTTGAAACCATCATTAAACAAAAAATGAAAAACACAATTTTCTCAGCAACTGAGCAGGAAACAGATTCTACCATTGAAGTCCGCATGACTTGACTTGCTAGTTAGCTAGTGTTTCAGTCACTCAGTGGCTTTTTCAGAAATCGTTACGTGAAAAGGTAGTTTTCATTGGTTTACGTCACTTCAGCGTTCCTATTGGCTGTATGAATGCAAACAGAAAAAAAAACCTTGAATGTCTGTAGTTCTCGAGGGAGCTCTCCAGGGGGCAGTTCCTCACAAGGAGTCCCCACAATGGATTGGTCCGAAAATGCCTATTCACCCACTCAACCATCCATTCACTCACTCATCAATTCACTCTCTATATATTTTGTGATCCTTTCTCTTCTAGCTTATTGTGCTCTGTCTCTTTCTCTTCACTCTCACAGCAATATGGCAAACGAGACGGTCCAGGCATAAGGCAAAAAAAACAAAACAACAACAGAGTGATGTCACTATTTCTGACTTATGATGTCACTGTTTCTGACTGATGATGTCATATTGTCTGACTGATGATGTCACTGTTTCTGACCGGCTGGAGACTCGGCCTGCGGTCTGCTCTCCAGTCTCTGTTGGCTCGGAGGAGAAAGCAACAGACATACATGCAGACAGGCATGCAGAAAGACAGACTGCCAACGGTGGCTGCTGGTACTTAGCAATTAATACTTAAAATAGAAAAGGACCCCTCTCTTTATAAAAAAGCAAATATGTTCAAAGCCACGTCTTCCTCAGCACCGTTTGTTAGAAAATTAAAAGAAACTCAGTTGTTTCAGTCTAAACTTCTTATGGTCTCAGTGAAACTCAAACTCCTCGAGCGTCTTGAGGACCTTGTTGCAAAGTTCTCGAGCGTCTCCCGAGGACCTGGTTGTAAAACTCTCGTGGTCTCAGTGAAACTCCACAAACTCCTCGAGGGTCTTGAGAACCTGGTTGTGAAGCTCTCAAGGCCGGGTCTTGGGGACCTGGTTGAAAGTTCTTGAGGGTCTTGGGGACCTGGTTGTAAAGTTCTCGAGCATCTTGAGGACCTGGTTATAACATTCTCCTGGTCTCAGTGGAACGCCACAAACTCAGCAAGCCCCTTGATGACCTGGTTATAAAGTTCCCCTGGTCTCACTGGAACTCCACAAACTCCTCGAGCATCTTGAGGTTGTCAAGTTTTCGAGCGTCTTGGGGAACTGGTTCTAAAGTGCTCCTGGTCTCAGTGGAACTCGACAAACTCCTCGAGTGTCTTGGGGACCTGATTGCGGTAGGTGATGCGGTGGTGGCGCACAGCGCGCGCTGCCAGGCACTTGAGGCTCATTTTCATCTGTGTCTTGAGCAGGATCTCGGACACGCCTGTGGTGCTCTTGTCCAGCGGAGTCTTCTGCTGCTTGTTGGTCATGTCCGTGTGAGCACCCGCCTCCACCAGGCTGATGATGATGGCGTGCAGCGTGAGGAAGTCGCTGATTGGCCGGTTGTACTGGACGATGACGTGCAGCGGGCTGTTGCCCTCGTGGTCCACAGCGTTGACGCGCGCGCCGCAGTCCAGCAGCAGCTTGGTCACCTGGGAACGGGACAGGAGGAGACAGGGAACAAAACTTTAACTTTCTAAAACTTTAACTTTCTGGCTTAGCTGCCAAGGCGGTTGGTAGATGAAAAACAAAAAAACGAAAGAAAAAAAATTACTTTTTACCGGCCAAAAAAAAAGAATATATATCCGTATATATATATATATTTTATAGCCGCTTGGATGGTTGGGTCCGGTCACGCTCATGCGTGTTACACGGACAGACGCCTGTGGGGATCGGGTGCCGTGTTCGGAGGCCTCTCGGCCTCCTTCCCCGGTGGGAAGCCCAGGAGTTTCACTACATAAATATGCTAGAGTTGGAGGCAGTTCACGTGGCTCTACGCCACTTCTGAGATCAGATACACGGTCACCATGTACTGATGATACGTTCAGACAACACCACCACGCTTACATAAACTGTCAGGGTGATGTCCAGTCGAGGGCCATGAACCAGTTGGCGACAAGAGTACACCGGGGGGAGCATGCCCACCTGCTATCTGTCGGCGGCCCACAGATACCAGTTGAACTTGGGCGCAGACCTGTTGTCGAGGGGCAACCTCCCCCAGTCAGAGTGGTGTCTTTCAGTTCATGAAAGGTGTTTGCAGGTTAAGTCAGCGGACGTGGAGTACTTTCCCGAAGTGGGACTTGGGACTTGGGCCTAACCCCGCTTACCAGCCGAAGAATATCAATGCCAGCTTCAGGTCTATGGTCGTACACCTGGCAGCTTTTTGCCCTCCTCCCTTTAAACTCAACAGAGGAGCAGTGGTTGCATGCGCTATGCCCTGTGCGGGCGCTCCTGGCCTACGTGGACATTTACGACTCTATCACCTCAATTCAGCTTTATCTTTTGTACTGTTTGAGAAATCGCAGTTTATGTTTAATGTTTTTTTTTCCAGCCTTCATAATGGGACCCTATGGAGCCAGCCTTGAGTGTCTCACTCCAGCAGGCTGTACTTCTTACTTAAATGTAGGAGAATCATCAACACGCATGAGTGAGGGGTAGCCTACTGCTCGCATGGCAAAACAGCTCAAGGGATGCATAAGACGAAAAAGGTTGGGAACCACTGGGCTAAACTAATCTAGATGCAGAAGCAAGAGAGCAGAGCAAGTTCAAATGTACAGATCAGACTCGCCTAACAGTACTGAAAAAGGTTTTGTGACAAGCAAGGATCAAGGGACACATAACAAAATTCAGTGGTTGTGTCTATTGTCTCTAGAATATTTGAGAGAAATTAAAACAATAGACAATAGCACGGATTTGCATTTCTATTAACCCTTTATTTTATTTTTTTTAGATACCCACACGCCTGTTGGCCTGGCCTGGGTGGAGTCAAATTCCCTGCCTGAATTATGGTCTCAGTCCGCCACTCATTACTATTATCAGCACTTCAACACTTTCAGTGACAACTGCTAACCCACCTAAATCAACTTAATTTGTATTCCAGGGTTTCCGCCATGTTGTTTCAGTAGAGGCCGCTTCAAAAATAATCAAAAATTGTATTCTTTATAATTACATGACTCTGCATAAGCTTTTACTTTGAAAATCTGGATACACAACGGTCAGCCGAAGCCAATGCCTAGTCGTCTACTATGGCCCACTCTGTCCCTGATTGGCATAGCCCAAACATTTGTGATGATTTGGGCTGCCGGATGGGATGTTCCCCCCCACACCCACCACCGCTGCTGCTGGGAAAAAATCCTAGAGGAAACACTGTATTCGTTTTAGTGGGGAGTATTTTTCCAAACAGTTTTTGTTTAATTTGCTAAGAGTACAATTCTGATAGAAACCCTGAATCCTTCTGTTTGTTTGGCATGAACATATTTTTTGTTTTCTATTCTTTTTGTATTTATCAGAGGTCAGTGAAATTGTTACGGATCGCCCTTGCCAGCTTAGATATGATAAATGTTTTCTTCCATTTGCTTTGGCTGTTCATCCTTTGATCTGTTGGTCTGCTCTATATTGGGTTAGGGTTAGGTTATCTGCGTACCTGTGTGTTGGGTTAGGTTATCTGCGTACCTGTGTGTTGGGTTAGGTTATCTGCGTACCTGTGTGTTGGGTTAGGTTATCTGCGTACCTGTGCATTGGGGAAGCTGCAGACATCGTTGGTGTGGAAGTCGTCTACAGGTGTGTTGGAGCTGATGGCCAGGTGCAGCAGGGAGGAGCCCTCTCTGGAGCGCGGGTCCAGCCTGATCAGCTCATAGATGTGCTTGTTGATGCGAGCGCGCTCGTCTTCACCACAGACCGTCTTGGTGGAGATACAGACCTGTTCTCCAAAAGAAGACAAACTTTTAATCTTAATCTCTTACTTTTACGAAGGCAATTATTTGCCAACCAGATATTAGGGCTGTCAATCTTCCTCTATAATCTAATTCGAGTGCTTTATTATTTTAATATTCGATATTTATTCAAATCTTTTATGAATTTTTAATGCTCAAATTTAGCTTATTTCTCTCTACTTATAGGCTTATATAAAGCCTAATAATAACTATACACTATCAGGATCTTGTTGTTATGTACCATTCTGTCCACTAGAGGGCAGTCCAACCACTCAAATGTTCTGTTGTAACATGACATTGAATGAGATATTACATGAGGTGATAATAAACTTACTATTAAACTAGTTTATGAAATGTGCAAGTCAATTTTAACTCGTAGTGAATCAAACGTTCAGTTTTTTATTTACCCAGTTATAAATTACTGCTTTTATCTTGAAGGTCAAAATGCCTAGCTTCCTGTATTTTGTCTATTTCTAACGGGATTGATTTAGCTTTATAGGATTAAACTTAAAAACAATGATTTGCCAATGCGATTCACTTGTGCTATAAGGCTGTATTGATCAGCTAGTTGAATGCTCCTATATTGTATATCATTGTCTTCCATGGCAAAGGGGGCCTGTGTCAATGCGTTTTGCCACTTTACACAGCGACAGTAAAGGCGGTTACATATCAAGAGCGATGCGAAGATACAGCACAAAATTGCGATGCGGATTTTTACCCACCTGTCAATCACAGCAACAGATGTGTACACGTCGGAAAGAGAATTTCTGAAAAATCGACGTTGGTCCGAAAAAATAAACACCGCAATCACGCTCAGCGAAACTTCGCCGTTGGTATGCACGGTTGCATTGACTGATATAGGTTTGGAAAATATTATTGACGTGCGGATTAATCATATATATAAAATGAATAATCTGATTTTATTCATATTTATTGAAATCGAATTATATTCAAATCTCGAAATTCGTTCCAACAGCCCTACTGGATATAGTAGGAAAATATGAGTAACTGTAACTTAACAGACCAGGTAGAGGAAGGTGAACACGTTGGACTCGTAGTTGTCTGTGGCCTGAGGAAGCTCCGCCTCGGGCACCGCCTCCAACCGCGCCATGCTGCGCTGGATCTCCAGCACACTGCAGCTCAGCACCTAAACCACAACAGACAGGACAATGAGTAGGGATGGCTATCATATTGTTAGGATGTTATCAATACTGCTTATCGATACTACTCTCCATAATGTGGTGCAAACAATAAAGACATGACGTGACATGACAATAAAATCTGTAAGATACTGTACATAGTAGGGGTGTCACGATACACTCAGTTCACGATACGATACGTATCACGATACTGGGTTCACGATAACGATACGATACGATACGATTTTAACAATATTTTTTTAAACTTGAATAATGACAATATATGACTGGAAAAGTAGTATTTTATTTGAAATGCACAAATACAAAACATGCTGTTGTGGGAAATTGTTATTACAATAACAACTAGAAAAAACATGAGATTGGAGATAAGGCTTATCTTGAAATAGAATGAGTTACACCGTCACTTAGATTTACTTTGAAACTAAAAGGTTTCTCAGCAGTATAAATTCTCATTATGCATCTTCAGTTTTTCTTCAAACTCAAACAACAAGACTTTTCTTAGTCTATTTTTTATGCATCTTCAGTTTTTCCTGTCAAGTAAACAGTTTTGCCAGAAACTCAATTGAATGGTTTCTCTCCTGTATAACTTCTCATGTGTCTCTTCAGAGACTTGTTCAACTGAACTACTTTCCACACATTGAACTTCAACAAACAAAGACGTTTCTTTGTCTACTTTTGGAAAAAAAAAAAAAAAAAAAAAAAAAAAAAAAAAAAAAAATCACGATATGAGATTTCATCTCAACGATACATATCGTGACGTTTTACTATCGCGAAATTTCGTGGGACGATATATTGTGACACCCCTAGTACATAGTGTAGATTGTTTGTTTCCACCAGTTTGATGGTAACTTATTCTTACATCTCTACACTCAATCTGGGTGAAAGTGTATGTAAAAAAAAAGGGGGGGGGATAGCGGCCATGTTGGTAGCCTATTTATTATGCAAAGTAGAGTGCTATAGATAGATTCAATGATAAATCTGAGTATTACAATGTGTTTCTAAAACTCAAAAACCATAAAATGGACACCGAGTTTGCTAAAAGCATCAATAGTTATGGTAAAACGTATAGGTAGGCGCTATCTTGGAAATATGTAGATTAGGGGTCCACACACATCTTCCCTAGTAAAGATAAGCATTCCAACACCTTTCTAATGGTAAAAAAAACATAAGATAGACACCAAGTCTGTATTTTTAGTTCATCTCTTTCAAAATTTATAGCCAAAAGCTTTTTCGGGCAGTGGTCATATTGGATTTGGCCACCAAGGTGACCCTGGATCGGGCACTCTGGCTCAATTGTTAGAGCATGCCCTGGGCTAATTCTGGACAGAATCTGGTGCTTTTAGACTTGATTTGGATGAACTTAGCCTCAAATTTCTTTAAGTCCCTCAATTACTAGGTTTGAAGTGTGTTTTGCATGGTGTTATAAATTGAGTGATAACACACATTTAGCTATCATTGGTGCAATGCTATCACATATTTTCTAACTCTAGAGATGTATACCTTGCCAAAAATCAATGAGCATTGAGCATTATTCCCAACCATTCTGGCTCATGGACTAATATGTAGATAGATTTTTTTTTGCAAGATTTTGAGTGTAAATTATACACTTTTTTTCACATTTCTTTTCGAGTTTTACTATAACAAACCTGTTAAAATTGTGAAAACAACCCTCTCAATCAATTTCTCATGTCAAAGTCATACAGAAAAGTGGTGTCATTTGTCTCTGTATGATGTCTAGTTCAAAAGTTATGACCCTTATCCATTTTCATCAGACATCGCAATATGCACACAAAGATGGCCGCCAAACGGACCCATGGGACACTATTTTAACGGGGTAACAACTAAATTTGTTTATTAGACAACTTGAGGAGTACAAAAATCTAGGTTAGAAAAATATCTCTTTCGGGTGCATGGGGAGCCTACTAGACTAACTAATTAACCTTCTAATTGCATTTCAAAGCCTATGCGAATAGGAACTGGCAGTTGAAGTTGAAAAGGCGTTTTGCTGGTCAGAAATATACTACAACATGTATGAAGGACTTGATTTCCCTTGATCACAGACAGACAGACAGACAGACAGACAGACACACAGACAGACAGACACACAGACAGACAGACAGACAGGCAGAAAGACAGACAGACAGACAGACAGACACACACACAGAAAGACAGACAGACAGACACACAGAAAGACAGACAGACAGACAGGCAGAAAGACAGACAGACAGACAGACAGACAGACAGAAAGACAGAAAGACAGACAGACAGACACACAGACAGACAGACAGGCAGGCAGAAAGACAGACAGACAGACACACAGACAGACAGACAGACAGACAGGCAGAAAGACAGACAGACAGACAGACAGACAGACAGACACACAGACAGACAGACAGACAGACCTGCTCGACGGCGGCGGCAGCCACAGGCTCCTTGAGGTGGACCATCTGACTGAAGACCTGGGCGAAGCGCAGCAGGTCTTTGTGGGTGTTGCGGTTGCCTCTCTGGCGCAGTCTGAGCGCGTGCAGCCACAGCTTGATGCACTGAGAGAACTGCATGTTGTCTGCATACACCGCCCCCCTGGAGATGATGGGGTGACACACGTTAAGCTCTATTTATGGCAGGACGCTCGACATTAATGTCTCTCGACAGAAATCAATCAATCAATCAACTTTTATTAGCGGACACATAGTCCATAGAAAACAGACAAACATATAACAATTAACTCATTGAGTGCCAGCCACTTTTGGAGAACGGACGCTCCCAGTGCCAGAGTTTCAGAGCGTTTTCAGTGATTTCTCGAGGCCCACAGAATATTGTGTGATATTACTATGTAAACACCGAACACGCAAAAAGAACAAGGAGACTCTATTGTATCATCAGCAAAAAAAAGTTTATTGATACCATTTTCCGTTCTTTAGTTATCAGCCGGAGAAGATAGGTCAAAAACAGCAAAAATATGCTTTTCTATCAGGAAGCTGAGATATTCAGCCTTTTGTGAAATGCATTATTTCAAGCACATTCACTGACTCTAGCTAATATTTTCTGATGATGTGACCTGGTTTAGTTCTGTGGTGCATGCGTGCCCCACCCCCCTGTCCCCCCCTCTCCCCGCCTCTCCCCGAGTCAGCTGCAAACTCCTCCCCACACGCACAAAGTCTATTCGGAGCCTCTGTTTTTGCGCCGCGCGGCTCCTGGCAGCTCACAGCAGCAACAAGGAAGTGCCCAACGCGACTGCAGGTAAGGGTTGGCCCTTCGGCGTTGGGTGCTGCCTTTCTGGTGGGTAATGTGTTGAGAAACTATATGCAGACAGACAGACAGGCAGAGGAGCTCAGTTGTGTGCGCGGATTGATTGCTGTTGGCAAGCAGCCCAGAGCCATCTACATGATGGCTCTGGGCTGCAGCATGAGCGCGGTTTGTCTTTGATCACGGCTTTGTCAGGCTGTATTCCTGACACTTCTGTCATCTGGAGAGCACTGTCGCCACCTAATGGCTCGGTAAAATAGGTTATAGACATTCAACATGTCCCAAAATGTTACAGGACATAGATCTGGCTTCGATGGACCCCCCCCCCGTCAAAAAACGCAATTGACGACAATCGTCGTCTTTGGCACTCTACGTCAGTATTTGAATTGACGACAGCTGTCGTCATTGGCACTCAATGAGTTAAAAGAAAACACAAACTATAAAAGGCACTTATAGCAGAATTTCCACACTGGTATCTCACAGCACTAAAACCAGGATGAGTCAGCAGCATGATAATGACATTATGAGAAACATTCAATCTGCAAATAATCTTGTACATCAAATGTCTCAAGAGCGTCTGAAAAGTGTTGACTCCTGCCTTACAGAACAGGTGCCAGTTGCACCAACTGGTCTTACGACTGGTCTTAAGCTAAGCCGGTCGTAACTTTACGACCTAACAGCTACGCCTTTTTCTCACTAAGACCGGTTGTAAATATTACGCCTGGTTCAGGAGGAGGCGTAAAGTGCCTGTGTCTGTAAGAGATCTCCGTGGTAGTCTATCAGCGGAGACCTGCTGTGATTGAGTCCTCACCATCCTCATCGTCGTAAAGTCGCCTTCGAACTTCGAAGCATGACGTTCGATTACCACAAACTAGTTGTGTGGCTTAGCCTTCCCAAATGTTGAGGGTCGTTTTTTAGAATTTAATACATAGAATTGGGAACGTTACATTCAATTTCATTCAGACTGCCTGGCACTCAATCGCCTCCATTTTCCCCCGGAGCTTCCACAGGAGGTGGGAGGAGGGAGGGTGTAGTGACGCACATACAGTAGTGGCCATAGACTGTATATTAGAGCGTAGTGGCACAGTGGCGGCGCGAGGCACATTTTTGGGCCAATCAGGGCACATTCCCCGGCAATTTACATGGACACGCATTGCTACGACCAGACGTAAGCACTGTTGGTGCAACAGGCCTAAATCCACTCTAAAGACTGGTCTTAACTAAGACCGATGTAGGAGTTACGACCAGGCATAGTTAAGACCAGTTGGTGCAACTGGCCACAAGTTACTAGCACTAGTCCACCTGGATTCTTTCAACAATATTCTCATGCAGTCATTTTAAGTTTGTGAAGGCTCGCTTTTTTTAATTCACCCACAAGGGGGCAGTATAAATAGGGGTACAGTATGCCCTAAAGAGAGTCATCTTTCTTTACATCATCAGAACATGAGTGGAATTTCCTTACCAACATGTTTGCCTGTACATACAGTATAACAAACGGCACTGTCTATTACATGTCATCATCATCAGATATTTGATCTATAAAATAAGAGTAGCACGGCATTTTTAATGAATACTTTGTCAAAAGGTTTCAGTCGTCTCCACGGTAACAGAGGCGGGCAGAGCCGGAACAGCGTCTCTCTCCCTTGGCTTCACTCTCCGAGGAGGAACAGTTTGTAAACTGCTGTAATATCTTCACCCTGCTCTCAAAATCACTTTAAAAACATCTTCCTCTGTGTCCAAATCACTGTAAAAACATTTTGCCCGAGCCCTAAAACCAAAATCTCTCTCTCTCTCTCTCTCTCTCTCTCTCTCTCTCTCTCTCTCTCTCTCTCTCTCTCTCTCTCTCTCTCTCTCTCTCTCTCTCTCTCTCTCTCTCTCTCTCTCTCTCTCTCTCTCTCTCTCTCTCTCTCTCTCTCTCTCTCATATCACAGTGCGCAACAAAATATGACGGTGTGCGCAACATCACAACATTCGCCAGGTACGCCAAAGAGAAGTCTTGATAGACCGTTTCAAAATTGGGCTTTACCTATAGACGGTTTTAACTTGACAACAATAACAAACGGTCACAACCCAGCTGAATATCCGGTTTACTTCCTGTATACATAGCTGAGCGCAGGCTGATATTCGGCTCATATTAAATGTTAACGTTAGGCCGTGTCTCCGACAGACACATTAACAAGGTAGCCTATTTCGGTCTTTATGTCTTGTAGTTGTTAGTAGTTGTTGTTGTTGTTGTTGATAGTTGCCATAACAACCACCCCTGTCGGAAAAACGTGCACACGCTGGGTAGTAGTAGGAACCGTTGTTGTCTGGTCCGGAGCTAGCCTGAGAGGCTAATAAAAGCTACATGTTACAGAGTAAGCTGACTATCAGTACGTTATTGTCTTATTATTATCTTTGCATTTAAACGTTTACATAGCAAAAATATTTTTTTTAAATATAAGTATTGTCAGTGTTTCCCCCTGAACAGCTGAGAAAGTGGACACTGTAAATAGCACTGTGAAGATGATAGAATGGTAATGCAACATTTAAGGATAACAACCGCCATAAAACACCAAAATACAAGCTGAGAAAAAGGAAGTGCTGTGGGGTTGCAGCTGGTGAAAACCATCTATAGTTGTAGATGACAGGGTGAGACATGTTACCTGTAGATGACAGGGTGAGACACGTCCATGTTGTCAGCACCCAGGATCCTCTCGCGCACCATCAGCCCCTCCATGTGCAGCGCGTCACGGTCCGCGCGGATCGTCTCCAGCTCCCGTACGCTCCGACACTCCTCACGGCCCCCGTAAGCCTCCACCGGCGCCAGCTGCTCCTGGAGGAACATCAGAGGACAAGAAATCTTATTATCCATCATAACCAAACATGCCTCCATAGAGTGATGGAGGAATGAATGCTAAAGCCCAGCAGGGGCCGGTTGCACCAACTGGTCTTAACTATGCCTGGTCGTAACTCCTACGTCGGTCTTAGTTAAGACCATGGATTTACGCCTGTTGCACCAACACGGCTTACTCTGGTCTTAACTACGCTGGTCGTAGCAATGCGCGTTCATGTGAATTGTCGGGGAATGCCCTCTGATTGGCCCACATGTGCCTCGCGCCGTCACCCACTACTGTATGTGCGTCACTACACCCTCCCTCCTCCCACCCCCCTCCTCCTGTGGAAGCCCCGGGGGAAAATGGCGGCGGCGATTAGTGTCAGGGAGTCTGAATGAAATTGAATGTAACGTTCCCAATTCTATGTATTACATTCTAAAAAAGTAACGGCAACATTTGGGAAGGCTAAGCCACACAACTAGTTAGTTATAATCTAACGTCGTGCTTTCAAAGACGGCGAACTGGCGATGTTACGACGATGACGGTCAAAAAGGTCTCCGCGGAGATCTCTGTTACAGGCAGGCTCTACGCCTCCTCCTGACGAGGCGTAGGAGTTACGCCTGGTCTTAGTGAAAATAAGGCTTAAGTCGTCTTGGTGCAACCGGCGTAGCTGTTAGGTCGTAAAGTTACGACCAACTTAGCTTAAGACCAGTGTAAGACCAGTTGGTGCAACCGGCCCCTGAAGTTAATCCACGGAGCAGTTAATGTAAGTCAGGCGTGGCCAATACATTGATCGCAAAGGCTGTGCTGGTAGATCGCCTTCCCTTTCAGAGAAATCCATTTAACACCCTTCTAAATCTGGCACTCCCATTTACCATGCCCTGTTCTCAGTACCATAACTCCTAGACAGTTTCTTTCTGCAGGCTACGAGACTCCTCAATAAATAAACCCTCAATAAACTTGGATTATTGACATTTGCACACCTCTTTGCACATCTGAACACTTTATATCTATTCCATCTTATTCTAATTTCCAAGATTTTTTTATCCCATTTTTATCCCCCATTAGTGCTAATTAAATTTATTTATCCTGGTTGCTGCTCCACCCTCTGCCGATCTGGGGAGAGCTGAAACTGGCTCCATGCTTCCTCCGAGACATGAACAGTAGCCAGCTGCTTCTTTTCACCTGACAGGGGAAGCTTCACCGGTAGGACATAGCACGTGGGAGGTTCACGCTATTCCAACCAGTTCCCCTCCCTCTGAACAGGCGCCCTTAACGACCAGAGGAGGAACCACATCAGCAACCAGGATATTGCATGTTTTTGGTGTGGGGTTCCTATATGAAGGAAACCCCCAGGGGGCACGGGGAGAACATGCAAACTCCACACAGAAAGGCCCTTTTGACGACCCCACCTGGGCAGTGGGCACTCGAGGACATGCGGACGGGCACGCACTCCTTCAGCGCTCACAGCGTCCCAGGTGGGAATCGAACCCAGGACCTTCTAGCTGTGAGGCGACAGTGCTTACCACTGCACCACCGTGCCCCCCCCTATCTTATTCTATTTTAATACCTTATTTTAATACCTTATTATTCTATTTACATACACTGTTCACATCTTTTGCCCTAGTTAACTATGTTGCACTGTTGTTGTGATTGTGTTTGCTGTGATTTTGCACCTCTTTGACCTCCTGCACCTTGTCTGTAACGGAGCCTACAGCAGAAGACTTTCACACGTGCGTTACTACTTGTACCACACGTTACTACTTGTACCACACGTTACTACTTGTACCACACGTTACTACTTGTACCACACGTTACTACTTGTACCACACGTTACTACTTGTACCACACGTTACTACTTGTACCACACGTTACTACTTGTACCACACGTTACTACTTGTACCACACGGAGTGACAATAACAATCTTGAATCTTGAATTTGAGCTCTCCAAAAAATGTCAATGGTTCCTGAAAGCAGAGAAGCTGTGCTTTCTTTCCATACAGTATATGTGTGATTACAGTAATGTGGAGACTGTCATGTCCCTCAGGCCACTCCTTTCAGGCATGATTGCAGCACACAAGCGGAGGAGGAGAACAAAATCGCCACCAGTTTTTAGCCGCATTTTTCTGAATCTTTTCTCTCGTGTTTTATGATTCCCTAATTGAAATAAAAATGACAAGGAGATCATCAAGGGTGATTAGACCACCCATCAGATTTGCTGTGGATGAGAGTGACCATGAATTAGATAGATAGAAGAGAGAAAGAGAGAAAATATAAATAGATAGAGAGAAACGATAGATATAGATACATAGATAAAGAAAGACAAATTGATAGAGAGAAACCATAGATAGATAGATAGATAGATAGATAGATAGTAGGGATGGGCATTTCTAGCAAAAACACTATTCGAAATTCGCTGGCCAAATTCGAATTTAATTCGAATTTCGAAAATAAATAAAAAAATGTAAAAAAAATAAAAAAAATTTTTTTTTTTTTTTTTGTGAGTGAAATGTTGCATTGTCTCCCCTGATTCTAAGTCTACGGCTTTATTAATTAATATAAAAAGCTTCTGCTGTGGATTTTTAGCTCAAACAAGCATTGCACCACTGAAGTAAAGAACATGTTACATGACATTGACATTTTCGAAAATAAAAAACAGTTTTGACAATCATGAGTGGTTCATTAAATATTTAGTAGGCTCAGGTCTGAGTGCCAAAGGGGTGCCAAAGTCACCCCCTCTCCCTCTTCATGGGATTTCATCTGCCATTAATTTTTCCATAAACCTTGCTTAAAATGCTTATAAAAATTGTTTTACTTGCTCAAACCAAGCGATTTGACTATACTTAGAATCAGGGGAGACAATGCAACATTTCACTCAAAAAAAAAAAATTTTTTTTTTTTTTTTTTTTTTTCGAATTTCGAATTTCAATAATAAAAGTCGACCTTGATAATAACAACGATTATTCGAAAATTCGAAATTCGATGCCCATCCCTAATAGATAGATAGATAGATAGATAGATAAAGAGAGCGAAATAGATAGAGAGAAAAGATAGAGGGGGGGATTAGTCCTGCAGTAATGTAAGGTAAGACGTGGTCCGGGCTAGCATAGCGCTCTAGCATGGCGGTGTGCAGGTAGTGGTAGGTCTTACCTTGCTGATGACGTGGTCGGGGCTAGCATAGCGCTCTAGCATGGCGGTGTGCAGGTAGTGGTAGGTCTTCTGGATGTCGTAGTTCTCGCGGTCGTTAGCGAACGAGGCTCCCAGCAGCTCGAGCGCCTCGATGCGGCTGAGCGCGTCGCAGTCGGCATGGGCTAGCAGCAGCTCCACCACGTCCGCCTTACAGCTCTCTGCTGCCACCTTCAGGGGAGTCATGCCATGTCCGTTCACCACCTTCAACAAACCATATTTAACATTATACAATGACGATTCATTCAGCTCACAATACGATATACGGTATTTGGTTCACGATCTTGATATGATTCAATATCATAACAATATTTTGAACAAAACAAGAATGATGAAAATATATGACTGGAAAAATAGTCGTGCTTTTTTTCCACCAGTCACCATTGGTTCAAGGCAACGCTGTGTTGCCTTCAAGTGAACTGGGACACAGGCTCTCAACTTTAATGCCGTTTTAATTTTAAAGCAGCTACGAGCAACTTTTTCGATTGTTATTAAACAGTATAATTACAATATTGATCCATCACATCTTACCTATAATAGTAGCTGAGACCAAAGCCGTGTGTATCTGAGATTGCTCCCTTAGGTGATTATTAAGTCTATGTCTGTCTAAACTCGCATCAACAGGGGGCTCTCTAGAGAGACCGGACCGGGTAACCCGGAAGTGAAACGCGGAAGTGAAACGCAGCTGCCTGCCTACGCCGTTCGCGCTGCCTAGCAACATAGCATAAACATTGTGAACGCCACGCATACTCTCGGGAACATCTCTCGTTATATTCTAACAGGTTTTTTGGAAGTTATTTTGTGGTTATGGCCGAAGTGGCTGCTGCAAACCGTTTCATTTCACTTCCTGATCTGCCCTGGCTACAGACAGACTAACACTGGCCGATTCACTCGGGGTTCAAGCGAGACTACTCTGCGTTGGTCTCGTCGACTATTAGAGGTAAGATGTGATGCATTGATATTAAATTTATACTGTTTAATAACAATCGAAAAAGTTGCTCGTAGCTGCTTTAAGGTTCTGAAAAATATATATATATTGAAGGTCGAATTCTGTACTCGCACACGTGCCCCAAAAGGCATTTTACAATTCGCACTGTTCTATTTTTAGTCGCATATGCGAGTAAAAAGTGCGCAGTGACCAGCCCTGTATATATTATTATTATATTCTATTCCCTCTGACAGACAGACAGACAGACAGACAGACAGAAAGACAGACAGACAGGCAGGTAGACAGACAGACGGGTAGACAGACAGACAGAAAGGTAGACAGATAGACAGACAGGCAGGTAGACAGACAGACAGACAGACAGACAGAAAGGTAGACAGACAGACAGGCAGGTAGACAGACAGACAGACAAGTAGACAGACAGATGGGTAGACAGACAGACAGAAAGGTAGACAGATAGACAGACAGACAGGTAGACAGGTAGACAGACAGACAGGTAGACAGACAGGTAGACAGGTAGACAGACAACCAAACAGACAGACAGGTAGACAGACAGACAGACAGACAGACAGTACCATGTGGGCGTGTCTTGTCACCAGCTCCTGTACGATGTCCAGGTGTCCAGCCTCAGCAGCAAAGTGCAGGGCAGTGGCCCCACAGTGAGCCGTGGCGTCGGGGTCGGCCCCCCGCTCCAGCAGGAAGCGCACCACCTCCGTGTGGCCCTTAGGGTGGAGAATCACAAGTTTAATCACCATACCATACGATAAGACAAAGCCAAAGTCACACCCTCTTCCGGGTTAGGCATACGAACCAAGGAAATTCATCCACCACTCTTTTTTCCATAGACAATTCGTAAAATGCTTATGGCATAACAACAATAATTGTAATAATATAGATGGATGTACGGTCCCAGGCAGGCCTACCTTGTAGGCAGCAATCATCAGGCAGGTGTTGTGGTACTTGTTGGTGATGGAGATGTCCGCCTGGTTCTCCACCAGGAACCTGACGATGTCCAGGCGGCCGTCGAAGCAGGCGGCCCTCAGGGGGGTGGACGACGTCAGGGTGGTGTGGTTCACGTTAGCCTGGTGAGCCACCAGGAGGCGCACCACCTCAAAGTGACCCGCCCCCGCCGCACACCACAGCGCCGTTGCCCCGTCAATCACATAGCTGTGGGCAGAGAGCGGAGAGGCTGTCAATCACTTTGACTTTCCTCAATGTGTCAAACACCTCACCCATCAAACACCTTACCCATCAAACACCTCACCCATCAAACACCTTACCCATCAAGCACCTCACCCATCAAACACCTCACCCATCAAGCACCTCACCCATCAAACACCTTACCCATCAAGCACCTTACCCATCAAACACCTCACCCATCAAGCACCTCACCCATCAAACACCTTACCCATCAAGCACCTCACCCATCAAACACCTCACCCATCAAGCACCTCACCCATCAAACACCTTACCCATCAAACACCTTACCCATCAAACACCTCACCCATCAAACACCTCACCCATCAAGCACCTCACCCATCAAACACCTTACCCATCAAACACCTTACCCATCAAACACCTCACCCATCAAACACCTTACCCATCAAACACCTCACCCATCAAACACCTTACCCATCAAACACCTCACCCATCAAACACCTCACCCATCAAACACCTTACCCATCAAGCACCTTACCCATCAAACACCTTACCCATCAAACACCTCACCCATCAAACACCTCACCCATCAAACACCTTACCCATCAAACACCTTACCCATCAAACACCTCACCCATCAAACACCTCACCCATCAAACACCTCACCCATCAAACACCTTACCCATCAAACACCTCACCCATCAAACACCTCACCCATCAAACACCTTACCCATCAAACACCTCACCCATCAAACACCTTACCCATCAAACACCTCACCCATCAAACACCTCACCCATCAAACACCTCACCCATCAAACACCTTACCCATCAAACACCTCACCCATCAAACACCTCACCCATCAAACACCTTACCCATCAAACACCTCACCCATCAAACACCTTACCCATCAAACACCTCACCCATCAAACACCTCACCCATCAAACACCTTACCCATCAAGCACCTTACCCATCAAACACCTTACCCATCAAACACCTCACCCATCAAACACCTTACCCATCAAACACCTTACCCATCAAACACCTCACCCATCAAACACCTCACGGCTATCGGCCCAGTTCAGCCCGGTAGGAGGAGTCATGGCTCAAATCGCCGGTTGGGTTTAGGCAAGCAAAATAACGGTTGGGTTTAGGCAGGGTTTTCCATAAGTGCCAGCTGTTGGCTAAATGGCCGGACATTAAAACATTTCCAGACTGCATTCTTGACTGTCACAATAACCGCAAATGTACAGCCTTTACCTTGTCTTCATGTTTGCCTGCGCAGAGAGCTCTGCAGTTTATTCCAGACACTTCTGTCTCAGAAGAGTTCTGTGTCATTCTGGACATTCTGGATGCAGAAGTGAACAGATGTTGCTCGAGGGCGACCGTTCCAACTACAGATTGTATCTTTTCAATTTTTCTGGATGCGCACATACACGGAGGAGAATCGCATTGAGAGCCTTAGCGAGCGTTAATGAGACATACCAGCTGGCGGGGGCGGGGTTTCTGCAGGCAGACAAACAGGGATTTGTCGATGGAGAAAACATATAGATTATAATGATACAAAACGGGTTGAAATTCGGCAACGCCTCCCTTTAACCCTGTAGTGGCTGAGCAGCAGGCTCTGTGTGTGTGTGTGTGTGTGTGTGTGTGTGTGTGTGTGTGTGTGTGTGTGTGTGTGTGTGTACTGACCCGTCAAAGCGCACAGTGCCTTGTTGCTCGGTGTTAACCCTGTAGTGGCTGAGCAGCAGGCTCTGTGTGTGTGTGTGTGTGTGTGTGTGTGTGTGTGTGTACTGACCCGTCAAAGCGCACAGTGCCTTGTTGCTCGGTGTTAACCCTGTAGTGGCTGAGCAGCAGGCGGACCACCTTGGCGTGTCCGTTGCGCGCGGCGATGATGAGTGGCGTGGAGCGCTGGCCGGCGAGCTGCGTGACGAAGCTCAACAGGAAGTCAGTCTCCGCCTCCGAGTGGTTCAACAAGAGAGCCGCCAGCGTCAGGACACGCCCCTCACTGGCTGCCTGGGAGAGGAGTCAAAGTTAACATCAATACAGTGTCAAGACATGGCCCTCACTCACTGCCTGGGAGAGGAGTCAAAGTTAACATCAATACAGCGTCAAGACATGGCCCTCACTGGCTGCCCGAGGGAGGAGCCAAAGTTAACATCAGGCTCGCTTGAGCTATAACGTGACTTTAGACCTGCTATGAATCAGTGGGGTCTTTTCTAATATTCGGGCTAAAAACCGAAGCTCAGACCACGTACGCGTCTTGTTTATTTACAAAATTCACATCTGCCCTCATTGTTTTGAATGGCGAGTTACCCCCAGTTCCGGGCACCGTGCTGCCCTGCCCCCCTTGCTAGAGTGACCTTAGGAATGGCTCAGCTAATACAGGTTAACACCTGGATAAAAGCTCTATGTTCTTGTGTTGAGTTTGTCAAACGTGTAGCTAGTCATGTTGTCTCACCTTGTACACGTAGCCGGCGAGAGACTCCATCTGAGCGGCCCTGCAGGGAGCCAGGACCACAGCTTTGTGCCCGCGTCACACCCGCAGTGCCCCACTCCCATTAAAACACCCAGACCTCCTCCTCCTGCACGCTCACATGAAGACTCCCTGCTCTGTTATCACCTCACAGGAGAAGAAGAGCTTAGCAGGTTAGCTGTCCCACTCTGATGACGACACAGCACAAGACGAGTTTGGCAGGTTAGCTATCTGCCCTGGGCTTTACAGTCAGCTGGCGAGCAGCAGGCTAACAGCGGCTAACATCAGATGCTAACAGTAGCTGCTCTGTGAAAGTCGTCACTTTAACTCAAACTGAACCTAACCCTAACGCTAGCTGACTTACTCACTGGTCACCTTTCTCGCATGTGCTTACAGTTTACAGTCAGCTGGGCAGCCGGGTAGCAGCAGGCTAACAGCGGCTAACATCAGATGCTAGCAGTAGCTGCCAACATCAAACTTGTCTTGATTTAGGTCCAGGACCGGCTCTGTGAAGATCGTCTCTTTAACTCATTCACTAGCTCACTGATTCACTCGTCTGTTGTCCATCTGAGCCGTTTCTAAACAGCAATTTGTCACCTCTGAGGAGCTGCTACCTGCCAGTGCACGGATGTATTAAAAGAACGGTGCCAGTGACTTGCCGGAAGTTGCCGTTCAACGGAAAAATGCCTCCGACCGGATCACTTCGCCACAAACATCTGTTCCGCCTCATAACGAGGGATGGGATCAGCCGAGCAGCATTTTGGTAAACAAACCGCGTCACTGGGTGGCAACGGCAATGGAACCCTATGGAGCCTGAGCTTTGGGAGGCTTGAGTGTCTGACTCTAGAAGGCTGACTGTTTACATTTGCGACAGTTCACACAACTTTAAGACGGCGTGCATATATAATATAGGCTACATCAAACTCTTGAGCTACTTCTGCTCTCACTCAGAATGTCAAAATATAAGCGATGTGATGTATAGTTTTTGAGATATTAACGTTTGTTTGGCACAACTCATACTAACTGCCGCGGGGTTCCGCACTTCTGGGTGGCAAGTGACGTCACGCTGCGTCCTATAGCAATGTATTGAGAAACATAACAAATTACTTTTGATACCAAGTGTTATGGTCCTAGAGGCTTCTCGGATGCAAACAGCAGGTATTTGGATGCTTGTGTCCTTGTTGAGTTTCAGGATGCTGTTGGAGGGAAGGTGCTCAGCTAAAGGCACGTTAATACCAGGAACCAGCCTTTTTGATCTGCATCTTCTAGTGGTTGCAGAGCCTACATCATATCAGAGCAAGAGGAATTTCTAAATTTAAACATTAACAGCGTAAATAATTAGTCTTTGCAGCTTTCTTTTCTTCTTTTTTCTCTTTTTATTTTTGGGGTGGGGGGGGGGTCAAGAAATCAGTTAAGATAGTAGCCTACATTTCAGTCTATAATAATAATAATAATAATAATAATAATAATAATAATAATAATAATAATACATTCGATTTATATAGAGCTTTTATAAATACTCAAAGTCACTTTACACACAATAAAATCATTTAATAGATACAAAACATAAAAAGAACATAATGATAGTAATAACAATAAAACAAAGAATGTGATTTAAAATTGGATAAGTTATAATGATGGATGATGGATGATTAGCAGGTGAAAGCGAAGAGGTGGGCCTGTTTAAAGGATGGTAGAGTGGTTGCCTGACGGATGTGGATGGGGAGGGCGTTCCAGAGGGAGGGTGCAGCAACTGAAAAGGCCCTGTCGCCCCCTGCAGGTCCAGAGCTTGTAATAGTGGTTCCCAGACTTCTCCGGTCCCAGGACCCCCCTCCCTGATCCCCTAATATTCTACTTTGCTTTTGATAAAAGACACCAAACCAAAGCAAAACAAAACAGAAAAACAACATTCACATCCTACAAAAAGGAGAAAAACAAAACACAAACAAAAACAGTCCTTTCTTGTTTTTTCATGTTGTGTTGTAATATCCAGATGTCTTCTACATATAGGGCTCTATTTCCCCCCTGGCCTTAAAGTGGCCTTAGGGGCTAAACTGGCCTTAAACGCAGAAAACACGCTTTACCATCATGTTTTTACGCCCGGAAATGCACTTTACGCTGAAGACGCTTTACATGCCAGAATAGGCCAGAATGGGCATTTCGGCCCTAAATACCAGCCTAAAGCGATCTTCCCAACGGGCGTTAATTTTGCGGTTAACGCTTGGGGACAACTGTTGCCAAAAAACTGATTCTGAAAGAATGGAAGTCCCCTTCCTCACCTTCTTTCCAACTTTGGTTGATGGACATGATCTCTGTTATAGGATGGAGAAGCTCAGATCCCTGAGAACCAACTCACTTAAAAAGTTTCTAACTATTTGGGACTCGTTTCTAGCCTACCTCGACGAGGTTGGAGGAAATGGGTGACTTGCCCGGCTAGCTCCTATTAAACGCCTCACGTGGGACCCCACGCACAGCATCTCTTACGAGCACATAAGCACCCTATATGGACGGTAGCACCACATCAATTGTTGAAATCGTAGTATGGTTTTCTTTGTTTTCCTTTCTCTTTGTCTTTGTCTGAGCTTGATTGTTTGTTTTGTTCATGTTGATAAAATTGAAAATAAAATACATATAAAAAAATAAAAACTGCAGGATTCATTGTATTTATTGTGCATGTGTTTCAGTGGATTTCTGACGCCCCCCCTGGCCGCCGAACCACTGCCCTCCACCAGCACCCCCGCCCTCGAGGAGAACGTCTCCAAGGTGAGTGAAATGGTTCAATATTGAACAGTGATGTTTGCCCAAAATAATAAATGTTCTGATAACATATGTACTGAATGTGGAAACCTATTGATAAGAATTTGGGTAACACTTTCTATGAAGCCCATGTCTATAATGCATTATAAGCATACTTATAATGCCTTGTAATGCGCTTATAATGCTGTTTAACTATAGTTATAAGCACTCATAACTGTTCATAATACTTTATAGCTATCATCATAACACACTATAAAGCATCTTATAATTAAGCAATATATCACGAGAGCAAGTGTGTTGTGGTGAATATATCCCGCTGATAAAGCTGTTATCCCACGAGGCCTGCGGCCTCGTGGGATAACAGCTTTATCAGCGGGATATATTCCACAACACACGCTGCTCGAGTGCTATATTGCTTTTATAAAACGGTTTCCAAGTATGATAATATAATAATAATAATAATAATAATAATACTATAAGTCCGACTCCGACTGGCATGTCATTCTGATAGAGTCAGTTGAAACACTACTGTAAGGCGGGACCGCAAGAACATGCGGGTGATTTGATTGGATCGTTCTGGAGACTGAAGTTGACATTGGCCAATCCTGGCGCTTGCTGAGTAGCTAAGAGCTTTCTGTAAACCGTAGCGTTGCATTCTCAGCGCTTGCTGAGAAGCTGAATGCTGCAAAGCCAGACACCAACTAACGTTACGGGGTTAAATGCGGGGTTAACAGCCTTTCTTTTGCAAAGAAGACATTAGCCCGCATATTCTTGTACAAAACATCATTTTCTGCGAAGTATTAGTAAAGTTATAAGCGAAGATCGATTCACAAGGATCTGACAGCTGTCTCGCCATTTTTTTTTCTACGTTGTCATTTGAGGTAAGCCTTATTATTACTCTCTTAGTAAGAGAGTTGCCATGGCAACCAATAACCTATGGCCATGGGTTATTGAACTCGGTTACTGGAATTATACAATGGCTGTGAACCAATCAGATTGCTTGATTTGAGAGAGCCGTTTTATAATCACTTATAAAGTCAAGTGTTATAATACATTATAACTGCGGGTCATTCATACAGCATTATAAGGCATTATACGTATGCTTATAATGCGTTATAGACATGGGCTTCATAGAAAGTGTTATACATGTATTACAACTATGCAAATTATAGTGCATTATGATCGATGGGGGGAAGAATGTCCTTGAGGGACCCGCAGTTATAATGCATTATAACACTTGAATTTATATGTGATTATAAAATGCTTTATAATGTGTTATGATTATAGTTATACAGCATTATAAGCGCATTATAAGTATGCTTATAATGCGTTATAGACATGGGCTTCATAGAAAGTGTTACCGGCCTTTCTTCCAAAATAGTGATGGTTCTGTCATTCTGTGGTGTAGCATACATTTCAGATCTGATGTTTGCAGTGCGCTATAGGGGCAGAAATTGAGGCGTGAGAGAGAGGGAGAGAGGTTGGAGAGAGCGTGAGATAGCGGCAGAGAGAGTGATTGAATAATCCCGTGTGGGTGCATTCCCGGGGCCGGCGCCCTGAATCTGCATCTCTCCTGCATCTCCGCTGCGTAATTACGCACGCAGTACCCACCAATTTAGTCCGTCATTTTCCCCTTGGCGCACATAAAGAAACATGCTTCCGTCACTGTCTGCTTGATGGCGAGAGAGACTTCAGCTGTATGCTACTCGTGACAAAACCAGACATCGAATTTTCAACAGTTAACTTTTGCAGTATAGGCCTAGGTTACTGGCTATATCCTCGGCGCACTGAATAAGGCCTGGTTTTGAAAAGCGCTAAGCGCAGAATTAACGCCACTTGGCAAGATAGCTGTAGGCTGGTATTTAAGGCCAAAACGTCCATTCTGGCCTATTCTGGCAATGCCACATGCCTCGTAAAAACATGATGCTATCTTCCCGAGTCAGACGCAGAGCGTGTTTTTTTGCGTTTAGTGCCAGTTTAGTGCCTAAGGCCAGGGGAAAGATAGACCCCCTTATGGGGAATAATGAGTGAGTGAATGAGACAAGTGAACCATTCCGAACACAGCTTAGGACTCAACCTGCTCTCATTAAAGGCGCTGACAGGGTTCTGCGCAGCCTCGACTTGGAGCCTTGCCACCGACTAGTGGCGACAGCGAGACTGTGCCTCCTCGAACGTAACTTGGCGCGTTTGTTGCGGTACACGTCCAAAACACTAGGTGGCTTGTGGTACACTTATGTCCATTACATATGACGTTATTGTGTGTCGTTTACCAAGAACTTGCAATCATGTCGGTGGGGGGACATTTTATTGTCCCTCCATTTCAAAACTCATTCCGGTGAGCCTGCAGAAGGCTTTGCTAGATGAGGGACAAGCACTGTTAAATGATTTCCTCATTCCTCACAACAACTACGTCAGCGGATATGTGCGCGGCCCAAGTCAACGGCCAATCACAGCTCTCGTGCTGGTCACGTCCGCATTGACGCCACCTAGTCACATTTTTGTTTTTTAAAACATTGTGGTAGGCTACCAGAAAATTTTCATGGGACCAATTAGTGCAGACTCTATTTTTCTATTTTTTTTACTTCACACCTGACCTCGTCACCTCACACAACACGACTAAACACGAGCAATGCCAAGCCAGCATCTAAAAGCTGGTTTTGAATTTTGGAACTGAAATACCGGTAGCCTATCTCAGCTTTCAAAAGGTCCCTCAATGAATTTCCTTAAACATACTTTCAAACAAGGAAATATCATTCTAACTATAATCCTCTTCTTTTGACGGCATATTGCCCATCCCAAATCCCTGGGCCTTTCTAGTGTTCAGATAATTTTTGAACCCTTCACTGAAAACTTCCACATACTGAAAATCCCCCAGGCTATTTAAGTTCAAGTGTTTGTTGATGAGCCAAACTTACCAGACACGTGTCTGTTTCCATAGCATCACCACCACAACCCTACTTTTATCAGAGTAATTTGACTGTTGCCAGGTAATGTCTGATCTTCACACTGTACTATCATCACACGATCATCACAGGAAAGCACCGTTCAGTTTCCCCCACTCTGCATTTGATCTTATCGTTTTTCTATTTAATCTTGTAGTTAGAGTGTGTGTGTGTGTGGGGGGGGGGGGACATATTTTCGATTTTCTTGATGACTGGGCTGAGGTATAATTTGGACAGAGAAAATATGCAGCATATCAGTTGGTTTTGATGACACGCTCTGCACCCCCTACTTAAAAACAGTTCCAGCGTCCCTGGTGGTGGTGACTGGTCAGCCATTCATTGCCATGGCTTTCCCCCTTCTTGTGTCCGAGTGTAAAGTTGGGGAGCAAGGGGGGTAGGGGGGCGCCCTAGGTGCTTCAGTGCCCAGGGGCTCCTGGGGGTGTTAATCTGGCCTTGGTCGCCCCCTCAGAATTTTGGCTTGCATGATGCCCCTGGATGTACAAGTGACTTCTTAAAACTTTCAGAGATGAGGGACACTTTACCCCCTTATAATCACATTATAATGCATTATAACGATGATTATAATGCCTTATAAAATTATTAGAATGTATTATAACTGTAAGGATTCTAATGCATTATGATCCATGTGGGGGGAAAAATCCATGAATGACCCACAGTTACAATGTATTATAACACTTGATATAAGTGATTATAAGATGCTTTATAGTGTGTTATGATAGTTATAAAGCATTATGAATAGTTGTGAGTGCTTATAACTATAGTTATACAGCATTATGAGGCATTATAAGTATGCTTATAATGCGTTATAGACATGGGCTTCATAGAAAGTGTTACCAACATTTCTGTCAGTGTGACGATAAAACATGAAGTTTGACTGCTGTTTCCTCCATTTTCATAGCAGCATTCGGCAGGTTAATAGAATAGAATAGAAAGAGCATTAGGTTTAAACAGATGCTGTTATAAGCATAGCGCCTCCTGCTGTTTGTAGCAGATTACTGATGGCCTGTTTGAAGTGCAGAGCTCTTTTGATCAAGTTATCTTTAACTTTCAGTGTGGCTCACCAAATTGTAAACATGGCTGCTGTGCTGCACTGAAACCAATGTGAATCACCACACTGTAAAAACATGGCTGCCGTGCTGCATTGAAACCAATGAGAATCACCACACTGTAAAAACATTGCTGTCATGCTGCATTGAAAACAATGAGAATCACCACACTGTAAAAACATGGCTGCCGTGCTGCATTGAAACCAATTAGAATCACCACACTGTAAAAACATGGCTGCCGTGCTGCATTGAAACCAATGAGAATCACCACACTGTAAAAACATGGCTGCCGTGCTGCATTGAAACCAATGAGAATCACCACACTGTAAAAACATGGCTGCCGTGCTGCATTGAAACCAATGAGAATCACCACACTGTAAAAACATGGGCTACCATGCTGCATTGAAACCAATGAGAATCACCACACTGTAAAAACATGGCTGCCGTGCTGCATTGAAACCAATTAGAATCACCACACTGTAAAAACATGGCTGCCGTGCTGCATTGAAACCAATGAGAATCACCACACTGTAAAAACATGGCTGCAATGCTGCATTGAAACCAATGAGAATCACCGCACTGTAAAAACATGGCTGTCGTGCTGCAATGAAACCAATGAGAATCACCACACTGTAAAAACATGGCTGCCGTGCTGCATTGAAACAAATGATAATCACCACACTGTAAAACCATGGCTGTCGTGCTGCATTGAAACCAATGAGAATCACCACACTGTAAAAACATGGCTGCTGTGCTGCATTGAAACCAATGAGAATCACCACACTGTAAAACCATGGCTGTCGTGCTGCAATGAAACGAATGAGAATCACCACACTGTAAAAACATGGTTGCTGTGCTAAATTGAAACCAATGGCAATCAGAAGGCAGAGCTGTACGGACACACAGACTTACTTCCTCTGCTGCAGAAAGGCTGGGACACACTCAGAAGGATGGACACTTCCTTTGCCTCAAACACTTTTTCTCTTTATTCAGTTTTTTTAGGGTTTACAAAGAACAAAAATCCAACCAGAGAAAATATACAATCAGCTGCATAAGGAGCCGTGTCCACAGAAAGCATTTTTTGAGCTGCCAGTGCCTTTCTGCAATGCAGCTTCTAATGTCAGTTTTTCCGACCAACCAATCAAAATCGAGGAAGAGGCGGGACTAAAAAGATCAACAAACATGGTGGAGGAGTGATATCTGCTTTTTCAAACATGGTGGAGGAGTGATATCTGCTTTTTTGGGGGGTTGAGGGGTGAGAATGATCAATTGTATTATCTTGTTGGGTTGATGTCAGCTTCTTCTGCTAGCAAATGTTAGCTACTAACTGTCAGAGTCAGCTCCAGGCACTTTGGAAGTACTCTGGGCATTCGTATTTTTGATATCCAAAGTGCTCCACTATGGGGGAATGGGGATTTTCTGTGGACACAACCCCTAACACTGTTTTCTTTAAAAGCTCATTTTTCAGCAGTAGAAAGTAGAAAAGTTTGAGGTCTGAGCTCATCAAGATCAGACCATGCAAACTTTTCATTCAAGCAAAATCTCCAACGTGAAAATATAAAGTTGAAGTTACATAAGGTGTTTACAGTATATAACATGATAAGTAAGTAGATAGTAAGTAATAAGTAATAAAAGTAATAATAACAAAATAAAGCAATATACAAATGAGTGTTAGATGTGTTCAGCATTTAGCTAACAGTCTTATCCAGGTCTGGCTGCTCTCTCCTTGTATCTCTCTCTCTCTCTCCATCTCTCTCTCTTTCTCCTGTGTGGTAAGGTTGGTGGAGGTTGGGCCCATCACAGCACTCATGAACAGCTGTTGTCATTGCCAAAGTGACCTGCATCAAGAAGTGAAGCAAAGCAGCTCATTCTCACTCTGAACTCGTCTCAGAGCCCTGGTTGTGTTTTATGGAACGCAGCACGGGTGGACCGTTAAAAAACACTCTGCACCTGTGGGTTCAGGCAAAGGTCACGCACGCCCTCGGGCTCATCATCCAGAACCAGCTGGGAAATACGGTAGTACTGTACCACCCAGGGCACGTAGTACCACCCTGGTTTTGGATTAGAGGCTTTGGGTTAGGGCTTAAGACCCCCTAACCACCCAATGCCTCAACTTAAAGACCACCTACCCAATGTCTAAACGTAAGTCCAACGTAAGTCACCTTTGGCGACGTAGGTCACCAAAGGTGCTTGACAAAGCGGTTCTGTGAGATGAGTTTGGAGTGAGAATGTTTTGTGCCAAGAGGTCCTGAAAAATATTCAACATAGGACATGTTGGGAATGAGAAACGATAGACTTTTAAAAATCTTTTCACAGCTTTGCTTTTCCTCCCCAAGTCTGCTGACTGAAGCTTCACACATCTCAACATAAGCTCACACATCTAAATCAATACATCTGAAGCACATAATGATCTATTGATCTAAACTCACTCATCTAACTCAATACATCTGAAACACATAAAGATCTATATTGATCTAAACTCACACATCTAACTCAATACATCTGAAACACATAATGATCTATTGATCTAAACTCACACATCTAACTCAATACATCTGAAGCACATAATGATCTATTGTACAAAGATTTACACAGAGAAACAAGCTCTCCAGCCTCAGATATTCAGGCTGGCTAAAAATCAAAGTTTCTCTGAAGGTCAACCTGTAAAGTTGTTCAGTAAAAATACTGTTGACCAAATACAAGTATTTTGTCAATCATGCAAACTCTTTTTGATATATTTTTCAAGTTCCATTTTCTCTTGGTTGTTGACTCTCTGTCTTGATGTGGAGAGGGTCACGGGGGGGATGGCTGAACATCGTGAAGTTATTTTTTTGTTTTTTAAGAGATTGCTGATTGCTACCTACAGCTGCTAGATAGATCTGATAAATCTGAGACATGTCTGGCTATTAAAGAGGTTCAGTACATCCAAACCCCACAGTTAACAATGGATGCACAAAAGCAGAATGTTTTGTTTTCTTCAGTTTCTAAATTGGACCCTGATGAATACATGTGAGACTCTTGTGTCTCATTCTTCTTCACAATCCCTGAAGGCTTTCTCCACCTCTTCCAAACCTCATATTGTAGATATCACTGTGACAAGAAATGGACCTGAACTAACGGGAAAACTGATAAACCGAGTAAAAAACGAAACTGAAATGACAATTCAATCAAACCAATTAGACTCTCAGTAACTTTGACAGGGAGTGTTGTCATGAATATTCATGTCAAGGAGTCATCTGATTTACTATGAGCCTTCACTTCTGACAACTGATTGGCTGCATTATGATATTGATGGATAGACAATGGTTCTGTTTTTCCTGCTGTGATTTCAGTGGGACTTTAAAGGGAACTCTGTCAGTACCTTCACTAAGGTGATGCTGGCTGTGTGAGAGCTGAGACATCCATCTGGAGTGAGATCAGCTCCTTGGAGATCCTACTCTGTTCCCTGGGCTGCTGCTTCTTCACCCGACCCGCCTTCAGCACTAGAACCACCCAGGTCATCTTAATGCAACTCAATGTCCTCCTCTCTTCCTTCAGTACTGGGACCATCCAGGTCATCATAATCCAGCTCAATGTTCTCCTCTCTTCCTTCAGCACTGGGTCCATCCAGGTCATCATAATCCAGCTCAATGTTCTCCTCTCTTCCTTCAGCACTGGGTCCATCCAGGTCATCATAATCCAGCTCAATGTCTTCCTCTCTTCCTTCAGCACTGGGACCATCCAGGTCATCATAATCCAGCTCAATGTTCTCCTCTCTTCCTTCAGCACTGGGACCATCCAGGTCATCATAATCCAGCTCAATGTTCTCCTCTCTTCCTTCAGCACTGGGACCATCCAGGTCATCATAATCCAGCTCAATGTTCTCCTCTCTTCCTTCAGCACTGGGACCATCCAGGTCATCATAATCCAGCTCAATGTTCTCCTCTCTTCCTTCAGCACTGGGTCCATCCAGGTCATCATAATCCAGCTCAATGTCCTGCTCTCTTCCTTCAGCACTGGGACCATCCAGGTCATCATAATCCAGCTCAATGTTCTCCTCTCTTCTTTCAGCACTGGACCCACCCACGTCATCATAAACCAGCTCAATGTTCTCCTCTCTTCCTTCAGCACTGGAACCACCCACGTCATCATAACCCATCTCAATGTCCTCCTCACTCCGTTCAGCACTGGAATCATCAAGGTTATAATAATCTGGCTCGATGTTTTCCTCTCTTCCTTCAACATCTGAACCAACAAGGTTATAATAAACCAGCTCAATGTTCTCTCTTCCTGGTGTGTGCCTCCTTCTGGCCTGGAAAGACATGACAGCAGCTGTTACTGGATCACACCTCTCTTCTAGCTAAAAATTTACAGTCTAACTGTTTCATTTAACCAATCGTCTACTGAGTAAAGATGTTCAGTACCTTGCAGTAGAAACAGAGGCCAGTGAGCAGCAACAGCAGAGTCAGCAGCGGGACAAGATGTCTGAAGGTGAGATCTGCTGGAGAGGCTGAAACAGAAACATCTCATCAGATCCGCTGACAACATGAGAACAGCTCCCATTAAACATAAAGCTTGTGTTGCCCTTAGTGATGCACAAATCGGTTAAATATTGGAAATGGACGATTTTTGCATTGTTGACTACAACTGTCTCATCGGCCGATAAGATTAAATACACCGATGGCAGTGTCTGATACTCATTGTATATTGTGTCACCATCACTAATCTGTTCCCATAGATGTTCCAAGTTTGAATGGAAGGACAGCGTACCAGCAGGAGGTAAGAAAAATACCTTCCTCAAACCTATTAAACCTATATGTTAATTTGCTTTCTAATTTATTTATTTAGTTTAATTTCAGAAAGGGCATTTTTTTGTTACGTAAAAGTTGTTACAATATAAAGTGAACGTCTGTACTCAAGTAGAAGTACTGTTACATTACTGAAATATTACTCAACTACAAGTAAAACTACTGGTGTTAAAAAATAAGGCTGGCTCTGATGACCACGACTTGTTTTCATTTACCATATCTCAGACCAGAGGTAAGTTGGTCGAGTCCAAACTGCTGATGATTGCAATGATGCAAAAATCCCCAAAAGTTTATCCATGCAAACGCTAGTTTCACGAGTCACCACAACAGATGATCCGAATAATGAAGATGTTTTTAACTGATAAAAAAGCTCATTCTTCAGGCCATTACGCACAGTGCACCTGCTACGGGAGCTGCTTTATCAACAAGGGCAAATCTGGCCCAAGACCACGTGCGTCGTGTGGCAACCGCAGGAGCAGGCATACCTGGGTTGTGGCTAGATGGGGTACAGCCACGGATGGAGTGACACAAAATAGTGGCAATTGTTATTCCATTCAATTTGTGTTACTCCTTGTATAGTATAATACAAGTATAATACTGTGTGTGCGTGCGCGCGCGTGTGCGTGCGTGCGTGTGTGTGTGTGTGCGTGTGTGTGTGTGTGTGTGTGTGTGTGTGTGTGTGTGTGTGAAATGTGTGTCGGATCAGCACCAAAACAAATCTTATGAATTGAAAGATGTTAGGCGTTTTTTTCCCTAATCATTCTTTGAAAAAAGAAACATTCAAATAGGGAATGCAAACAGTGCAGACTATGAATTTGAATAAACAAATAAACCCCTCCTGTTTGATTGGCCTCGCTTTGGCCCTTGCCCTTTAAAACGGAGCAACAATTGAAAAAATTATAAAAAAAAAAAAAAATCAAACTGCATAAAGTTGACAATCTTGTGATCTACTTCAATGATGACAAAGCCCAGTTTCCCCACTGAAAATGTCTGAAGTCACAGTCACTTACTTGAGGGGAGAGGGCAGCTTTAATCAGTCGCTCACTGTTTCCCCCCCTCCCTTCACTGTAACTCTGCATCTCTGCTACGCTGCATCGATAGCTAACGTTGATTGTTGTTACTGTAAAGGGACAGCGGCAGTAAACTGTATCACTGATAGTTAAATGTGTCATTAAATTAATCCACTGTTCACATGCGTGGCAAACTGAACCGTGGAGGCAGGTACGGGCATGTTGCTGTGTCTGTGTGTGTCTAGGTGCGCTCGTACTTCAGGCAGTGCCGCGAGTGGGCTGGGGTGAACAGAAGCGTTGATACACCACCCCCTCGGGAAATGAGAGGGAATGTCACCAAGCGACCCCAAAATGTCCTTTCCGTGACATGACTGAGTGAATGAATGAGTGAGTGAGTGAGTGAGTGAATGACTCACCCCAAAGAACCATCTCCTGACCACGCGCTGAGCACGTGGTAAAAAATTTGCCTTTTCCTGCAGTTGTGTCAGATTGAGGTCGGTTCATGTTCTCACACAACCCAGTCTCCAAAAAATTGTGAAATAGAAACATTGGTCCACAGCCAAAAACGTTACAGTTTAACAATAACGGCTCTAAAATTGTTAGATGGTAACGTTTTTTTGTTTGTTTGTTTGTTTTACTTTTTTTGATTTATTTTTCATTAAAGAAAAAAAAATTCGGTACAGTTCGGTATGGTTTCGGTACGAATGTGGTACGCTACAAATACGTGTACCTTTACAGCCATTGGGGGACAGATTAAGATGAGTGAGTGAGTGAATGCATGAATCAGCGTAGCCGTAGGACGTACATTACGTCATGGGAACATTTTATGTTACAGTAATGGGAGTATGCACTGCTGCATGTAAACAGGACTATTTGTGGAATATTGTCTTTTTTGGAATAAGGGCAACAACTGGAATATTCTCCATCAGGTTACCTGAGACAGTGAGAGACAGGGGCTGGCTCTCAGAGGAGAAGTTATGAGAGAAAACATAGATGTGATAAACACAGCTGTAGATCCCTTGGTGGGCGTGGCTTGCAGCAGGAAACAGGAAGTGGGCAGTGAGATTGCCAGGTGGCTGGGTGTGGTTGAGGGCAGAGTGATTGACAGCTGGCTGGGTGTAGTTGTCTGCTGTGTTGAGGGCAGAGTGATTGACAGCTGGCTGGGTGTAGTTGTCTGCTGTGTTGAGGGCAGAGTGATTGACAGCTGGCTGGGTGTGGTTGAGGGCAGAGTGATTGACAGCTGGCTGGGTGTGGTTGTCTGCTGTGTGGGAGGCAGAGTGATTGACAGCTGGCAGGATGTAGTCCTGTGCTGTGTTGCTGGAGGTGAGGTGGAAGAAGCCTCCTGGGTACTGTGGCTGGATGGAGCACCTGATGGTGAAGCTGGAGCCCCTGAACACCTGAAACCCCTGCTGCTGGGCCTCGGAGACCCCGTCCATGGAGGAAGAGAGGGAGATGTTTGGCTGAACCAGCAGATCTGTAAACAGAGAGGGAGATGATTGGCTGGACCAGCAGGTCTGTAAACAGAGAGGGAGATGATTGGCTGAACCAAAGTGATGAATGCTGATGGTTGAAAGATGACGGTTTGTCTGTTGGCAGCCACCGTCCAAGACAGAGAGAGGCTACATTCATATGTAACACAGAGAACTGCTACATTCGGTAACACTTTACAATAACGTACACAAATACTATAGTAGTTACTAGTAAACTAACAATTAACTAATAGCCAGTTAATGAGTAGCTAATGAAAAATTTGGCATTAGTCAATCACTAGTTAATCATAGTTAATGAGTAGGTAGTCATTAGTTAATGATTAGTATCTAATTTCCTGAGTAGAGTAGTTAATCATTACCTAATGATTACTAAATGTCAGCTCGTGAATAGAGTAGTTAATCATTACTTAATGATTCCAAAATGTCAGTGCGTGAATGTATTAGTTAATCATTAGTTAATCATTAGTTAATCTTTTTGTGTACCCTATTGTAAAGTGGTGCATCATACTCAGTAGTTTATGAATACTGAATCATTACCTTATCATAGGTCTGTAGAGTCAGAGACTAAGTATTATGTCCTATCCACATACTACTTTCTGTTCAAGTTTTTAAGATATATTCCATCCAAATACTACTTCATGTCCAAGTACTTAGGTATGTTTCAGCCAAATACTACTTATGTCTAAGTACTTGTAAGTACTTGGACAGAAAGTAGTATTTGGGTGGAATATACCTTTAAACTATAATACTTGGTCTGAGGTTCTACATTCGATAGTATGGCACTAACAAGCAACAGGCTGGTTAGCTCAGATGGTAGAGAACCAGACTTACAATTTAACAATCTTGGGGTTCAGGGTTTTAATCTCACCTGGAGGGAGTGTTTATTTGATAAGGATATCTTTCACTTTATATTAGGGTGCGGAAAGAGTAACTAATGGACAGGTAATGATTCAGTATTCATAAACTACTGAGTATGATGCACCACTTTACAATAGGGTACACAAAAAGATTAACTAATGATTAACTAATACATTCACGCACTGACATTTTGGAATCATTAAGTAATGATTAACTACTCTATTCACGAGCTGACATTTAGTAATCATTAGGTAATGATTAACTACTCTACTCAGGAAATTAGATACTAATCATTAACTAATGACTACCTACTCATTAACTATGATTAACTAGTGATTGACTAATGCCAAATTTTTCATTAGCTACTCATTAACTGGCTATTAGTTAATGGTTAGTTTACTAGTAACTACTATAGTATTTGTGTACGTTATTGTAAAGTGTTACCCTACATTCATATGTAATACAGAGTACTGCTATGTTAAAAATACATACTTCAGCATGCGCTGGGACGCGTCATCAGTGATGTTAACTGGGGTCGTGAGGTGTTTTGGGTCTGTCGAACATCATACACCCTCGCCCAGTAGACCCAGCCGAGGCCAATTAAGACCCCGTCCCGCATCCCAGAAGCAGCCGCTCACAGATCAGCCCTCCTGCAACGCTGCCCGCGGAAGGGCTGATCACACTCAATCCGCTACAATAGAGCTACACTGCAGCATTGCAAGACCCTTCGGTGCATGGAGGCTCTAATGGCTCATTTTCTCTGCTCTAATGCTCAACAGCATAGTACAGCTCTACTCGATCTGGTCTTACTCGGCTCTACTTGATATAGATTCTGTTTCCATAGCAAGTTTACTCGCCTCCGCCCACACCTGGTCGTCAAAGCGACCGCATATCTGCCCTCCGCCCAGTAGCCTATAACGTATAACGTTAAAATTAAACCCATACACAGAACTTTTAAACTGATTATGAAATACTGGTGCCTCTAAATTACCTACGGTGTACATGGGCAAATGTGACAATCGGCTAGGAGAATGGATATCACTTTGTTGTTACTCAAACTCGCATGCATGCAATACGCGGGGGACGGGAGAGGCACTATGGGGAGAACCCCAGCGGCAGCTCACCAGGCAAGACCGCGGCTTTGCTAAACCCCCGCCTGCGGCCTAGCGGACTTTTTCTCTCTCAAAACAATTGAAAACCACTGTCATGTTAAAGCTGAGCAAGGAGATCGATTTTATTTCACCAAAGCCGAAGGCAGCAACACAAAATAAATAACTTCTGGAAATAACAGAAGAGAAGGTAAGCCCCACTAAACTGGTATCCAGCATTGACAGTAGATGCCTACAGTAAACACGATTCTGCCTGACCAATCAGTTGTCTGCAGTGTTTTCACGTCACCGTATGGTACCAGGTCCACAGCCCTGGAACCTCAACAGAGCAGGGACCAAAAGCAGCACGACTCAACCCCGACTCAACCCGGGCTGTCCACGTTTTTGATCGGTGGAATGAGACAAAAAAGCGAGACGAGCTGTGCGGGGCCGCGTTGATACCAGCGGTGGAAATGGGCCATAAGGCGCTGTGGGTTACTCCCGGCCTCGCTCCTCCTTAGTCTCACCAGACCCTCCCGGGGGAAAGGCATCCAGAGGCAGAGAGGATGTCTCAAGAAGGCCTGTGCGTTGCACGTCATTCGCCTGCGCCAAAGAACCTCGCTCTAGCCTGAAGGACCCCAGGCCGTGCCGATATTTTTACAGATTTTCAGGAGGCTAATCCGTAGCGTTTGTGGATTTCTCCCTCATGAGAGAGCCAGGCTAAACCCATCCCGTACCGGATGCCGTCTCTCCGACCACCAACTGTCTCTCCAGCTTGTCACCAATCTATACCTGGTTGTCACCTAGTCTATTCCTAAGGCCATGTTCACATTACAGGCAAATCTGATTTGCTGATTAAGTCATTAATCATCATTATCTTGATTGGTTTCCCAAATCTGATTTGGGAGTGTGTCCGCACTGCCACAAATCTGATTCTCAAGTCGGATCTGTGTGTCCAGACCTCAACAGCCTATCTGCATGGGTTGCTATTTTAACGACATGGGCGTCAGTAAATACGTACGTTGGTGACGTGGTTTTCCTGCGCAGAAGCATTTGATGACGAGTTGCGAGTGACGTTCAAATCAGATTTGGTGGATCTGCGCGTCCGCACTGAAGTCACATCAGTCGAAAGCAGATTGGAAACTACCTCCATATGTGGTTTGGGACAAGTGACACAAATCAGACTTGGAGCGCCTTAGGCCATGTTCAGACTAGGAGGCCAAATCTGATTTGTGAACTTTAGTGACCTATTAATGACTTTATCCAGATTGGTTGTATGAGTCTGGACGCTCCAAGTCTGATTTGTGTCACTTGTCCCAAACCACATATGGAGGTAGTTTCCAATCTGCTTTCGACTGATGTGACTTGAGTGCGGACACGCAGATCCACCAAATCTGATTTGAACTTCACTCACAACTCGTCATCAAATGCTTCTGCGCAGGAAAACCACGTCACCAACGTACGTATTTACTGACGCCCATGTCGTTACCATAGCAACCCATGCAGATAGGCTGTTTAGGTCTGGACACACAGATCCGACTTGAGAATCAGATTTGTGGCAGTGCGGACACACTCCCAAATGAGATTTGGGAAACCAATCAAGATAATGATGATTAATGACTTTATCAGCAAATCAGATTTGCCTTTAATGTGAACATGGCCTATGTTAAAAATACATACTTCAGCATGCGCTGGCTACATTCATATGTAACACAGAGAGCTGCTACAATGTAACACAGAGAACTGCTACATTGTAATACAGAGAACTGCTACATTGTAGAGTCAGAAAGCATCCTGGCACTGTGGAAGCAGCTGAGGATGTGATGTCACTGTTCAGTATTACCTGAGCAGATCAGCTCCAGGCTGAAAGGGCTAGTTGATTTTGTCTTCCCTGCACACTCCCTCAGTGCAGACTCAGACCCATCACAGTCCGAATGAATCGTCCAGTTATTTTCCATCGCCATGAAAGATCTTGATGAGTTATTCTTTCTCCATTGTGTTGAAACAGCAGAGCCACATGAAAGCTGTCTGCACACTACAGCTGCTGACTTCAGGTTCCACTGAGAGTCCTCATGATGCACTGCTGTTTTCCAGTCTCCATTAGATGTTTTAATCTCCAGTTCACCAGCACAGCTGCTGGCTCCTCCCACCAACCTGACATCATCAGGCTCTGAACAGAAACAAGAGTCATTAGTAAAAGAAGTAAATTCACTTTGATTAGAACAGAAATGAAGCCAAATACAAGCTGCACCTCCTCTTCTACCTGAGCAGGTGAGTCCAACAGCTTTGCCAGGTGAGCAGGTGTTTCTAGCTGAGCCTGAGCTTCCACAGTCCAGGAGAACAGACTCATTGCCTTCACACTGGAACTCTTTGGTCCACATTGGAGCCCCCACCTCTCCATAAAGCGCCCCCTGTAGGACTGAGGGAGCCCTACAGCCAAGCTCCCTACAAACCACCTCTGCATCCTGCTGGTCAAAGTCAGCTTCACACACTGAGGACCACGACTCATTATACTTCACCTCCAGTCTGCCTGAGCAAAGACTAGTACCATTCACCAGCCTCACAGACTCTGGAGAGAGAGAGAGAGAGAGAGAGAGAGAGAGAGAGAGAGAGAGAGAGAGAGAGAGAGAGAGATAGAGGGGGGAGGGGGCAGAGAGTGAGCAAGAGTTTTGAATTGAGATGGCTACGTTACGTCAAGTTTCCTTCTTCAAAAACAAATGAAATTACTGCCATTCCTTTTATTCTCGGTGTAAAACGCAATGAAATATTAGTGATTTAGACCCTTCAAGATGGGCTCAAATTCATCAGTCTCACTAAAGTAGGTGAAATAACCCAGCACAGCCGCCTGTGATCTTTACAACACATATTTCACTTGTATTGGTTGTGTTTCACATCATTCACATTTTCTGGGCAAAGACTGTGTGGAATTCCCTTGGATTCCAAGTCACAACACCTTCGTCCTGTAGTCTGTCTACTACAGACTTGAATAGGTCTTCCTCCTGTAGTCTGTCTACTACAGACTTGAATAGGTCTTCCTCCTGTAGTCTGTCTACTACAGACTTGAATAGGTCTTCCTCCTGTAGTCTGTCTACTACAGACTTGAATAGGTATTCCTCCTGTAGTCTGTCTACTACAGACTTGAATAGGTCTTCCTCCTGTAGTCTGTATACTACAGACTTGAATAGGTCTTCCTCCTGTAGTCTGTCTACTACAGACTTGAATAGGTCTTCCTCCTGTAGTCTGTCTAGTACAGACTTGAATAGGTCTTCCTCCTGTAGTCTGTCTACTACAGACTTGAATAGGTCAGCATTTCCATGCTTTCTCCTATCTAAGCTGCCAAGTATTTCATCACTGAAAGACAAAACTCATTTCCTCATCGCTCCAGAAGTGAGACTTGACTGAAGCCGCGCCTGCACAGGTGATCTGCTGCAGTCACAAACCAGGATAAGATGTATACATGCAGCAGTATCCCGGGTTCCTTCAGAGTACTCCAGCTAGCATAACCGGGTTTCTCAAAACCAAAAACAAAAAGGGCTTATCCAGGTTTCTGAAATCGGGATATGATGTTTACATGAGCAAACACAAAAACGGGATACTTTAAAACCCAGACAATAACCGGGATACTCATGTCCATTTAAACACAGTCAATATTAGCAGAAAATAGACATTGAGACAAACCGGTAGTTACCAGCCATGTTATGCTAGCTCATGAGCGTAACATACTGTAGCTCCACATTCAGTGAAGTCTGAATGAAATTGGGCTCATTAGAAGCACAAGTCTCAGTTTTATAGCCCCCATGTCTGATGTGTCAGCTACATCAAGCATAAGTGTTCTGCATCCAGTGAACACATTTTATTCTTGCCTGTTTTCTTTCCTTATTTC
>NC_139652.1:4621034-4623534 GCF_964638095.1 Poromitra crassiceps
GATCATGGTCGGTCACAACGACCATAAATCACTGGACTCTAAACTCCCCTTTAACCAATTTTTTTCCCTTGCCGAACGTTTCAAGGACACAATTTTGGCGACCAATGAAATTAGTTCGGGGGCGGGGTTTTCCCGGGCCATAGGAACAAATGTTGATCCAGGAACGACACCAACACGGTGATATCAGGAGGTGCACACACACATGCACACACACACGCACGCACGCACGCGCGCACGCGCGCACGCACGCACACACACACACACACACACACACACACACACACACACACACACACACGCGTGCGCCATTGATGGTTTTACCTGAGCAGTTGATCTGCAGGCTGTCAAATGAAGAGTACAAAAAAATAATGAATGAATCATATGAATCTGAATCTGAATCTGAATCTGAATCTGAAGATACTGTGTCTAAACACTCCCTCAGTGTAGATCCAGACTGAAGACAGGAAGACTTGAACATCAATACAGATCTATCCTCTCTGAAATCCTCTCTCCTTTCTGTGTAAACAGCAGAGCCACAGTCCAGCTCTCTGCACACTACAGCTGCTGACTTCAGGGTCCAGACAGACCAGCTGTCATCCGCTGGTCTCCAGACTCCATGTTGTTTCATCTGCAGTTCACCAGCACAGCTGCTGGCTCCTCCCACCAACCTGACAGGCTCTGAACAGAGACAAGAAAGTCATTAGTAAAAGAAGTAAAGTTGTTGAAAAAACATTCAAATATAAAAACAGTGCATGCATGTGGTCAGCATGGTGGTACACAAATAAAACAAGAAATTAAACAAGTAAGGAGGCTTTGCCTCGGACGGTTCACGCCTCCGCGTCGTCCAATAATTAATGATAATGGACACATCGAAGTGCATTAACCCGCTTATACCATGGTCACTTGCCAAAGGAACAAAACAAGACCATTAATTTATATTTTCATGCATTTTGCAATCAAAATCTAGTTTTCATAACCTTGAATATGAGTTGAGAACCGGCGAGACAAAATAGTCCTCTCAGCTGCTCGAGATTAGGCTATCATTGGATAAAATGGCCGCTTAGTGCAGACCTGGCACAATTCTAGAGTCAAGCTAACTAATAATTTTGCCAATTGTATATAACATACGAAATAAGAGCAAACGGCAATGTCTAAGAATGCAACGCCATGTAACTGGCTCGTTAATTCTCGCATTCCAGGGAATTACGTTAACGTCTGCGGGTCTTGAATGACGTGAATGGCGCGAGGCTGGAGTAGACTGAAAACCATCAGCTTTCTATGTTGGAGTCGAGGTATGTTTTTTGCAAGGACGTCTCTCAGTGTGTTGCTGTTAACTGCCCATTTAGTTGTTTTCTTTTTGTTGATCTCCTCCTCTTCGACTTGATTTGTATCAGTGATAGAGGCAGCGTGCGCTCTCCCAGAGCACCTGGCTGCTGCTTGCTGCAAGTTGTAAACAGAGGAGTTGACAGCTGAGAGCCCGGCTGTCAGCTGACCAGAACGAAAATCTGATTTCTAAATAGCTGTTATTTGAATAAACTGAGCACTCAGGGGTAATCTAAATAGTTACTTTGACCGACTAAATTGGTTTCTAAACTTATAAAAGTGCCATATTAAGCGTTAACGGTGGTATAGAGCTCAAAGGCTCTGTTGTGATCCTGGCGCATTGATATGAACGGTGAACAGACCATTTAGCTAGGTGTACATTATCACTGTACATTATCACAAATTAATGGACACCTTGCAGCCAATTAGAATCGAGTATTCACCAAGACCATGGTATAAACATAATTATTTACTCAAAAAACAGAGTTGGAAGAAATAAACTCCATTAGAGTGTTTTTAAAACTGAAGCCACTTTTTCAAAACTCTTCATACAGTCTGCATTACCAACATGCATCTTCATCATCTCACCTCCAAAACTCACTCAAACCACCAACACACTTCATACATGTCTCACAATAAGCTCATTCAACCATAAACATTGTTCTCACTGAGAAAGCACACACACACACGCACACGCACACACACACACACACACACACACACACACACACACACACACACACACACACACACAGGGCCGTAGCCGGGGGGGGGGGGGGAGTGTGGACGATTCCAAGGACCCTTGACTGACAGGGGCCCCAAATGGCCAACATTTTCCGACGCCGCCCTTTGGACGGCGTCATCCGTGGGCCCGATGTGATATCCTTTCATCGGGCCCGAAATCCCTGGCTACGGCCCTGCACACACACACACACACACACACACACACACACACACACACACACACACACACACACACACACACACACACACACACACACACACACACACACACACACACACACAGAGCTCCTCTCCTACCTGAGCAGGTGAGTCCAACAGCTTTGCCAGGTGAGCAGGTGTTTCTAGCTGAGCCTGAGCTTCCACAGTCCAGGAGAACAGACTCACTGCCTTCACACTGGAACTCTTTGGTCCACATTGGAGTCTCCCTCTCTCC
>NC_139652.1:4633534-4641034 GCF_964638095.1 Poromitra crassiceps
AGAGGGCCATACTAACTTACATAATATAAAGTAAGCGAAGTGCAACACATTGGACTGATAACTGCCAACACTCCTGATTTTCATGGGGGTCTCTCTATTTGTAACCCTCTCTCCCGCTGTGATTGGTAATTTCTCCTGTTAATCTCCTGATATCATAGTGATACAAATCAAATGGCTGTAGCGGATTAGATTTATTAACGTGATGCTGTCTTTTATTGACTTTTTGTGCGTTGTTTTGTTTTCCTTTGAGGACGTTGGGTGCCGGATTGAGATGGTCCAGGGGCCGGGTCCGGCCCATGTGTGACCTAGATGGTTCTGTATTGCAGGACACTGCAGTTGAGGGTTCTGACAGGACACAGATCCATTGGAATTGGTGGAAATATACCTGCAAAGAAAACAGAAGAAGTCACTTTTTAATCTCATACACTGCAGTGCTTAGCAGAGCCCTGTCCAGTGCCCACAGAAGTTTAGTTAAACTCTGGGTCACAATATTGTAATTATTTTTATTTTGGGTTCACAGCCATCTTCATTTATCAACATTTATAGATTCTCTTTCACATTTGAGCTATTTGGTGTATCTGCTTTTTATATTACTATTTGTTACATCAACAAACTATTCAAAACGAATTTCCCTGAGTTGGATTAATAAAGTTGTTGATTAATTGACTGACTGACTGAATGATGGTGGTTCACGTATGCATATCAGAAGTTTTGGTGCAGTGATCCATAAATCTAACTGACTTCATATTCAGGGATGCAATGTCATGGAGAGTGAAAAAGGTGACAGATACCAGGGCAGAAATCAAACGACTCAGAAATCCTCCTATTTTGGTATGAAAAGTTGGCTGTCACCTTACCCTAAGCTGTCACCTAACGCTAACGGTGAGTTTGCAGCCTGCATTGTGACTAGCTTTTCTGATGTTAGGTAGTAAAGATCTGAAGGTTTAGTATCAACCTAAAAGCTAACATCATCTCCCCACTGTCAAAACGAGATGGTTCCATGCTAACGTTATATCAATTCGAGAAAAACTAGCTAGTTAGAAATGGCTATGCAGGCCCATTCTAGCGTGTGCTAGCTAACTAGCGCTAAGCTAACACTGATTCAACATCACCATATGTTTGAACAAAATGCTGTACAACACAAACAAGTTGCAAACCATTAATACTTACGCTCAAATGTATAGTGATGCAGCTGCTGCTATATATCATGTTGTTTTGTTTGTTGTGTCCAACTCGTCTCGGGGAGGAAGAGTAGAGCCGTATGATAACGTAACGAACTCTGATAGGTCAATGACGTCCCTCCAACAGTATCTTGGTGTGCTATTGGTTCTACCGGCCAGTAGGTCGCAGCATTTGCCTGCAAATGTAACGTACTTTAAACTCTGGTTTTGGAAAGGCTCGTAGAATTTTCGAGTGGCAACAAACGGAATCTGATTAAGATGAAAATAATATTCGCAACTTTAGAGGGCTGGGTTCTCCCTCGATGAGGATCATTGCTTTCAATAACTAAAGCAGATACGCCGTCTGGGCCCATCGCCTATAATAACACCTCTTTGAATCAGTAGTGTAGCCAGACTTGGCTCATTGGGTGTGCCACAGAAAGCCAGGGTATGCCAGGGGGCGGACCATTTGGCAAAATTTTGGGTCTTTTCAAACCAGATTTAGAGGAATATTTGTGTGTTGTTTGCTCCTTTTCACACTCATTATTAGCAGGTAGAAGCAGTCAATTCAATTGTATTTTTTGGCAACATGTAAAACCACTTTGTTTAGTATCTCAAAAAAGTCTCACCTACTTTTTCCAATGAGTGTTCTAGTCGGGAAAGAACGCAAATTTGGTTGGCATGAAGGTTCGTCTACTGCAGAGAGATCTGTAGCGTTCTCAGTGTCCTCTGGCTCTGCACAAACCTCCAGTGTGTTGTTGGCTGCGTTCCCCGCTGTTAACGTCATTGTTTCGGCTGCATCATCTTCTTCATAATCGTCTGTCTCTTCTCCACTGTACACCACCAATACAGGTGCGAGAACGGGTGCACTACAATCCGCACTTGTTGAGGGGGAGGGTGACAACGAGTCATCTTCTTCCTCGTCGTCAAAGCGACGTTTCTTGCCTTTGCCGAAAAAGCTTAAAAGCGAGCTTTGTTTCATGTCTTCTTGATTTGGCGCTGCTGCTACAGCTGTGCGTGCATTTGTTTACTTTACGTGGACGACAGCTTAACTATTCCCATGATGCTCCGGGGCACATAGGTCAGCGGAGCGTGATTTCTATTCGCACATAGGATAAGTTGGACACAGTGCATGACAGCGTTGATGTGTTTTGCAGACAAAACAAAAAACCTTTTTTACCCCATTTTTTTTGGGTGTGCCAGCGGCCTGTCTGGGTGGCATTGGCACACCCTGGCACACCCGTGGCTACGCGCCTGCTTTGAATTGAGTTAGAGGGAGGGAGAGAGAGAGAGAGGGAGAGAGAGAGAGAGGGGGAGAGAGAGAGAGAGAGAGAGAGGGAGAGAGAGAGAGAGAGAGAGAGGGAGAGAGAGAGAGAGAGAGAGAGAGGAGCAACTCACCGACAAGAGTGGCTGCACTGAGATGAGCTCCTGAATAAATCTCAAACTTGGACCTAAAAAAGTGAGACATTTTGCAAAATAACCTTCAAATGATCTTCAGAAAGGACTTTAAAGAAGAGGTAACAACTTTAATCAACAAAAACAGAAGGAATATATCCTCTATATTTCTTAAACCGCTGTGAACTGTTTGCTAGCTGTTTAGCAACTGTCAGCTAGCTGCTAACCAACTAAACAACTGTCAGCTAGCTGCTAACCATCTGTCAGCTAGCTGCTAACCAACTGCTAGCTACCTGCTAACCAACCGTCAGCTAGCTGCTAACCAACTAACCAACTGTCAGCTAGCTGCTAACCAACTGCTAGCTACCTGCTAACCATCTGTCAGCTAGCTGCTAACCAACTGCTAGCTACATGCTAACCAACCGTCAGCTAGCTGCTAACCAACTAAACAACTGTCAGCTAGCTGCTAACCATCTGTCAGCTAGCTGCTAAACAAACTGCTAGCTACCTAGGGTAGAAAAGCTAGCACAGTAACCAGTTAGTCTAGCTCCCCTTGGAGTTAAAAAGTGGGCACTATGGGAACCAATCAGCAGGCGACTAAGCACAGCACAGACCCCAGAGTTGGCAGCAGGGAAGTTGAGTACCCTGCCACATGTAAGAGTGCAGCAGCTAAAGAGAAACATAAGGAGAAAACACTGCAGGAAAACCCAGAGGTCCTCTTCACTGACTACGCCCAACACCAAGAAGGAAGGAAGAAGAACAACTTCATATTCTTCACTGACCAAATCTACTTCTGGAAAGACACTCTGTGCAGTAAATATGCACATGTATTCAGTGAGGGCATCGGCTCGGGAGGCAGACTGAAGATCTGTAAAGATGCACACCTTGACAAAGATGACCCTCTGCTTACCATCACATATTACACCAAAGGAAAAGTCATGATCCAGGGGAATGAGGCCAACCTGGAGTCCTTTGAAGAGACTTTTCCCCTGCTGAAAGTGGAAGTGGACACCATGAGGAGCAATTTCCCCTCTGGCAGTAAAGATGAGGAGAGCCCAGTAGAGAACCACACCACTCTCTCCATCTCTGCCCCTCCCACACCTGCCAGTTCCACCAACCAACTGAAGGAGTGTGTGGCCCTGCTGGAGCTGGACTTTGCTGAATTCAAAGAGCTGACCCAGGCCAGGCTGTCTGACCCCCCAGACAACACTGTGCAACAACTTAAAGAGGAGCTCCAACAGCTCAAGAGAGACACCCAGGCCAGGCTGTCTGACCCCCCAGACACCACTGTGCAGGAGCTAAAAGAGGAGCTCCAACAGCTCAAGAGAGACACCCAGGCCAGGCTGTCTGACCCCCCAGACACCACTGTGCAGGAGCTAAAAGAGGAGCTACAACAGCTCAGGAGAGACACCCAGGCCAGGCTGTCTGACCCCCCAGACAACACTGTGCAGGAGCTAAAAGAGGAGCTACAACAGCTCAGGAGAGACACCCAGGCCAGGCTGTCTGACCCCCCAGACACCACTGTGCAGGAGCTAAAAGAGGAGCTACAACAGCTCAGGAGAGACACCCAGGCCAGGCTGTCTGACCCCCCAGACAACACTGTGCAGCAACTTAAAGAGGAGCTCCAACAGCTCAAGAGAGACAATCAGACCTTAGCATCTGACGTCAGAGGAAGTGTGGAGGAACTCAAACAGGAGAACAGTGTGCTCCGTGCTCAGTTAGCCAAAGTGAAGGATGATGCTGAGAAGAGAGAAAGGAGCTTCAGCAGGCAAATCCAACACCTGACAGACCAACTCTCCTTAGTCCCCACAATGACACATAGGGAAACACAGACCCTCCCTGTCAGTGTCCCAAACCCCTGCTGTGTCTCTGTCCCACCCCCGCTGCCCTGCACCCAGCCCAACACCCAGGCACCCCCTGACACATCCACACAGCAAGCTGCCAACACATCCCAACCTTCCTCCACTCAGCTTAAAGAGCAAGCCCCACAGGTGGTCCTGCTGGCTGACTCGAATGGGAAATTCCTGGACACGAACAAACTTTTTCCCGGTATGAAAGTGCTGTCTAAACGCTGCAGCACCACAGGCCATGCAATGAAGCTGTTGAAAAAGGAGACTCTCAGGAGCCCTCAATACCTGCTGATCCACACAGGGACAAATGACCTGCACAGCCTCCGTAGGGACACTGCCGAGGCAGTGAGGAAGATGGCAGTGCAGGCCAGCAGGGAGTTCCCTGACAGCCGTATTGTGGTCTCCACACTGCTGCCTCGGACAGACATCCCTCCTCATGTCATACATGACATTAATATGGAGATCAGAAGAGGATGTGCCACCTTACCCAATGTGCACTTGGCCCTCCACTCAAACATTGGCACCTGGGACCTCTATGATGGACTCCATCTATATAAAGAGAGTGTCAAGATATTTGCAAAGACCCTCAAAGACACTGCTCTGGGACGCAGCCCCCCCACCCCCTCCTCTAATACAAGTCTCAGAGGCCATGCCAGACCTCCTCCTCCCCATCACCACCCCAGGATCACCCCCCCTGCAACGAGGAGACATGACAGCTCTGCCTGGACCTCCCACTCCCCACGTGCCCACCACCTCACCACTGTGGAGCATAACCAGAGGAGCCTACCTTCCTCCTCCTCAGCCCCTGCCCACAAACCCCCCTTGCAACATCAGCAGCAGAGCACCGGCCCTTTGTCCCCCTAACCATCAACAGCAGCGAAGCTACGCAGCGGTAACTGCTGCTGGTCCCCCTCCCTACCCACAACAGCGGAGCTATGCAGCAGTTGTGGCCCAGCCTACTGCCACAGGGCCTCCCCGTGCTACCTCTGAACTGGGAGACATCAGGGAGATGCTGCACACCCTGTGCACCCGACTTCTGTTCAGCTAAGATGCACATTTACCACTTTAATAATAGAACAACATGGAAATGTATTGTTAGTAGTAGTAATAATAATAGTAGTCAATAGTGGTAGTATTAGTTAAAATGTATGTCTCCATAGAATTAATATCAAAGTATTATTATTACTCAGTATTGTAAATGATAGATAGTTGAAGGTGTTTAATATTTGTCTCACTGTACAGGTCCATTTTGATTGTTTTTGATGCGCTCATTTCATATAAGCTGCTGGAATATCCAGGGTCTCCACTCGTCGACCTTCGAGCTGAAGAGTGGAAACCCTGAATTCATTGAATCTATCAAAGACATTGATGTCATTATCTTGACAGAAACATGGTGTCGAAATGATCTGCTCACTCACTGTCCTCCAGGATATAATGAAGTCATGGTGCCATCTATGAAATTACAAAATGTACGCAAGGGCAGAACATCGGGTGGAATCTTGGTGTGGTATAAAGAAGATCTTTGCCACCAGATCTCACCAGTGAAACAGGGTAAATCACACATTTGGTTAAGGTTAGATCAAACCCTGGGCATAACTGACAGGGATCTATACCTCTGTGCGATTTATATACCCCCAGTAGATTCTCCTTATTTTGAAGAGGATATTTTTGAAACTCTCCATTCAGAAATCACTTATTTCCAGGCCCAGGGAAACGTGATTCTAACTGGAGATCTGAATGGACGAACAGGAATTGAACCTGATATCATTGACCCACAGGGCAACAACCATGTGTTTGGTCACTCCTCCCTGTTTACCACACCAACCACCACGCATCGAAACAGCCTTGACTCTGTAATAAACCAAAGTGGCAGGGAGGTAGTGCATCTTTGTCGGGCCTTAGGCCTGTACATAGTTAACGGTAGGTTCAGAGGGGACTCTTTAGGGAGATTCACATACTCCTCAGCTCTTGGGTCCAGTGTAGTAGACTATGCAATCACCGACATGGACCCCTCCACTATCAGTGCATTCACTGTCAGACAACAATCTCCCCTCTCAGACCACAACCAAATAAACGTCTTCCTTAAACTCTCAGGTCAAATTAGTGACACAAAAAGGGAACCCAGTAATCTGTATAAATTACACCCTACCTACAGATGGGCCCCAAACAGTGGAGACAAATTCATGATGGCCTTGAACTCACCTGAGCTGGTGACTGACATATCTACATATGCCCAAAATGACTATGTCCCTACCAGAGATGGTGTAAACAAGGCAATCAATGATATAAATATCATATTCCATAAGGCAGCTATTAAAGCTGACCTCATAAAACAAAAACGGAAGCCTGTTAAAAGGCAAACCACTGACAAATGGTTTGATGAGGAATGCAAGACCATCAGAAAAGACCTGAGAAAAATATCAAATGAAAAACATCGCCAACCAAACAACCCAGCCTTACGCATTAGGTACAATGAAATTCTAAGCAAATATAAACACACAATTAGGGACAAAAAACGAAATTATACACACAAAAAACTTGAAGATATTGAGAACGCCATTAACCAAAACCAATTCTGGGACATGTGGAACAACTTCAACACAAGACAACCACAAGCATTACCCATCCAAAATGGTAACATCTGGAGAGCACATTTTGAAAATCTGTACAAAGACATACCAATTAATTCAGATCAATGTATTATAAAAGACAAACTAAAAAAATTAGAAGAAACAATTAAAGACAACCAAAACCCCCTTGATTTCCCAATTACTTGGGAAGAATTGACCACACAGACAAAATCTCTCCGCCCAAGAAAAGCTTGTGGTGCAGACAGCATTAAAAATGAAATGCTCAAATGCAGCACCCCAGAGATGCAGGGTGCAGTGTTGAAATTATTCAATATTGTACTAAAATCAGGATGTTTTCCTAATATCTGGGGCAAAGGGCTAATTTCCCCAATTCATAAGGGTGGTGGCAAATCAGACCCTAATAACTACCGTGGCATCTGTGTCAGCAGTTGTCTAGGTAAATTATTCTGTAGTATTCTAAACAAAAGGATACTAGATTTCCTTGACGAACACTCCATCTTGAGT
>NC_139652.1:4651034-4653534 GCF_964638095.1 Poromitra crassiceps
GTGGAAAGCTAAGAGGCTTGACAGCATGGGAAACATGGCAAATACACGCGCGCGTGCGTACACGTGAAAAAAAAAAGCCCAAATTTTGGACCTTCGGTCGCCGCACTAGCTTCCTCCCCTGGTTCCAAGCTCACCAGCCACCACTGCTGTGTGGTGAGGAGTTATGGGAGCTGAGTGCAGCAACACAGAGTCCATACACACGCACACACGCACGCACGCACGCACGCACGCACGCACGCACGCACGCACGCACACACACACACACACACACACACACACACACACACACACACACACACACACACGTGTTATTGATGGTGTTACCTAAACAGTTGATCTGCAGGCTGTCAGATGAAGAGTAAGACTCTGGTAGTAAACACTCCCTCACTGTAGATCCAGACTGAAGACAGGAAGAACTGAATGTCCATACAGATCTTCTTACTGAGGAAGCCTTTCTCTCTTCTGTGGAAACAGCAGAGCCACAGTCCAGCTCTCTGCACACTACATCTGCTAACTTCAGGGCCACCGCTGGTCTCCAGAATCCATGTTGTTTCACCTCCAGTTCACCAGCACAGCTGCTGGCTCCTCCCACCAACCTGACAGGCTCTGAACAGAGACAAGAGAGTCATTAGTAAAAGAAGTAAAGTCACTTTGAATTAGGGCTGCAACAGATCACAAAACTCACAGTTCAGATTGTATCACGCTATTGAGTCACAGATCAGATCATTTTTCAGTTCAGCAAAAATAATAATTAAAAATTTGATACTTTGGCTCTTTTATCTTTGTTGAAAAAACATTCAGATATAAAAACAGTGCATGCATGTGGTCAGCATGGTGGTACACAAAATAAAACAAGAATATGACATTAAATAAACATAATAATTATTTACTCCAAAAACACAGTTGGATCTTATGTAACATCTAACCCTTGAAAAAATCCGATACGCTACAAGGGGTTGTGCTCTCGACTTTTATACCATCTGGCAGCCAGTCCTAGACCAGGTAGAGAAAATGGACGCTTCAAGCATTTCAAATGTATAGATTTACCCCCCCCCCCTCTCTCATATTTATTTTCATTAATCTGTTTTTGTTGTTGTTGTGTGTTTTTTTTTTCTTCTTTCTTTTCTTTTTCTTCTGTGTGTCTGTGTATTGATATACTGTGATGTATGACATGATGTACAGTATGTGGTGTAATAGGCTAGGGGTTCTCGTGGGATGGGTTTTTGTTTAAAAGTGTCAAGTGTATTTAAATCTATATTTTGTATTTTGTATGATACAGAAAACGAATAAAAAAACTTTGAAAAAAAAAAAAAAAAAAACACAGTTGGAAGAAATAAACTCCATTAGAGTGTTTTTATCGGTCAAAAATGAAGCCACTTTTTCAAAACTCTTCATACAGTCTGCATTACCAACATGCATCTTCATCATCTCACCTCCAAAACTCACTCAAACCACCAACACACTTCATACATGTCTCACAATAAGCTCATTCAACCATAAACATTGTTCTGACTGAGAACACACACACACACACACACACACACACACACACACACACACACACACACACACACACACACACACACACACACACACACACACAATTGCCAGACAGGTGCCTCACAGACAGGTCCCTCTGAGACAGGCGCCTCTCAGACAGGTGTCTCTCAGACAGGTGCCTCTCAGACAGGTGCCTCTCAGACAGGTGCCTCTCAGACAGGTGTCTCTCAGACAGGTGCCTCTCAGACAGGTGTCTCTCAGACAGGTGTCTCTCAGACAGGTGTCTCTCAGACAGGTGCCTCTCAGACAGGTGCCTCTCAGACAGGTGCCTCTGAGACAGGTGCCTCTCAGACAGGTGTCTCTCAGACAGGTGTCTCTCAGACAGGTGTCTCTCAGACAGGTGCCTCTCAGACAGGTGCCTCTGAGACAGGTGCCTCTCAGACAGGTGCCTCTCAGACAGGTGCCTCTCAGTCAGGTGCCTCTCAGTCAGGTGCCTCTCAGACAGGTGTCTCTCTCAGACAGGTGCCTCTCAGACAGGTGCCTCTCAGACAGGTGCCTCTCAGACAGGTGCCTCTCAGACAGGTGTCTCTCAGACAGGTGTCTCTCAGACAGGTGCCTCTGAGACAGGTGCCTCTCAGACAGGTGCCTCTCAGACAGGTGCCTCTCAGACAGGTGCCTCTCAGACAGGTGCCTCTCAGACAGGTGTCTCTCAGACAGGTGCCTCTCAGACAGGGGGACTGAGTTCACACAAGTGAAAAAGGAGATCTGGAGCACACGCTCAAAGTTAGACAATTTAATAGGTGCAAACAAAGAAAGAGTGACGTTTCCACACAAAGGTGTCTTCTTCAGAGTCAAACAGAGTGTGGTGAAAATGATTGGTTTAAATACTCCCACCACAGAATAAAGCAAGTCTCTCATTGGTGGGGCATGGTTATGACATCATCAACACACAGCCAATGAAAGGTTACCACATATAGCCTCCTCCAAGAATAGAAGAGTG
>NC_139652.1:4666034-4681034 GCF_964638095.1 Poromitra crassiceps
GCTGTCTCTGAAGAAACCTGTCTCTGTCTGTCAGCGTGTCGTCTTAAAATGGCGTTTCCTGGTGTGCTGATATCTATATTTATGTGCTGTTTACGCCCCATCTCTTATCTCCTCATCAGTTTCATATGTGTTTTTCTCTGATAGGCCCACCTGTAATGACAGCAAGCTGCTGGCACAAACCACAGTGACTTCCTGTAGCTTCACCATGTTTCCAACACAACATCACAACACAAGTCCACTGTCTATCATTCAGTTTGATTTAGAGAAGCACAGCTCCAGTTAGTTATGTGCAGTGTTGGGCAAGTTACTGAAAATGAGTAATTAGTTACAGTTACAGTAGTCTCAAAAGGTAATTTAATTACGTTACAGATTACTGTATAATAAATCATTAATAGTCATTGTACCTGAATGGGATATGAACATTCACTTAATGGGGAGGCTTATAGCCTATAGGTCTGGCTGCAGCTGCAGAGCATTATTGCCGGACAGGAAGGCGGTATCTCTCCCTCTGAAGTTATCCATTATTTTCACATCCTAAAGTAACTAGTAACTAGCCCATTTAAATTTCAGTCATTGTAAATGAGTTACTAAATTTGACAAAGTAGTTAGATTACTAGTTACTGCAAAAAGTAGTTTAACAACTGGTTGTGTGATTTGATCTCAATCCATTATTGGTTCTCAGATGTCACAAATGCTACAGATGAAGTACTCGGATCTCAGCTCTCTACTGTGTCTCTGAGACCAGCAGGTGGTGCTGTTTCATCATTTCTCAGCACCAGAGTCTACTGAGTTTCTATTACAGCGAGCAGCATTCAACAGCTCAAGAGAAGAGAGAAGACGAGAGAGAAGAGAGGAGAGGGCAGAACATAGGAGAAGCAAAATCCCATTTCATCACATTTGTTGTTTTTAATTAAACAGAAATATTAATATTATTAATCATAATCGACTTGTAAAAAAAACTATAATTCTCTTTTCCTCTACCTGATCGGACTGTTGTCACCCATAGATTCAGTAGGTTCGTCATCAGCCCCATTCCTATCGCTGATAAACCTGCTAGTATAGGTTTCAATGGCCGTTATCAATAACTTTAGATTTAGGCAAATAAAACAACTTAGGGTTAGGTTTAGGGTTAGGTTAAGGTTAAGGGTTAGAATTAAGCTACAAAAAGCCTGGCCGATATGAATGGGGTGATAAGACGCTGATAATGCCGATTGAATGGGGTGACGTGCTGAAAGGGCAAAAAATACAACTAGGGTGCCGTCGTGCATTATTGCGTTTATTAGCGTGACGGTCCGCATGTGATAGTCCTTCATTTACCATCGATATATTACGTTTTGTGTTGCTAATGCAACCGGGTGCACTTTAAAAGTTTTTTTGAATCGCTAATTTGTCATCTGCCGTCGTGCATTGTTATCGTTTATTTGCATGACGGCCCGCATGTGATAGTCCTTTAGTTACCAACTTACCATCAATAAACTCATCCACTGTCACGACGTTTGCAGACAGCATTTTGGATGTTTGTGTTGTCACCTCTGCTGACATAGCAGTCAGCTAGCGACAACGTTTGATGACGTAGCGGTAATCGAGTGCTGTCCCATTTCTTAGGGGTTTATCTGCACCCCTAGTCTCGGCTCCCAGACGTTTGGTGAGCTGCGGATTAAGACTGAGGGCTGAGTCTATCTGCACCCCTAGCCCTTGGCACTCTGTTTTGAGGGGCAAGGGCTAGGGGTGAGGGGTAAGAGGTAGGGGTACAAATGAGAATTGGGATTGGGCCCAAAATTTGGGAATTTTGGAATTTAATGTGGGACAAAGAGTATACCTGTGTGGGACATTGTCGGACACCATTACCAATGCTGCGAGGTAGTCTAAAATGTATATATATATATATATATATATATATATATATATATATATATATATATATATATATATATATAATAAATACATATAATACCTCGCAGCATTGGTATATCAGTGGAGATTATTAATGTAGTGCTAGGGAGTCAAATGTGTTTTTTCTTAATAAAATGCATGGTATTCATGATATTCTTAACTAACTTATCCTGTGTGCACAAAATTGTCAGACAAAACTCAAGCTGGCACCGCCAAAAAACAACAATTTACTACAGAGAAATTAATATTATTATTATTGTTGATTTATTAACTGGCCCCTGGCCCCCTGTCATTTTGCAGAAGTGGCCGCCGAGCAAAGCAGGTTGAGTATCCCTGGTATACAGTATACACTCAGTAGGCATGATACAGCATCAAACGGTGAACATGTCAGATTCACTTTATTTTATTTTATTTTGTGATAAAAGCATTAAAGGAGAGGTGTGATGATTTTTATTTATTTATTTAATTTTGTTCATTTTTCAGGATTGGTCACTAATAATGACACAATGACACCGTTAAAATATTAGCCTCCAAACAGAAGGCATACAGGGCCCCGGGTCGTCGCTGCACCTCCTCGTGCAGCCGGCTCCTCTCTCCGCATGGTGGCTGCTTGATTCTGGTCAACGGTGCTGTTGGCTCTGGAGGGGAAGGCTGATGGGCCCCGGGCTGAGGAAACACAAACCGCTGCCCTGGGCCGGACGGCCGGCATGCCCTGAGCGAGAGGGCGGCCAGCCGCTTTAAGCGTCCTCCAAAGGTGCGCGTGCCCCACCGCTCCTCCTCCCTTGTCTCCTCCCGTGCCTGCTCTGGTTTCATGCCCGGGCCGCTCTAGTGGCTGTGAGCGAACCGCCCTGGGTTGTTCGCGGAGGCCGTCTGGAACCCTGGGTAGTGGAGGAGGAAGCTGCCCGTGAAGCCGAAGCCATCTGGAGGCACCGGAGGGTGAGCCGCGGAGACCAGCGAAGTCCTGCAGGAGGCAGAGCGGCACTGGAGAAGAGCGGGGACCCGTCCGCCGTGATGAGCCCCTGGCCTGGGCCGCAGTGCCCCTAGCCTCTGCATTCCCCCGTCAGCTGCTCGGGATCTTATGGTTGCAGGGCACAGTAAACAAGCAGCCGAAACAGAATAAGAAAATCAAACAACAAAACAAAAGATGGAAGTTTTTGAACAAGTTCTTGTAGAAACATTGTGGATTCACAATATCACATATTTTAAGCCAATACAGAAACTTTTTTATTATTATCAGGCTCTAGCTAACGTAACCTCGCCGCGTCAAGCCAACGGCAACAAAGACAGTTTTGACGCACTTGTTTCCTGTTTCCTTGGTTTACGCCCCCACGGCCAAAAGCGGTGTAAAGCGTGCCCAGACTAATGAAAAAGTTCTTCAAACGCTCGTGTGAGGATGACATGTATCCAATAGGCCAGTGATGCTCAACTTGCGGCCCGGGGGCCTGATGCGGCCCGCGATAGGGTGCCAAGTGGCCCCCTGGCCATTTTCTAATTCACAATGAAAACTTTAAAGTTTGACTGAGCTCCAGCTAAATTCTCAAATATCGCCACCTGCTCGCCACACAGGTACTATGTACTATGTTCTAAGTTAACTTATCCTATCTTGTGTGCACAAAATTGACAGACTAAACTCCGGCTGACACCCCAAATACCTACAATCCGCTACAGAAAAATGTATATTATTAATGTGTGTTTATTAACTGGCCTCCTGTCATTTTGCAAACGTGGATCCCGGGCAAAGCGAGTTGAGTATCCCTGCAATAGGCAAAGCCAAGAGAGGGCTGAGCTGACTTTGAAATGAAACAGACACATTATACCACACTTATTGTATATAGTTTACTGTGAATTTACATTCCTTCATATAGCTATATGTATTTAAGAGAGACACTTTACACCACAATTGTAGGCTATATAGTAGCTACTGTAATTTTTTGCTTTATGTCTAAATGTACCCTTTTAGCCTTGCCTGTTTTTGACTTGGGCATACATTTCTTTCTTTCTTTTTACTGTAGCTATGTGTGTCCTTTGAGAGCAAACTGGAGTCCAATTCCTTGTATGTGTATACTGGGCCAATAAAGCTGATTCTGATTCTGAGAGAGACAGAGAGAGAGAGAGAGAGAGAGAGAGAGAGAGAGAGAGAGAGAGAGAGAGAGAGAGAGAGAGAGAGAGAGAGAGAGGGAGAGACAGAGAGAGACAGAGAGGAGAGAGAGAGAGAGAGAGAGAGAGAGAGAGAGAGAGAGAGAGAGAGAGAGAGAGAGAGAGAGAGAGAGAGAGAGAGAGAGAGAGAGAGGATGTTACATGCATAGCTGTGCAAAGACATGAGACTTGACTTGGACTTGCAGAAAACTACTTGTGAGCATCCCCCCCAGGTCCTTCCCAGAGAGAGAAAAAAACTATTTCTAGACCACCTAACGTCCTGGATTGAGTCAAGAAAGAGGGGGTCCCAAACCTTTTCATCTCGGGACCAAAAAGAGAGGCTTTGGACTGAGAAATAGGAGGTGGGGAGTGAGAAATAGGAGGTGTGGAGTGAGAAATTGGAGGTGTGGAGTGAGAGAGTCAGAAGAGTTGTCTCACTCTCAATGAGTGAGAGTTGGCAGCTAGTGAGGTGTGAACGTTTGGAAAAAGACATTTCTTAAAGCCGTTGGGCTACTGCTCTGCATCAGATACAGACTGGCCTTCTCGCTTTCCCTCTCTGGCATCATTTTGCCATTCTGCAAGCTGCATCAAGCTGTTAGAGTTAGCCACGATACACCGGAACTAAGGCGAGTCACCTTCAAAATAAAACTATTATTTGTTGTGTTAGAAGTAGAATAGATACAGTCGGTCTGTGGGGGAAAACGGCAGAAAGGAGGTGTGACAGCCAGGTGGTTTCCCCCACGCAGACCACGCCCCCTCCCCCCCTCAGCCGGAATGTATACAGTTAAAAGATTTTTTTTCAGGCCAGATCTTTTTTAATTCATTGTGCTGCCCAAATGAGAATGCTTTAACACCATATAAAACCATCTTTCTATGGGGGAACAAACATACTGCAGCACACAAAGCGCCGGATGCTGGGGTGGGTCTTAAAGAGAAATGCTGCATTCAAGTGCTCATCTGAAGCTCGTAGGCCTCCTTACCAGTTGTTAAGTCATAATACGACATAACACCTTCAAGTGCTCTTGGTCAGAAAGAGCAACAAACATGCCTGCATTTTGAGGGGACACATTATGCAGGATCAGCACAGTGCCCAAAAAGGATCCGAAAAGTAAAAGAAGTCAAATCAGAGAAAATGAAGGAATATCTTATGATGAGACCGTTCAAAGTATGGAGAGGAAACATGAGATGGTGGAAGCACAAAAGGAGGAACAGGAGAAAAGTGGATCGAAAAACTATTTCTGTGGACAAGAAAGCCTTTTAGGCTTTCATGGCTGTATACTCAGTCTGTGTGGGAACGCCCACAAAATGCTGCGGCTCTACACTACAGGATTGGGGATTCTAGAGCAGGTATACATAGACGTCAGTTCAGATGTGCGTTTACTGATTACGGTTGAATTTCCAATCCTGTCTGCCTGGGCTGGGCTAGCAGCTAAATGCTACTAACTATGCTGAACGGGGAGAACGGGAGGCTTTACCCCACCATGACCACGCCCCCAGCCAGCTACCCCAGCGCCTATGACGAGACATTGAGTGTACCTGTGGTGACGTGCTTTGGAGATAGAAAGCAAATCAAAGAGGATCAAGATGGTGGTAGACACTGCCAGAAAATGTTGGCAAATTGGGGACATTTCGGGAGACAACCTGACTAAAACGCTTTCGAAGCGTTCGCACCGACCTAGACGAATTGGTCTGGGTCACACTATGGATAATGGGGTGAATGGGAGCATTTCTATTGTTTTATTGACACTGTAATTGCTTTAGCTTTAGCAATCCAGTAGGTACTTTAGCAATCCAGTAGGTGGTGGTAATGCAGCATTTAAGGATGCCAACCGCCCATAAAACCGGACGAAATAACTAAATATTTAACCTTTTACAGTCAATCGGTGACGAACTCCATAGGCTACCGCCGTTGTAGTCCGGAACCCTCTCGGGTATAATCGAAATTTCCCAAATTCCCACTCGTAAGTACGACATTTGGAGTGTCGTAAATACGATATATCCAAGGAGCACGTGAACGCAGCAGAAGATTGATGATTTTTATTTTGAAAGTTGCAACCGGAGGTCTTGGTTTGAATGGTCGCTGGCTTGTCAGTAGTCTGCACTCTGCAGAGAGCTGCTGGCTGCAGGAGAGAGAGAGCGAGAGAGAGAGAGAGAGACGGCTCACACACTCTCTGCAGCCTAATGAGCAAACGCTGCCTGCCTGGATCCACTGACTTCACACGGATACAAGAGAACCTCGTATCTCCACAGAGACATTATTCACGGACTCAAGCAGACTGCTGTTCTTTTGGCTCAAGCGCAGATTTGGCTCAGCTGAGTGAAGACGGAAGCCCAAACACCGCATCAATCAGCCATGTAGGTGCTTCAAAGCTCTGCTCCCTGTTAGCTTAGCTCTGTGGCTAACTTACTGTCTGTGTTTAGTGTGAGCTGTGTGTGGCTGCTGCCTCTCTGTCTCTACATGCCTCCTGCTAGTTACAGGTTGTCTTTTAGTTGTGTGGAGCTCACGTCTTTTCCCTCTGCAAGTCACGCCCTCTTCCGCGTTCAGCTAATGAACCAAGGGATTTTATCCACCTTTCTTTTTTCCATAGACATTTCGTTAATGCTTATAAAAAATTGTTTTACTTGGTCAAGCCAAGCGATTCCGCTATATTTAGAGTCAGGAGAGACCATAGAACATTTCACTCGGACCAAAACAAAACGTCTACATTTATTTATTTTTAATACTTTTTTTTTTTTTTTAAGTTTTGCCCCAAGTGAAATGTTCTATGGTCTCTCCTGATTCTAAATATTGCTGAATCGCTTGGTTTGACCAAGTAAAACAATTTTATAAGCATTCTTTACGAAATGTCTATGGAAAAATGAATGGCGGATGAAATCCCTTGGTTTGTATGCCTAACCCGGAAGAGGGGGTGACTTTGGCAATCTCAATTGCGTTTCTGCAAACAAATCTTGTCCCTTCACTCAGTCCAATACGTTGTATGGAGAAAACAAAACGTCAAGCTATATCATCTATCTATCTATCTATCTATCTATCTATCTATCTATCTATCTATCTATCTATCAAATTAAGTAGGCCTATGTGGGCAATATTTAAGTTTGTATCTTTCAATTCTGTGTCTGGCCACAGCTACGCCATTTCAAGTGTGATCGGGCTGAAACTTTCAGGGGGTGGGAAAGGGCACCAGTGCAGGTGACCTGAGCGATTTTTTTTATTAAGCTAATTAGCTAATGATGTGATGTCATCAGTGATGATGTCATAAGGGCACACACACACACACACACACACACACACACACACACACGGAGGCATTGTGACAAGACTGATCAGTGATGTCATAGTGACATCAGCGATGATGGAGCCGGATCTTCGATGTGATGTCATCAGTGTCGATGTCATCAGTGATGATGTCATCAGTGATGAGTCAGCAAACTGTTTCAGCCTTTGTCCCACTGATGATGTCATAGACATTGTACAGTCTTATGACATAACTGATGACATCATCAGTGGTATCACTCAAGGCATCATCATCATGAGAAAAAGCAAACTTCATGGGCCAGGGGGAGTGACAATGTGGACTCTGTTTGTCTGTCTGTCTGTTTCAAGAATGTTGTCCAGCTACAGCTATGCCGTGTTATGTGCGATCGGGCTGAAACTTTCAGGGGGTGTAAAGAACACATCAGTGATGATGTCACTGATGACGAGCCAAGGAATCGAGCGCATGCCTGGTTTGAAAAAAGGTGTAATGTGACACATTACAGGTAAACTTCACTCATGAGCTTTGTTGTTGTTGACAGTTGACACAGCAGAATCGGATAATGGATGCATAGTCATCACTGATGATGGCATCAGTGATATCATACATAGGCATTGTGACATCACTGATGATGTCATCAGTGACACACACACAGAAGAGAGAGGGAGAGAGACTCAGGGAGATGTTGGCTTACATCGGCAAATCATCCAGAGATTTGAAGAGTAGAATTTGTGAACACAGGAGTGATATCAGAACCAAGGACTTTAAAAATCCTGTAGCTCTTCACTTCTTTCAGGCCCAACACTGTATTTCATCATTGAAATATGTTGGTGTAGAACATGCCTCCTAGGGGAGGTGATATCAATGCTTTACTCCTCAGGAGAGAAGCATTCTGGATCTCAACTTTAGACACCGTTGCCAGGGGCCTTAACGAGTCCTTTGACCTTAGACCTTTCCTGTAGCCGAATAATATTAATTATTCATTCATATTTTCTCTATTTTTCTCGAATTCTTCTCTAATGTTAATCTGTGGGTTATGTACTCACCTTAGACATTTAGAACTGCCTGCATTCTGTTTGTTAGCAGAGTTGTATGCCTAATTTTGTCCTGGAGTTCACTCTCCCCACGTTTAAACTTTATATTCATATTATATACACAGTTACTGCCTCTATTACCATTTATAGAGCAACTTGTGTTCTTTTAATTTTATATTTACAATTGCCTTTGTACTTTGTCTGTTTATTGCATTTACCAGTGTAGGCTATTGGAGTCTTTGAGAGCCTGGTTGGTTGTTTCACCCCATTTTATCCACTAGCAGTGTCTTTTGGTGCAGTCTGATATACATCTACTCATGACTATTAGTGTTTCTCACACACCCTGTGAGTGATGTTTATTTAGAATATTTTGTTTTTCTCTGATAAGACAGATTCCCACTCTTTGGAGTGTTAGCGCCACTTATAGATACCAGTCTTTATCATAATTCTCCTCTATGGCCGTTGTCTCCTATTTTAAATTTTCACATAGAGACACTGCGGAGCCACGCCCAAAACGGGGGGAAACAACCCCCCCCCCCCCAATCCTGGCGTTCTCCTATGTCGCGCGCAAGGTTGCGTGTTGCATCACAAAGATCATATATACGGAAGTTGAACACTCCAACTTACTTCCTTGACAGCTAGATCCACATTTTTCTTCTCGACAATTCTCAATGGCTTCCTTGTTTTGCTCAGGAGTACAAAACAACTTTAATTGGTGATTTTTTACATTTGTTGTCTGCGCAGCCCCACCACACAACAGCTTTGAGCTATGTTTAATTCAAGGAAAATGACGCTGGTGTGTGGAAGTGAACGGAGAGCTTTCCCCCGTGATGGGCGTGGCCTATTTCATGCAGTGTCTCTATAGGAGTTTATTGCTTTTTCTGCTGTATTTCAGCTCCACCCTATATATTTCCGACACTGAGTCATTATATTGTATAACTATTATGATTACCTTCATGCTCTTTTTGTCATGTCTTTCTTGGGAATGTTTTTACTTCCTTGATTGATTTGTTTGTGTGAAGCAAGATGCACTCTGTGATTTCAATCTGCTTGATTTTACTCACCGGACCGGTTTTCTCTCCGCCAATTGGTGGAGGGATGTGACCTATTTATAGGAGTGCCCGTCACTTCCTGCTTCATTCTGAAGAAGATCGTTTGTTCATCTGTCAACGATTCGATTCCACGATGCATCACGATGCAGCTCCAAGTATCACATCCTCAATTTTCTATATTATTACTAGGGATGTGCGCGACTAGTCGTTTAATCGTTTAACCGCCTACTCATTTATTAACCGTTTAGTATTTTACTAGTCGGTTAAACGCTGCATCTTGTTCTTCACGCCTCCGCCTCGTTGTAAACAGGCTGAGCAGCATCTAACTCTGAATTAACACGTTCACTGCCGTTGACGAGATATCTCGTCTTAACACATTCACTGCCAGCCATTTTTTTTTTACTGTAGGTAGGTTCTGCCAGAGGTTTTTTTTGAGGATTCTGGCTCATCTTTCAAGACCCGAGGATTCTTTTCTGCTAAGATTTTGTGAACACACAATATCTCAAAAGAACTAATAGAATGTGTGCTTTCTCTGTCTAAAAGAGTTAGTTTGTAGAGTTAGTAGTTATGTAAGCATTAGCAGTTGAATACAGCATGGTTTCAGCGTCAGAAAAAATATTCAGAGATAAACGGCTTTTTGTGAAATTCGATAGAACAGTCACTTTAACCATTCATTTTTGGCATCAGTAAGACCTAAACAATAGTTTTGAACAGTAATTTCCTCCATAACAGCAGGAAACTCCCCTCTGCTTCCAACTCCTCCCTCCGTGGGCATTCTTCTTGGCTGCAGCGCCGTGTCACAAGCTTGTCACCAGTCTCACTGCTTTGCTGCTGCTGTGCGGCTGAGAGCCTGTCTGCGCGGCCGCTCTTTGAGGAAGTCTGGTTGGACTCGCTCGCTTCTTGGAGTTTTGGTTGAGAGCTTTGATGAAGCTTTTGCGATTCTGGTCATATTTATGCTGCGTGTTTCAAAGTGTGTTACATCCGTAATCTATTATGCAAATTTGCAATCCCGCACTGCCAGCAATCAGCGCGAAAACGAAAGCGTTTTCGCCAATCCATTTTCATGAGAATGGCTTCGTCACACTGCTTTTTGCTTGCCTTCCTCCTTCCTTGTCGCCACTTAGTGGGTCGGTGGAATGGGTTGTACACGTTGTACACGTCCAATACTTATATAAGAGATGTAAAAGGGTTAGATGCACATCCCACCGTCAAAAAAAAAAAATCGATTCTGAAAACGTGTTAACACGTCGTTGGCAGTCAACAGCTGGATTCTGAAAACGTGTTAACACGTCGTTGGCAGTGAACGTGTTAAAAAAAAAAACGGTTGACTGCCGTTGACGAGATATCTCGTCTTAAATTTTTTTTTTTTTTTGACGGTGGGACGTCGATCAACCCCTTTTACATCTCATATTAAAATATGGGAGGTATTGAATGTGTATAATCTATTTTACCGACCCACTAAGTGGCGACAGTGCTCTCCAGACGAGAGAAAGCCAAGCAAAAACAGCCGCGTGAGGAAGCCATTCTCATGAAAATGGATTGGCGAAAACGCTTTCGCTTTCGCGCAGGGAGCTGGCGGTGGGGGATTGCAAATTTGCATAATAGATTACGGGTGGAACACACTTTGAAACACGCAGCATAAATAAGACCAGAATCGCAAAAGCTTCATCAAAGCTCTCAACCGTAACCCCAAGAAACGAGCGAGCCCACCAGACTCGCCCAAAGAGCGGCCGCCAGCAGACAGGCAGCAGCAGCAGCAGCAGCAGCAACTCGCTTGTGACACGCCCGCTGCAGAGCCAGGGAGGCAGGAGGAGAACACACACCGAGGGAGGAGTTTGAAGGAGAGGGGGGTTTCCTGCTGTTATGGAGGAAATTACTGTTCAAAACTATTGTTTAGATGTCTGACGTCTTACTGATGCCAAAAATGAATGGTTAAAGTGACTGTTCTATCGAATTTCACAAAAAGGCATTTTTCTCAGCTTAAATTTTCAGACGCTGAAACCATGCTGTATTCAAGTGCTAATGCCTACATAACTACTAACTCTACAAACTAACTCTTTTAGACAGAGAAAGCACACATTCTATTAGTTCTTTTGAGATATTTTGTGTTCACAAAATCTTAGCAGAAAATAATCCTCGGCTGTTGAAAGATGAGCCAGAATCCTCAAAAAAAAACCTTGGCAGAAGCTACCTACAGCAAAAAAAAAACGGCTGGCAGTGAATGTGTTAACTAATAATTTAGCCAATTGTATGTAACATACCAAATAAAAGCAAACGGCAATGTCTAAGAATGCAACGCCATGTAACTGGCTCGTTAAGTCTCGCATTCTGCGGGGTCGACGTTAGTGGCTCGAGCGCAACTCGGAGGAGAGAAACCGATCTGAAGCTTTCTTTGTTGGAGTCCAGGTATGTTTTACAAGAAAATGCTTGTCATTGTCGACGATAACGTTATCTGACCTGGCTAACAGTGGATACTCGCTTGCTTGCTGTGTACCAGCTCAAAGTAGTAGGCTACGTTCTTTATTTTACCCCTTCACTGTCCGCTCCAAAAACAACTCTCTTATTTTGCGCCGTGACCGTCGGAAGTGTTAAAAGGACCCGGAAGAATTTGGCCCACTGTAAGGTCTGAACATAAGGTGAATACTTTGATATAAAAAACAATAAACGGGGCAACTCCAATCTTGAACAATCTCAGCATGAGACGCCAGCTCTATTATTCTTCCGCTTCCAGCATAACCTAGCGTCAAGCGCCCCCACAACAACAACACACACACTTCCGTTTCCTGTCTTCAACATAAGAGCCAGTCAGTTGTTGTTACATCAATAGAATTTAAATGAACAGCTTGTACTGAATGTTTGGGCTAAAATAGCTCCTTAATACACAAAACATTTGCATTTTAAACTTTTAAACTTTTCATTTAATATGTATATTAAATTGCGAGTTTTCTTGCTTATAGACTAGTCGCAAATACAATTTGAGACTAGTCGGCGGGGAAATTAGTCGAAATTCCCATCCCTAATTATTACTGCACATGGCTACTTTTTCATCGATTAATACAAGCAGTCAGATAAATATCAAGTCCCTTTTGTACTTAGAAAGTGCTTTAAAATCTGAATGTCAACATCAGTTTAAACAGAAATGATTCAGCGATGATCTGTCAACGATTCGATTCGATTCGCACGTCCGCATCGCGATGCATCGATTAAAGGATTAATTTTGACACCCCTAGTGTGGATCATGGACATGGGATGGACAGAGCACCCAAGGAAAAGACAAGACCAGCTAAACAGTTCATGACAGTTCGTCTGTATACGTAGGGTCTCTCTGGAGTTACTTTGGGGGATCGGGCCTCGCTCTCTGACGCCAAACTCAATACAAAAACCTGTCCGTTTTACTGTTGTCTTGCTTGTCACTAAGTGCGTCCGACTGCTATAACATGACTTTAGTCCTGTTGTGAATCAGTGGGGTCTTTTCTAATATTCGAGCTAAAAACCGAAGCTCAGAGCTTGTTTATTTACAAAATTCACATCTGCGCTCATTGTTTTGAATGGCGAGTTATTAGCCCCCAGTTCCGGGTCTCGTGTTCGAGGCTCTGTGTCCCGCGGCCTGGAGTTGTCATCCAGCATGTTTTGTTGGACGGTAAATTAATTAATTAACGTCAACCTCCGAAGCTGTAGATGCACGTCACAGTTCAAATCCTTTTTTTTTTATGTAGCAAAAATCGTTAAATCTGGACATACCGTAGATCAGGGATGGGCAACTTTGATGATAGAGAGGGCCACACAAAAAAATCTTGGCTACCAGAGGGACAGATTGTGACCGTGCACGTCCACCAGTAGCCTATTGTAACACCATCACTCCAAATTATAGCTACTAATTTGATGAAAAGGACTGGTAATCAAAGTTTATTATACCAACATTAACATTTTTCATATTCAAATTGAGTAATTCTTCCATTCAGGTGACACCAGAAACGTTGCTCTAGCTTTAAAACAGCCCGCTACAGCAATTCGATGGGGTACATCACCCAAAGATGTGATATTAATCAGATTAGTAATGTTGCATGATGTACAATGTGCATCCTGGATATAGTTTGTTACAATAGCGTTAGCTCAAATGCTAACGTTAAACAGTATGTGGATGGACAATGCTATTGCTAACGCCATTAGCGCCATGTTCTGGGTTGTACACTAAAATAAAAACACTGATTTTGGTGGTCTAACCCAGTGGTTCTCAAATGGGGGTCCGCGGACCCCCAGGGGTTTACTTGCGAAAAGTTTGCAAGTAAAAAAAACTTTTTTTTCTTTTCTTTTCTTTTTTTTAATTAAAAAATAAAATGCTACATGTTACTTATTCCTTCTCAAACTACTTCCTACATGGTGCTAGTCTATCAAAATATCTTGGCTGTCATTGATTGTGTTGCATAGTGGTTTTCTGTACTGTTGACAAATTGTGATATTGTAAGTCTCTTTGGACAAAACAAAAGTGTCTGCTAAATGACATAATGTAAATGTAATGTAATAAAAAATTTTTTTTTTTTTTTTGCAAAATCTTCATAGTTCAACGAAAATAGTTTATGCTTTAAATCTAAAATGGTTCATGGATTACATTCTAATAACAAACCTATCAAATTAAAAGTCAAGCACGTTACCGTGGAAACAATTAAGCTTAGCCCAAAATCACAAATCAGAATGAGGGGGTCCCCGGTATATTTTCTATCTTGTAAGGGGTCCTTGGCTGAAAAACATTTGACAACCTCTGGTCTAACCTAACCAAAAACGTCCACCTTGTAATAAATAAATAAATATATTTATTTATTTATTTATTTGACTCAGGGGCCACACTGAGTGAGGTTGGGGGCTGCATGCGGCCCGCGGGCTGCCAGTTGCCCACCCCTGCTGTAGGGTATGTAACGCTGCTGAATGCACACTGTGCACATCATTGCAGCAGAATAGTAGCAGAATAGCTGAATATAGCAACATTAAACTGGCACATTTCTGAATGGGTTTTGGTTTGGCTGATTGGAGTGTCACCCCTGCCAACGACATCACCTGAGCTTTAAGTCGGTGAGTGCATTTGTCACTAGCTTGCAAAGTGTGTGTGTGTGCACCCGTGCCGTGTGTGTGTGTGTGTGTGCGTGTGTGTGTGTGTGTGTGTGTGTGTGTGTGCGTGTGTGTGTGTGTGTGTGTGTGTGTGTGTGTGTGTGTGTGTGTGTGTGTGTGTGTGTGTGTGTGTGTGTGTGTGTGTTAGGAAAGTGAGGACATTTTGGCCGGTCCCCACTTTCTCACACACCTTCAAAGGGCTGTTTGAAGGTTAAAGGGGAATTCTGGGCTTTTCCAACCCGGACCTTATTTCCAGCGTTTATTGATGCTTTGTTTAGAACCCACCCAGAACAGAGGTTTTTGAAATCGATCCACTCCAAAGTGACAACGCGCCTACAGTTAGGCTGTAGCTACTCTATAGCCTAGCCTAAACTATTCTAACCTGCCGGCATCCCTCGACCAATGATGGAGAGCACCGATGCCCCCCGCCCCCACACCCATAATGCATGAGAGCGCAGGCCGGGTCCAGACACACCGGAACCCCCCCTCCACCCCCCAGTGTGCGCAAGGAATCCTCGCCACCCGCGG
>NC_139652.1:4682787-4692787 GCF_964638095.1 Poromitra crassiceps
ATTTCTGGTGTCACCTGAATGGAAGAATTACTCAATTTGAATATGAAAAATGTTAATGTTGGTATAATAAACTTTGATTACCAGTCCTTTTCATCAAATTAGTTAGCTATAATTTGGAGTGATGGGGTTACAGCAGGCTACTGATGGAAGTGCACGGTCACAATCTGGCCCTCTGGTAGCGAGTTTTTTTTTTGTGTGGCCGCTGTCTCTATCATCAAAGTTGCCCATCCCTGATCTACGGTATGTCCAGATTTAACGATTTTTGCTACATAAAAAAAAATATGATTTGAACTGTGACATGCATCTACGGCTTCGAAGGTTGACGTTAATTAATTAATTTACCGTCCAACAAAACATGCTGGATGACAACTCCAGGCCGCGGGACACAGAGCCTCGAACACGAGACCCGGAACTGGGGGCTAATAACTCGCCATTCAAACAATGAGCGCAGATGAAAGTGAATTTGTAAATAAACAAGCTCTGAGCTTCGGTTTTTAGCCCGAATATTAGAAAAGACCCCACTGATTCACAACAGGACTAAAGTCATGTTATAGCAGTCGGACGCACTTAGTGACAAGCAAGACAACAGTAAAACGGACAGGTTTTTGTATTGAGTTGGCGTCAGAGAGCGAGGCCCGATCCCCCAAAGTAACTCCAGAGTGTCCCCTACGTATACAGATGAACTGTCATGAACTGTTTAGCTGGTCTTGTCTTTTCCTTGGGTGCTCTGTCATCCCATGTCCATCCACACTGGGGGGTGTCAAAATTAATCGTTTAATCGATGCTTTGCGATGCGGACGTTCGAATCGAATCGTTGACAGATCATCGCTGAATCATTTCTGTTTAAATTGATGTTGACATTCAGATTTTAAAGCACTTTCTAAGTACAAAAGGGACTTGATATTTATCTGACTGCTTGTATTAATCGATGAAAAAGTAGCCATGTGCAGTAATAATTAGGGATGGGAATTTCGACTAATTTCCCCGCCGACTAGTCTCAAATTGTATTTGCGACTAGTCTATAAGCAAGAAAACTCGCAATTTAATATACATATTAAATAAAAAGTTTAAAAGTTTAAAATGCAAATGTTTTGTGTATTTAGGAGCTATTTTAGCCCATACATTCAGTACAAGCTGTTCATTTAAATTCTATTGATGTAACAACAACTGACTGGCTCTTATGTTGAAGACAGGAAACGGAAGTGTGTGTGTTGTTGTTGTGGGGGCGCTTGACGGTAGGTTATGCTGGAAGCGGAAGAATAATAGAGCTGGCGTCTCATGCTGAGATTGTTCAAGATTGGAGTTGCCGCGTTTATTGGTTTTTATATCAAAGTATTCACCTTATGTTCAGACTTACAGTGGGCCAAATTCTTCCGGGTCCTTTTAACACTTCCGGCGGTCACGGTGCAAAATAAGAGAGTTGTTTTTGGAGCGGACAGTGAAGGGGTAAAATAAAGAACGTAGCCTACTACTTTGAGCCGGTACACAGCAAGCAAGCGAGTATCCACTGTTAGCCAGGTCAGATAACGTTATCGTCGACAATGACGAGCACTTTCTTGTAAAACATACCTGGACTCCAACAAAGAAAGCTTCAGATAGTTTTCTCTCCTCCGAGTTGCGCTCGAGCCACTAACGTCAATAAGACCCTTGAATGTGAGACTTAACGAGCCAGTTACATGGGGTTGCATTCTTAGACATTGCCGTTTGCTTTTAATTTGGTATGTTACATACAATTGGCTAAATTATTAGTTAATTCAGAGTTAGATGCTGCTCAGCCTGTTTACAACGAGGCGGAGGCGTGAAGAACAAGATGCAGCGTTTAACCGACTAGTAAAATACTAAACGGTTAATAAATGAGTAGGCGGTTAAACGATTAAACGACTAGTCGCGCACATCCCTAGTAATAATATAGAAAATTGAGGATGTGATACTTGGAGCTGCATCGTGGAATCGAATCGAAGACAGATGAACAAACGACCTTCTTCAGAATGAAGCAGGAAGTGACGGGCACTCCTATAAATAGGTCACATCCCTCCACCAATTGGTGGAGGGAAAACCGGTCAGGTGAGTTCAATCAAGCAGATCGAAATCACAGAGTGCATCTTGCTTCACACAAACAAATCAATCAAGGAAGTATAAACATTCCCAGGAAAGACATGACAAAAAGAGCATGAAGGTAATCATAATAGTTATACAATATAATGACTCAGTGTCGGAAATATATAGGGTGGAGCTGAAATACAGCAGAAAAAACAATAAAATCCCATAGAGACACTGCATGAAATAGGCCCGCCCATCACGGGGGAAAGCTCTCAATTCACTTCCACACACCAGCGTCATTTTCCTTGAATTAAACATAGCTAAAAGCTGTTGTGTGGTGGGGCTGCGCACACAACAAATGTAAAAGATCGGCAATTAAAGTTGTTTTGTACTCCCGAGCAAAACAAGGAAGCCATTGAGAATTGTCGAGAAGAAAAATGTGGATCTAGCTGTCAAGGAAGTAAGTTGGAGTGTTCAACTTCCGTATATATGATCTTTGTGATGCAACACGCAACCTTGCGCACGGCATAGGAGAACGCCAGGATTGGGGGGGGGGGGGTTGTTTCCCCCCGTTTTGGGCGTGGCTCCGCAGTGTCTCTATGTGAAAATTTAAAATAGGAGACAACGGCCATAGAGGAGAATTATGATTAAAGACTGGTATCTATAAGTGGCGCTAACACTCCAAAGAGTGGGAATCTGTCTTATCAGAGAAAAACAAAATATTCTAAATAAACATCACTCACAGGGTGTGTGAGAAACACTAATAGTCATGAGTAGATGTATATCAGACTGCACCAAAAGACACTGCTAGTGGATAAAATGGGGTGAAACAACCAACCAGGCTCTCAAAGACTCCAATAGCCTACACTGGTAAATGCAATAAACAGACAAAGTACAAAGGCAATTGTAAATATAAAATTAAAAGAACACAAGTTGCTCTATAAATGGTAATAGAGGCAGTAACTGTGTATATAATATGAATATAAAGTTTAAACGTGGGGAGAGTGAACTCCAGGACAAAATGAGGCATACAACTCTGCTAACAAACAGAATGCAGGCAGTTCTAAATGTCTAAGGTGAGTACATAACCCACAGATTAACATTAGAGAAGAATTCGAGAAAAATAGAGAAAATATGAATGAATAATTAATATTATTCGGCTACAGGAAAGGTCTAAGGTCAAAGGACTCGTTAAGGCCCCGGGGCAACGGTGTCTAAAGTTGAGATCCAAAATGCTTCTCTCCTGAGGAGTAAAGCATTGATATCACCTCCCCTAGGAGGCATGTTCTACACCAACATATTTCAATGATGAAATACAGTGTTGGGCCTGAAAGAAGTGAAGAGCTACAGGATTTTTAAAGTCCTTGGTTCTGATATCACTCCTGTGTTCACAAATTCTACTCTTCAAAAGCTCTGGATGATTTGCCGATGTAAGCCAACATTTCCCTCAGTCTCTCTCCCCCTCTCTTCTGTGTGTGTGTCACTGATGACATCATCAGTGATGTCACAATGCCTATGTATGATATCACTGATGACATCATCAGTGATGACTATGCATCCATTATCCGATTCTGCTCTGTCGACTGTCAACAACAACAAAGCTCATGAGTGAAGTTTACCTGTAATGTGTCACATTATTTTCCATTTGCCACATTAAACTGCATGTTTTTTCAAACTAGGCATGCGCTCGATTCCTTGGCTCGTCATCAGTGACATCATCACTGAACTATAGCCTCAACCTTAGGGCAATCAGCATTAGGGCAATTAATCGGCCCCTAATTAAAAAATCTGGCTCCGTCAGGTCACCCGCACGGGTGTTCTTTACACCCCCTGAAAGTTTCAGCCCGATCGCATGTAACACGGCATAGCAAGTACATAACAAGTTTGCTTTTTCTCATGATGATGATGCCTTGAGTGATACCACTGATGATGTCATCAGTTATGTCATAAGACTGTACAATGTCTATGACATCATCAGTGGGACAAAGGCTGAAACAGTTTGCTGACTCATCACTGATGACATCATCACTGATGACATCGACACTGATGACATCACATCGAAGATCCGGCTCCATCATCGCTGATGTCACTATGACATCACTGATCAGTCTTGTCACAATGCCTCCGTGTGTGTGTGTGTGTGTGTGTGTGTGTGTGTGTGTGTGTGTGTGTGTGTGTGTGTGCCCTTATGACATCATCACTGATGACATCACATCATTAGCTAATTAGCTTAATAAAAAAAATCGCTCAGGTCACCTGCACTGGTGCCCTTTCCCACCCCCTGAAAGTTTCAGCCCGATCACACTTGAAATGGCGTAGCTGTGGCCAGACACAGAATTGAAAGATACAAACTTAAATATCGCCCACATAGTCCTACTTAATTTGATAGATAGATAGATAGATAGATAGATAGATAGATAGATAGATAGATAGATAGATAGATATATAGATAGATAGATAGATATAGCTTGACGTTTTGTTTTCTCCATACAACGTATTGGACTGAGTGAAGGGACAAGATTTGTTTGCAGAAACGCAATTGAGATTGCCAAAGTCACCCCCTCTTCCGGGTTAGGCATACAAACCAAGGGATTTCATCCGCCATTCATTTTTCCATAGACATTTCGTAAAGAATGCTTATAAAATTGTTTTACTTGGTCAAACCAAGCGATTCAGCAATATTTAGAATCAGGAGAGACCATAGAACATTTCACTTGGGGCAAAACTTAAAAAAAAAAAAAGTATTAAAAATAAATAAATGTAGACGTTTTGTTTTGGTCCGAGTGAAATGTTCTATGGTCTCTCCTGACTCTAAATATAGCGGAATCGCTTGGCTTGACCAAGTAAAACTATTTTTTATGAGCATTAACGAAATGTCTATGGAAAAAAGAAAGGTGTATGAAATCCCTTGGTTCATTAGCTGAACGCGGAAGAGGGCGTGACTTGCAGAGGAAAAGACGTGAGCTGCACAACTAAAAGACAACCTGTAACTAGCAGGAGGCATGTAGAGACAGAGAGGCAGCAGCCACACAGAGCTCACACTAAACACAGACAGTAAGTTAGCCACAGAGCTAAGCTAACAGGGAGCAGAGATTTCAAGCACCTACATGGCTGATTGATGCGGTGTTTGGGCTTCCGTCTTCACTCAGCTGAGCCAAATCTGCGCTTGAGCCAAAAGAACAGCAGTCTGCTTGAGTCCGTGAATATGTCTCTGTGGAGATACGAGGTTCTCTTGTATCCGTGTGAAGTCAGTGGATCCAGGCAGGCAGCGTTTGCTCATTAGGCTGCAGAGAGTGTGTGAGCCGTCTCTCTCTCTCTCTCTCTCTCTCTCTCTCCTGCAGCCAGCAGCTCTCTGCAGAGTGCAGACTACTGACAAGCCAGCGACCATTCAAACCAAGACTTCCGGTTGCAACTTTCAAAATAAAAATCATCAATCTTCTGCTGCGTTCATGTGCTCCTTGGATATATCGTATTTACGACACTCCAAATGTCGTACTTACGAGTGAGAGGGTTCCGGACTACAACGGCGGTAGCCTATGGAGTTCGTCACCGATTGACTGTAAAAGGTTAAATATTTAGTTATTTCGTCCGGTTTTATGGGCGGTTGGCATCCTTAAATGCTGCATTACCACCACCTACTGGATTGCTAAAGTACCTACTGGATTGCTAAAGCTAAAGCAATTACAGTGTCAATAAAACAATAGAAATGCTTCCATTCACCCCATTATCCATAGTGTGACCCAGACCAATTCGTCTAGGTCGGTGCGAACGCTTCGAAAGCGTTTTAGTCAGGTTGTCTCCCGAAATGTCCCCAATTTGCCAACATTTTCTGGCAGTGTCTACCACCATCTTGATCCTCTTTGATTTGCTTTCTATCTCCAAAGCACGTCACCACAGGTACACTCAATGTCTCGTCATAGGCGCTGGGGTAGCTGGCTGGGGGCGTGGTCATGGTGGGGTAAAGCCTCCCGTTCTCCCCGTTCAGCATAGTTAGTAGCATTTAGCTGCTAGCCCAGCCCAGGCAGACAGGATCGGAGAAACCACCGCAGTAAACGCACATCTGAACTGACGTCTATGTACCTGCTCTAGAATCCCCAATCCTGTAGTGTAGAGCCGCAGCAAGTCGGCCCATTGAGATATGTTTTTTTTTACCCCACTCACGCACCAGCCGTAGTAACATTTTGTGGGCGTTCCCACACAGACTGACTATCTATAGCCATGAAAGCCAAAAAGGCTTTCTTGTCCACAGAATTTTTTTTTCGATCCACGTTTCTCCTGTTCCAGTTCCTTTTGTGCTTCCACCATCTCATGTTTCCCCAATTTGAACGGTCTCATCATAATATGTTTCTTTATTTTCTCTGATTTGACTCACTTTTACTTCTCGGATCCTTTTTGGGCACTGTGCTGATCCTGCATAATACGTCCCCTCACAATGCAGGCATGTTTGTTGCTCTTTCTGACCAAGAGCACTTGAAGGTGTTGTCGTATTATGACTTAACAACTGGTAAGTAGGCCTACGAGCTTCCGATGAGCACTTGAATGCAGCATTTCTCTTTAAGACCCACCCCAGGATCCGGCGCTTTGTGTGCTGCAGTATGTTTGTTCCCCCATAGAAAGATGGTTTTATATGGTGTTAAAGCATTCTCATTTGGGCAGCACAATGAATTATAAAAGATCTGGACTGAAAAAATATTTTAACTGTATACATTCCGGCTGAGGGGGGGGAGGGGGCGTGGTCTGCGTGGGGGAAACCACCTGGCTGTCACACCTCCTTTCTGCCGTTTTCCCCCACAGACCGACTGTATCTATTCTACTTCTAACACAACAAATAATAGTTTTATTTTGAAGGTGACTCTCCTTAGTTCCGGTGTATCGTGGCTAACTCTAACAGCTTGATGCAGCTTGCAGAATGGCAAAATGATGCCAGAGAGGGAAAGCGAGAAGGCCAGTCTGTATCTGATGCAGAGCAGTAGCCCAACGGCTTTAAGAAATGTCTTTTTCCAAACGTTCACACCTCGTACAACATAACTAGCTGCCAACTCTCACTCATTGAGAGTGAGACAACTCTTCTGACTCTCACTCCACACCTCCAATTTCTCACTCCACACCTCCTATTTCTCAGTCCAAAGCCTCTCTTTTTGGTCCCGAGATGAAAAGGTTTGGGACCCCCTCTTTCTTGACTCAATCCAGGACGTTAGGTGGTTAGAAATAGTTTTTTTTTCTCTCTGGGGAGGACCTGGGGGGGATGCTCACAAGTAGTTTTCTGCAAGTCCAAGTCAAGTCTCATGTCTTTGCACAGCTATGCATGTAACATCCTCTCTCTCTCTCTCTCTCTCTCTCTCTCTCTCTCTCTCTCTCTCTCTCTCTCTCTCTCTCTCTCTATCTCTCTCTCTCTCCCTCTCTCTCTCTCCCTCTCTGTCTCTCTCTGTCTGTCCTCTCTCTCTCTCTCTCTCTCTCCTCTCTCTCTCTCTCTCTCTCTCTCTCTCTCTCTCTCTCTCTCTCTCTCTCTCTCCTCTCTCTCTCTGTCTCTCTCAGAATCAGAATCAGCTTTATTGGCCCAGTATACACATACAAGGAATTGGACTCCAGTTTGCTCTCAAAGGACACACATAGCTACAGTAAAAAGAAAGAAAGAAATGTATGCCCAAGTCAAAAACAGGCAAGGCTAAAAGGGTACATTTAGACATAAGCAAAAAATTACAGTAGCTACTATATAGCCTACAATTGTGGTGTAAAGTGTCTCTCTTAAATACATATAGCTATATGAAGGAATGTAAATTCACAGTAAACTATATACAATAAGTGTGGTATAAAGTGTCTGTTTCATTTCAAAGTCAGCTCAGCCCTCCCTTGGCTTTGCCTATTGCAGGGATACTCAACTCGCTTCGCCCGGGATCCATGTTTGCAAAATGACAGGAGGCCAGGGGCCAGTTAATAAACACACGTTAATAATATACGTTTTTCTGTAGCGAATTGTAGGTATTTGGGTTGTCAGCCGGCGTTTAGTCTGCCAATTTTGTGCACACAGGATAGGATAAGTTAACATATGGCCCATTTCCAACGCTGGTATCAGCGCGGCCCAGCCCAGCTCGTCTCGCTTTTTTGTCTCATTCCACCGATCAAAAACGTGGACAGCCCGGGTTGAGTCGGGGTTGAGTCGTGCTAGTTTTGGTCCCTGCTTTGTTGAGGTTCCAGCGCTGTGAACCCGGTACCATACGGTGACGTGAAAACACTGCAGACGACTGATTGGTCAGGCAGAATCATGTTTACTGTATCTACTGACTGTCAATGCTAGATACCAGTTTAGTGGGGCTTACCTTCTCTTCTGTTAATGTTATTTCCATCAGTCTTTTGTGTTGCTGCCTTCGGCTCTGGTGAAATAAAATCGATCTCCTTGCTCAGCTTTAACATGACGGTAGTTTTCAATTGTTTTGAGAGAGAAAAAGTCTGCTCCTTGGGAAGCCCTTTGTAGTTGTGTGCTACGTCGGCTCCGCTACGCCGGAGGCGGGGCTTTAGTGAAGCTGCGGTGAGTTGCCGGGGTAGAGGCTTCCCTTCTCCCGTCGCAACTCCCGTCCCCCGCGCAGCGCATGCATGTGAGTTTGAGTAACAACAAAGTGATATCCATAGCCGATTCTCACATTTGCCCATATACACTGTAGGTCATTTAGAGGCACCAGTATTTCATAACCAGTTTAAAAGTTCCGTGTATGGGTTTAATTTTAACGTTATAGGCTACTTCGGCTATGGGTGGAGGACAGATATGCGGTTGCTATGACGACCAGGTGTGGGCGGAGGCGAGTAAACTTGCTATGGAAACAGAGTCTATATCAAGTAGAGACGAGTAAGAGCAGGTCGAGTAGAGCTGTACTGTGCTGTTATACAGTATGTGGTGGAAATGAGCCATTAGTTAGTACATAGTACCTGGGTGGCGAGCAGGTGGTGATATTTGAGAATTTAGCTGGAGCTCAGTCAAACTTTATAGTTTTCATTGTGAATTAGAAAATGGCACCCTGTCGCGGGCCGCATCTGGCCCCAGGGCCGCAAGTTGAGTATCAGTGGCCTATTGGATACATGTCATCCTCACACGAGCGTTTGAAGAACTTTTTCATTAGTCTGGGCACGCTTTACACCGCTTTTGGCCTTGGGGGCGTAAACCAAGGAAACAGGAAACAAGTGCGTCAAAAAAATCATCTTTGTTGCCGTTAGCTTGACGCAGCGAGGTTACGTTAGCTAGAGCCTGATTTAAAAAAAAGTTTCTGTATTGGCTTAAAATATGTGATATTGTGAATCCACAATGTTTCTACAAGAACTTGTTCAAAAACTTTGTTCGGTACGTCCATCTTTTGTTTTGTTGTTTGATTTTCTTATTCTGTTTCAGCTGCTTGTTTACTGTGCCCTGCAACCCTAAGAGCCCGAGCAGCTGATGGGGGAACGCAGAGGCCAGGGGCACTGCGGCCCAGGCCGGGGGCTCATCATGGGTCCCCGCTCTTCTCCAGTGCCGCTCTGCCTCCCGCAGGACTTCGCTCACAGCCACTAGAGCGGCCCGGGCGTGAAACCAGAGCAGGCACGGGAGGAGACAAGGGAGGAGGAGCGGTGGGGCACGCACACCTCTGGAGGACGCTTAAAACGACCGGCAGCCCTCTCGCTCAGGGCATGCCGGCCGTCCGGCCCAGGGCAGCGGTTTGTGTTTCCTCAGCCCGGGGCCCATCAGCCTTCCCCTCCAGAGCCAACAGCACCAGCCTGTCTGGCCGTTGACCAGAGTCAAGCAGCAGCCACCGTGTGGAGAGAGGAGCCGGCTGCACGAGGAGGCGCAGCGACGACCCGGGGCCCTGTATGCCTTGTGTTTGGGGGCTAATATTTTAACGGTGTCATTGTATCATTATTAGTGACCAATCCTGAAAAAATAACGAAATTAAATAAATAAATACAAATCATCACACCTCTCCTTTAATGCTTTTAT
>NC_139652.1:4702787-4705287 GCF_964638095.1 Poromitra crassiceps
TCTGTCACAGTGACACTCAGTGGTTTACTCAGTGGTTTACATTGGTACAGTTATGCAGGACAATGGCCTCCTACAGGAAGAGAAGTGTGTGAACATGCATGTAAATAGAGTGACACAGGGATGATGTATTTTTGTAGCTTTACCCTAGAAGTGCCCTTTGAAGTGTTTTATGAAAACTGCTTCAAACATTTATTTGTGCTTCAAAAGTCATAAAAGTCGTCCTCGTTTGTGAAGATCATCTTGCTGAACACAAATGTTGCTGTTTAATAAACTTTTGTGAACCACAGACCTGATTTCAGGCATTGAACCTAAATTCCCAATACAAAAATCCCATTGTCTTTTACACGTTAGTGTTACTTCTGGACAGGGCCGTAACCAGGGTTCCGAAATAGGGGAGGTCCAGCAAGGGGAGGCGGATTTGAAAAATTTGAGTTTTTTTTCCCCTTTTTTAGCCATATTTAGAGTAATATATCATTTTAAATCAACATTAGGATTATACTGTTGTGATGTCATTATTCAGTATATTCTCTTTCATGTCACCACCTGCTCAGCTCTCCTGTCAACATAATTGTAACTAACAAACACAAACTGTTTTAGCCAAATTCATATCAAAATGACACCTACAAACACAGGTACACAACCCAAGCCGTACACAACACACAAAGTCATCATCGATAATAAAAAAAAACATACAGAGGGACATTTATTTATTCCTGATAGGAACGATTGAAAAATAAAATAAAATATATTATGTTGTTTTTAACTTTACACCACCTCTTTTTGTTACTTATTGGGTCATGAAACTGAAACCATGCATATAGCCACCTGCATACCTGACTTCGGGAGCTTGGCAATTGGCATCATGCATGATTAGCCAGTAGCATCCCAACGTGTCACACAGGTAACATTACTTAAGAGACAGACTAGACACTTACTTTCTTGGTTGTTGCTAAAAAATCTGTCAGTGTCACTCACTGTCTGTTGTTCACTCGCTCACTGTCTCGCAGCTCGCTCACCTTCAATTATCTCGCCAGGCAGACAGACAGTCATCACTCACCACCATGCTGCTGCTCTCTCGGAATCAAGTTACCGCGGACGCGGCGTCAGATGACTTCCTGCCTGACCTGCCTTTCGTTTCAAAATAAAAGCGATCCCGTGCTTTTCCATGCAGATTGTTTTATTTTTTTACAATCTTCGTTCTCAGGACACTCTACAATTTTCTGTTCCCAAAGTCCGAACTGAATTGGGGAAGAAAGCTTTTAGGTTCTCTGCACCCACCGCATGGAACAGTCTGCAGTCTGATCTTAAACTTAATAGCTTAGTAACCTTAAATGGTTTTAAGGCTATGGTAAAATCTCTTGAGAACAGGCTGTCTGTATGCAAATGTTTTATTTGATCATTTTAATGTTTTTCAATTGTATGTGTTTATGTGTTTGTTGTAACTTTGTGTTGCTGCTGTTTCTTGGCCAGGTCTCTCTTGTAAAAGAGATCTTTGATCTCAATGGGACAAACCTGGTGAAATAAAGGCTAAAAAAAAAAAAAAAAAAAAAAAAATCTCTGAAATATTAGGGGAGGTCCGGACCTCCCCGTTCTCATAGCTAGTTACGGCCATGCTTCTGGACTCCTTCCTGCAGCAGGCTCCTCTGTGTCTGTTCTGTTTGTATATTCTACAGTACGTCTATGTACAGAGATCGGCACGCTGCAGATAGTCAGTGCAGGAATAATAATCATAATTCTCTCGATTTATATAGCGCCTTTCTAGATATCAAAGTGTTTCACATATCAGGGGAGGAGGAGTCAACTCATCCACCACGGATGTGTAGCACCCACCTGGGTGATGCACGACATGACAGATGATTGACAGCCTCTGTGTCTCTCTCCCTGTCTCCTCTCTCTCTCTCTCTCTCTCTCTCTCTCTCCAGACTCTGTGAGGCTGGTGAATGGTACTATTCTGTGCTCCGGCAGACTGGAGGTGAAGTCTAACCAGTCGTGGTCCTCAGTGTGTGAAGCTGACTTTGACCAGCAGGATGCAGAGGTGGTCTGTAGGGAGCTTGGCTGTGGGCCTCCTTCAGTCCTACAGGGGGCGCTCTATGGAGACAGGGTGACTCCAATGTGGACCAAAGAGTTCCAGTGTGAAGGCAATGAGTCTGTTCTCCTGGACTGTGGAAGCTCAGGCTCAGCTAGAAACACCTGCTCACCTGGCAAAGCTGTTGGACTCACCTGCTCAGGTAGGAGAGGAGCTGCAGCTTGGATTTGGCTTAATTTCTGTTCTAATCAAAGTGACTTTACTTCTTTTACTAATGACTCTCTTGTCTCTGTTCAGAGCCTGATGATGATGTCAGGTTGGTGGGAGGAGCCAGCAGCTGTGCTGGTAGACTGGAGGTGAAACACAAGGGAGTCTGGAGACCAGTGGAGGATGACTCTGCCTGGACCCTGAAGTCAGCAGCTGTAGTGTGCAGACAGCTGGACTGTGGTTCTGCTGTTGTTCACACAGAAAGAC
>NC_139652.1:4707787-4710915 GCF_964638095.1 Poromitra crassiceps
TTTCACATTGTAGGAGGAAGTGCATCTCCGTCTCGACCTCACCTGTCAAACAGTGACCACATGTTCTATTTTCTTTGGTTGCCATGATTTCTTATGTCTTCCTGTTTCGATTGCCAGTTGGTGGTCACTGAGCCTGTACCTGGTGAGGATCTGTCTCTGCTTCTATCTCTGACAGTAGAGAGATATTCTGCCAATTCATAATCTCTGTTCAGGGCCAGATAGCATTTCTAATCTACTTTGATTTTTGGTTTCTTCTTTCCAATGTTCCAAGTAGGTTTCTTTGCATTGTTTAATAATTTGGTTTACCTGAATTGGTGTTTGGGAAGCAGTGTTGGTCTGAGCCTGGTGGAGATGTGGCTGAGGAGGGACAGTTAGTCTCAGCACCAACTGACATAGTGGACTCTTTTCTGGGTTCAGTTTTCTGGTTTTCTGGGTTTCTCTCTCTTCTCTCTCTCTCTGTCTCTCTCTCTGTCTCTCTCTGTCTCTCTCTCTCTCTCTCTCTCTCTCTCTCTCTCTCTCCCTCTCTCCCTCCCTCTCTCTCTCTCTCTCCCCCTCTCTCTCCCCCTCTCTCTCACTCTCATCTCTCTCTCTCCCTCTCTCTTCTCTTCTGCCAGGGTTAACTGGGGTAAGAGTGAGGCTCTGCAGTGTGGGCGGTGGGAGGGGGGGGTGCCTCCACCACTAACTGGGGGCCTGCAGTGGAGTCACACAGGTGTGAAACTGTTGGGGGTGTACCTGGGCTCGGAGGGGTATTTAGCACAGAACTGGGAGGGGAGGCTACAGGCTATCGATGCCAGACTTGCTAAGTGGAAGTGGTTATTGCCTTTTATGTCCTACAGGGTAGGGTGCTGGTTATCAATAACTGGTAGCGTCCTCCCTGTGGCATAAGCTGGCTGTGCTCAATCCCCTGGAGGCCTACTGGCCGAAATCCAGAAGAAGCTTGTGGATTTTTTCTGGTCGGGCCATCACTGGTTGAGGGCCGCTGTTCTCTACCTGCCTGTCCAGGAGGGGGACAAGAGCTGATACATCTGGAGAGCAGAGTGGCAGCCTTTCGGCTCCAGGCGGCACAAAGACTGCTGTACCATGCTGGTGTCTGTTGGGGGAGAACCGGCGCGTGCGTTGCTGCGGAAGGCTGATGGTCTAGGTCTGGACCGCCAGTTATTCCTGATGGAGCATGACGGTCTGGACACAGCAGGGCTCTCAGGATTCTACACTTCTGTTCTGAGAGCCTGGAGACTGCTAAGGCCTACACGAGGGGGAGGTGTAGTGCCGGGGTCATGGCTGTGGAGGAGCCCATCTTCCACAACCCTTTGCTGCCACTGGGGTCTACATGCTCTGCCACGCTGAGGACACCGCTTCACGGCCGGGGAATCACCAAGCTGGGCCACCTGTGGTCTCCGGGGGGAGGGGGGTGGAAATCCCCCCATGAGCTGGCACAGCGGGCAGGGGTGACCTCCCTGAGACTGGTAGAGGGCTTTTTGAGGGAGGTCCTGAGGAACTTGCCGGACAATGTGCAGGACTGCTTCAATGTGCCACAGGGGGACGGGACTCCAGCGTTTCCAGAACTGGAGATAGCTGCTGAGGATGGGGGTTGGCAGGATGCGGCTGGAGGCTGCTGTGCTTCTCCACTCCGAGCCTGGGGAGGTTCAGACAGGCAGGCAGCAAGGCTCTGTATGCTGCCTGTGTTAAAGTGAAGAACCTGGGGGCCTTACAGGATGTCAGGGAGCATCAGTGGGAGGAGGTGATAGAGGACCAGAGCCCTGTAAAGTTTAGGTGGAGAGTGCTCTACAAGCTTCCTCTCCCTAAAAGGTCTGGCGATTTACAGTGGAGGGTGCTTCATGGCGCCCTGGCGACCAATAGGTTTCTAGCCCGGTTTACTCAGGGGTCGGCAGTGAATGTCCTTTCTGTAATGCCAATGAAACTGTAGTACATGTTTTTCATGAATGCCGCCGTTTGGTACATGTTTTTTACTGTTTTGAATGGTTTGTGTGTGAAGCTGGGTGAGGTTTTCAATGTCGAAGTTTTCATTTTGTGGCCTGTGTATTCACTCAGAAGGAAACAGGTGTGTACTACTTTTTGATGAACTTCCTGTTTGGGCAGGCTAAGCTAGCCATTTGGCTAACACGTAGGAACAAGGTGAGAGGTGCTGGGCCCACTGATCCTGTGGCTATGGTCAGGGGGATGATCACAGCTCGCCTCAGGATTGAGTACATGTACTATGAAATGAATAATGATGTGGAGGCTTTCATCAGTGTTTGGGGGCTGAGGGGGGCAGTCTGCACTGTGGGGGAGGAGGGGCTGGTCATTTGTATTTGAGTGTGAGTAGCCGGTGTGGTTTTGTTAACCTGGCTTTCTGTGCATCTGTGGGGTTTTGTTGGCATGTTTTTTTTTAATCCCTGCTCTGTGTGTGTGTGTGTGTGTGTGTGTGTGTGTGTGTGTGTGTGTGTGTGTGTGTGTGTGTGTGTGTGTGTGTGTGTGTGTGTGTGTGTGTGTGTGTGCGTGTGCGTGTGTGTGTGCGTGCGTGCGTGCGTGCGTGCGTGTGTGTGCCTGGCGAGGCTTTTGAGTTTGTTTAGGTTTTGGCTTTGTTAGGTCGCTCTGTTTTTTTTAAAGATAAGTTGACTGTTCATTAAAGGAACATCAAAAGTCAAAAGTCTCTCCCTCTCTCTCTCTCTCTCTGTCTCTCTCTCTCTCTCTCCGCCTCTCTCTCACACTCTCTCTCTCTCTCCCCCTCTCTCACACTCTCTCACTCTCTTTCTCACTATCTCTCTCCCTCTCTTTCTCTCTGTCTCTCCCTCTCTCTCTCTCCCCCTCTCTCTCCCTCTCTCTCTCTCTCTCCCTCTCTCCTCCCTTTCTCTCTCCGTCTCTCTGTCTCTCCTCTCTCTCTCTGTCTCTCCCCCTCTCTCTCTCTCTCCCTCTCTCTCCCTCTCTCTCTCTCTCTCTCCCTCCCTCTAACTCAATTCAAAGAGGTGTTATTGGATGTATCACATGATCATAGTGAGTATAAAGCACATTGCACAGGGTTGTAGAAAGTAGCCTCCCATTATTTAACATAAAACAATGTTACTGTAACATGAGAGTAAAACAATACAACCATGTCAACAACACTTTGTAATGTGTGTGTGTGTGTGTGT
>NC_139652.1:4711115-4726115 GCF_964638095.1 Poromitra crassiceps
CTGGAAAAAGTAAACCAACTCCATTACAAGTACTGAACGTCCTGCATTCAAAATCTTGCGTGTTGAAAAATTGTCGTCAGGGTTCGTGCGGTCATGAAAAACCTGCAAAAGTCATGGAAATTTAAAATACAATTTCCACGTCCAGGAAAGTTATCGGAAAAAAATATGTTTTGCAACGTTTTGGAAAAGTCATGGAAATTTCATAAATATTTCATAAATATTTTCATGTCGTTCATTTACGCTGAGTTTACAATAATGCATGTGCTAAGAAATAATAACGCGCTCACTAATGTTACCCGAAAACTAGTTTGGTGGTGGCCTGATACAGCTCCATAAACTCAGGGAGGCAGGCAACCTCACTGCGACTCCATTCATCACGTCCGGCCTGGTACAGCGAGGGAACTGCTGTCGTTACAGCGAGCAGCACGTCTCTCACCGGCTACCAAGCAGGCAGCGAAAACCGATGCTGTCGCGAAAAATGAAGTCTGAACGAACTGGTAACGTTAAGGCAATGTTGGGCGCTAAATATCATTATTCTTTCACTCGTTCGAAGATGCCAGCCTGCTACGTTAAGTGTGTGTGTGTGTGCGTGTGTGTGTGTGTGTGTGTGTGTGTGTGTGTCTGTGTGTGTGTGTGTGTGTGTGTGTGTGTGTGTGTGATCAGAAACAATAGGTGGGTGATATGGGGCGAGGGGGGGGGGGGGGGGTTAAGGGAGGGGCAGGAAAACAGAGTGATGTCAGCAGCCTTTTCCTTTTTCCTTCCTCTCCTCAAGGATCCTAAAAAAGCAGGATAAGACAACAGCCACACTGTTTGAATCTTGCATTGGGGCCAGACTTTGGCAGCCTGGTTAGTCTGACTGCCTGGAAGCAGGCAGTCAGACTTTGGTAGCCTGGTTAGTCTGACTGCCTGGAAGCAGGCAGTCAGACTTTGGCAGCCTGGTTAGTCTGACTGCCTGGAAGCAGGCAGTCAGACTTTGGTAGCCTGGTTAGTCTGACTGCCTGGAAGCATGTTTACAAAACATGTGTCTTATCCTTCTTTTTTTAGGGTCCTTGCCTGTCCTCCTCCTCCTCTTCTGTCAGAGTGTTGGAGACAGACAGAGCGAGAGAGGGAGAGAGACAGGCAGAGACAGGGAGAGACAGACAGAGAGAGAGACAGGCAGAGAGGGAGAGAGAGAGAGAGAGAGAGACAGACAGAGACAGACAGGCAGAGAGAGAGAGACAGACAGGCAGAGAGAGAGAGAGGGGGAATCCACAAAGTGTGTAGAGAGAGAGAGAGAGAGAGAGAGAGAGAGAGAGAGAGAGAGAGGAGAAACCACGCGAAGCAACTGGGACGAAGCCTTCAGGACACAGAGGGACAGATCTCAGACAAGTTGTATTAAGGGAGGCGTACAGTACAGAGAGAGACGTACAGAGAGAGACGTACAGAGAGAGACGGACAGAGAGAGACGTACAGAGAGAGACGTACAGAGAGAGACGGAGGGAGAGAGAGAAGACGAGAGAAGAGACGTACAGAGAGACAGAGAAGACGAGAGAAGAGGAAGCCCGACATCGGAGAGTAAACTGCAGCGAGATAAGAAACGTTGGGGAGCGTTGGGGAGGAGTCGGTCAGAGGAGAGAGAGCTGCTGTCTCTGGACTTGGGGAGGATCCGTACAGACGAAGAGCTGCCATGTACAGTGGATATGGAGGTACCAGCCGCTACACTGTAAAAACAAACAAATCACAGTGCAATTAGAGGGAAACTAACTAATTGGGGCTCGATGGGTTTGTCGCTTTTACCCTGACATCGCTGGTTCAGCCGAAGGGCAACTTCTAGTCACAAGGTGAGTTACACACAGGCACGGATTGGCTGTGTCTGCGGGTGGGAAGCCGGACTGAGGGTATGTGTCCTAGTTGCTGCGCTAGCGCCTCCTCTGGTCGGTCAGGGAGCCTGTTCGGGGTGGAAGGCAGCTGGTGGGAATAGCCTGATACTCCCACATGCTATGTCCTACCGGCGAAGCTCCTCGCTGTCAGGTGAAAAGTAGCCTCTGGCAACTTACTGCGCATGAGCCTTGATTCAGTGTATCATATATAGTGTATATATGTATTTATACAATCAGAATCTGAATTTTTTTATTTGCCAAGGTCTGTTTTCACATACTATGAAACTGTCTCTGTGTGGGTTGGTGCTCACGTAACATTGATAAGAACAAATATACGAGACATAAACAAATAAGATATAAAGAATCTAAAGAGATTATAAAACACTGAACTAAGTATTATGTGTAGACTGAGTCCCCCTCTCCTCCCAGTATTCTCTTTTGAGTGTAAAATCACTGGACCAGATTCTGCACAGTTGGGTGTGAGATCCCTCCCTGGCCGCCCCGCTGAACTTTTTGATCTACCTGCTGGTGCTACAGTAGCTTTGCGGACAGTGCATAGTGTATATATATTATATATATATTTATATACAGTCAATGCTCTCTAGCTCTGTAAATATGGCAGTTGTATTCATTTTTGTCCCGTCAAAAGTAACCATGTAGATTCCCACTATGAGGTCAGTTTATCAAAATGACACCTGTATGGAAGTGTGATTTTCGTTGTCGGAGACCAGGAGGAACCGGGGAGTCCTGCGAAAGCACTTCCCTATACCGCTTTCAGACAGACACGGTTCTGGTTCTGGCTCTGGTTCCGTTCTGGAGTCTCAGAACCTTGGTGCTTTCTGGCGAACCAGCCCGCGTTCACACCAGTTTAAGCGGAACCAAAGTGGGAGGACATTATTCGGTAGTCCTTCTTCAGTTTTTAATTATTTGGTCTGGCGTTCGAGTGAACCCAGCCTTGGCCATCTCTTCCGCAAGTTCGGCATACGACTTGCTCTTTCTTGTACTGCTTTCTAGCTTTTCTTGAGATTCGGTAGATGCCCAAATCGCCACTAAACATTTGGTTTCCTCAGCAGACCACTGCAAATTATTTTTCTCCATGTTGTCACTGCCTTCTTCTCCTTCCTGCTCATTTTCACAGCCTAGAATGAGACACGCCCACTGATGATGTCACGGTTCCCAAGGAAAAACCAGCTATTTTTTGGTTCCGCTGAGAACCAACTTTTCAGGTTTCCGAACCAATTATTTTTTCGGTCTAAACGCGCCGGCCGGTTCAAATTTGGGTTCGGGAACCGGACCCGGCACGGAGCCCTGCCGGTGTGAAAGCCCTATCAGATATACATATAAAAACTCTCATGCTTTAACCCAAACCTCCGGTGTCTGTTTGTGATGTCAAAGGCTAACGGCTAACCCGTTAGCTGATGGTTGGATGTGTGCTAACTTGTGTGCGCCCATACCCGGGGGTTGTAACGTTATGAAACACATTTCCTGGCATACGCAGGAAGTTGGACAACCTGGTAAGTTCTGAAAATATGTCTATTTCGTTATTCCAGCTAGCAATATGCCGACCGTGAAAGGCTAGCTAGCGCTTGTGCAAGCTAACACAGCCTGTTGAATGTATGAACAGGCCGCTAGCTTGCACCCGTTAAAACCGATAACGTTAGCCGGAGTAATAAAACACATTATCTTCTGAACTTACCACTTCAGTCCCCAACCAACGTTACTTCCTCGCGCACCTTTCTCGAAACACCTTTTTATTGCGGTCCCATGATCACACATTAGGGATGTAACGATAACCGGTTTTAATGATAACTGTGATAAAATTCCTTACGATAACCGTACCGTTTCAAATTTTCATTATCATTAAAACCGCGGTACCGTGATTACAGTGCTTTGAAAAACATGGTAAATACTGTCCATCATCAATCAAAGTTGCAACAGTCTCCCAGATGCAAACATGCAGCCTTGGAGAAATGATTTCAGTGAGTGTATCAATACTATTTGGATCTGAGTTTTCAATATAAAACGTAAAATGATTTCAGTGAGTCTCTCAGTACTTTTTGAAAGATTTCAGCAATTGTTTTTACGAATACCGTGATAATATGATAACCGTGATAATTTTGCTCACGATATTCGTGATGTGAGCTTTTCATACCGTTACATCTCTATCACACATACCACTGGTCCTACGGTAAATATGATCTATCCAAGGAGCACTGGAACGCAGCATGAGGGGACCAGCCAGTGACGGCTTGAGACTGGCTGCCACAGCTGTCAATCATCCCTTTATATATCATCAAATACAAACTGATCAGAAAAATTTGTACTTAGACACTAGACAGGCATTAGCGTGATAAGAACTATCTCAGGGGCTCTTGACACAGGACGTGTGTATTTGAGTAAGGACGGGACCACACCTGGCGTTTAAACGCTCTTGGCGGCGAGTGTTTTTTGCTCATGGAAATTAGTTTTGAAGTCATGGAAACGTCATGGAAGTCCATTCGGCAAAATATGTATGAACCCTATTTTCAGAGATCCACCTAGCATCCCTGTTACAATCTCTTTAGAGGGTTAGGAGCATTTTGTTTGGCGCTATCTTTAGATGTTTGATTTGAGTAAAGGCTTCACCAAGTATTTTTCACCCGTAACTGTCGCACGTTTTAAAATAAATACGACCTCATGTTGTGTCACTCACGCTTACACACTGACTGTCATTAAGGTTTTTGGAAAAGGTTTGATTTTTGACCCCATCTGTGCTTTCGCATGATGGATTACAAAAATGCATACAAAATAATGACCTTAAGAGGGGGATTCAACAGGTCACAGCCTCTGTGTCACAGTTTCTGCCTGGCGGAATAGGCTAAAGCCTTAGCGCCCTTGTTCACACAGGACGCCTAACGTAAGCAGAGCTGAAGCTTGAAGCAGCACAGGCTGATCTGACGCCTAACCGTTCACACGAGAAGCCTTCTCTTTTCCTCTCAGCGCCTCCTCGGCGCGCCTTGAACCCGCCCACAACTCCCATTGACTTCATGCCTGGCAGCTTCAAGCTTCACGCGTCACGCCTGGGAAATAGGACTGAATGATCTGAAGGATCGCTCCAGCGCCGCTTCGGCGTGGCTTCAGCTTGGCGTGGCGTGGGGCAGGTGTGTGAACGCTCTCACCTGTTAACAAGGACGCCGAGATGAAACTGCGTGGCTTCAGCGTTGCTTCGGCGTATAGTGTCCAGTTTTTGGAGTCGCTTGGACAAGAACATGTGGAGAGAGAGAGAGAGAAAGAGATGCAGATCTCAAAAGCAGGTGAAAGACTGGGATTAGTGAGAAAGTTGCTAAAAGGAGGAGAGAGCTATGAGTGCTTGAGTAGGACTAGTGTAGTTTAAATGTACAGTTGGTGTGTGTGTGTGTGTGTGTGTGTGTGTGTGTGTGTGTGTGTGTGTGTGTGTGTGTGTGTGTGTGTGTGTGTGTGTGTGTGTGTGTGTGACCCCATGGGGCTTTGTGTTCTAGAACAGTCCTGGAGAGAGAGGCCAGAGAGCATCCAACAATAGGCCCGGTGTCACGCACTATACACACACGCACATACACTGTCTCTCTCTCTCTCTCACACACACACACACACACACACACACACACACACACACACACACACACACACACACACACACACTCCACAGATACAGTACGTGTGGAAGCCTGTGTCACACTGAGTGTGTAGTAGCACTGCGCCATACTCTGTGTGTCTACGAGAGCATCAGTAGGAGAGGAGAATCTCTGGACAGACTTCTCATATGGGACAGGTAGGAGCCATCACACCAGAACAGACCAGAGAGCTGCTGTAAACAGTCTCTAAGTCAGACTGACTATCAGCTGAAATACTGACTGACTAACTGACCTGTGTAGGAGGCTGACTGATGTTATTGTAGCGGTTGGGCTCGAGGTGAGAGTTTCATTGTGTTTCAAATGCGTTTCGTTCAGTGAAATCATATCGGGGTTATGGTCAAGTTGTATTTTTAATTATTTTTTAAATAATCTGAGATTGTCAAAATAGGCGGGCTGGGCAGTTAGTGTTCAGTTAGTGTTCAGTTGTTCAGAGACTAGACTCCTGCTTCCCTCCCGTGTGGCTGCTGTGCCTGGCACTGCTGCTGAGTCCTCTTGGTTCTGCTTCATCACTCTCCCACTGCCAGTTAGCAAAGATTCCTTTCTGCATGGAGCTCGTTAAGGAGAGTCTCTTTCTGCATGGAGCTCGTTAAGGAGAGTCTCTTTCTGCATGGAGCTCGTTAAGGAGAGTCTCTTTCTGCATGGAGCTCGTTAAGGAGAGTCTCTTTCTGCATGGAGCTCGTTAAGGAGAGTCTCTTTCTGCATGGAGCTCGTTAAGGAGAGTCTCTTTCTGCATGGGAGCTCGTTAAGGAGAGTCTCTTTCTGCATGGAGCTCGTTAAGGAGAGTCTCTTTCTGCATGGAGCTCGTTAAGGAGAGTCTCTTTCTGCATGGGAGCTCGTTAAGGAGAGTCTCTTTCTGCATGGAGCTCGTTAATGAGAGTCTCTTTCTGCATGGAGCTCGTTAAGGAGAGTCTCTTTCTGCATGAAGCTCGTTAAGGAGAGTCTCTTTCTGCATGGAGCTCGTTAAGGAGAGTCTCTGAAGTGGATATTGATCAGTCTTTCAGTGTTACATTACATTTACATTACATTTACATTGTGTGTGACCTCGCCGGGTTCACGTAGACACCTCTCTACATCTCATTGCCCCTCAAGTAGGGATGCACATTTTCCGCAAATTCCAAACTCGATCATTGCTAACGTTAACAATCAATCAATCGATTAATTGTAATTAAAAATACAAAATTTTCCAAACCATACCAAATGCGTTTTTTTCCTCAATAAAACGTTTATTTATGCAGCAGCAACATATTGTATATTTCTCACAGCATTGCATAGCATAGCCTACGCTATGAAACACATAAAAACGTGGAGGCATCACTTTTTAGACATGTCAACATTTGCTCAGAATCCCCGTCACGGCCGTAGGGGCTCACTTACCCACGCAGATTGTGACTAGGGGTGGGAATCGCTGAGTAGCTCACGATACGATATCGTCACGATACTTGGCCCTCGATAACGATATATCACGATACTGCGATACTGCGATATATTGGAAGACGATACATCACGATACCTGTGTAACAAGTGAAAAAAATACCTCTGAAGGCAAAAAATCATGTATTATGCATTTATTAGCAGAATTGACATGAACTCTCTGAGTTCACTCACTCACTCATACCATTTTCGATACCACGGAGGAAAAGTTACACATTAAGTCTTTTTATTATTACTATTAAAACAAGAAAACCTATATAACCTACCTACCTACCTATATAATTTCTAAAAGTAGATATTAATGATCAAACATTTCCATTCATGTAGCCTACAGTAGTTATGTTTTTGTTTCAACTACAAACATAAATAAAGTCAACTTGAAACTATGTTTCAACTACCACACACAGCATAATATTTTAGCCTGTTTATTAAAAAAAAAAAAGAAAAAAAAAAGAAAAAAAAAAAAAAATTTTTTTTTATAAACATATCGATACTTGGCGCCAGTGTATCGATAACGTATCGCGGGTGGAAATATCGCGATAACGTGGGTATCGATATTTTGTCCCACCCCTAATTGTGACGCGAGGTTACTCCATTGAGAGCCGGACGCTTTATTTGATCCAGTTTGAACTCTATCCTGTCCTATTCTGCAAGAAAGTTGTCCCATGTCCAAGTCAAAGCTGGCTTAGATTTGTCTCACGTTATCGTCCAGCTCCCCTTCAATCAACATAAAGTTTGCTGCACCTCCAGAATCTGTGTTCTTCTGAGTGAGGAACTCTGGTTTTTAAGGAGTGTTTTGACTTCCTTGCGTTCCGATTTGAGCTCCGTCATGATGGCTTCCACATCTCAGTTTCCTGGTTCTCTTCTCTTCTCTCTCCTCTCCTTTCTTGCTGGTGTGTTATGCTGCCTTTTTCATCACCAATCAAGGTTACAAGCAAACCTAAGGTTGATCCAGACGCAGGACTTCAGTCGCCAAGGAGTTAAATTCTAGCTACTAGCTAGCTGGCGCTGAGTACAGCACTCTGTGACAGACACATGGCTGTACTGTTGGCTCGTTTTGTAACATAAAGGAGTGAAGGATTGAGGATATGTGTGTGTTTCTGTAACATGAACGTTGTGTTGGTGCAGGCTGGCAGTGTGGTGGGATGTTGGGTCATTTTTGGTGGGTTTTTAGTCCGGTTCTGAAGGTTTTGAGGGTTGTTTTTAGTCTGGTTTTGAGGGTTGTTTTGAGGGTTGTTTTGAGGGTTGTTTTGAGGGTTGTTTTGAGGGTTGTTTTGAGGGTTGTTTTGAGGGTTGTTTGGAGGGTTGTTTTGAGGGTTGTTTTGAGGGTTGTTTGGAGGGTTGTTTGGAGGGTTGTTTTGAGGGTTGTTTTGAGGGTTGTTTTGAGGGTTGTTTTGAGGGTTGTTTGGAGGGTTGTTTTGAGGGTTGTTTTGAGGGTTGTTTTGAGGGTTGTTTTGAGGGTTGTTTTGAGGGTTGTTTTGAGGGTTGTTTTGAGGGTTGTTTTGAGGGTTGTTTTGAGGGTTGTTTTGAGGGTTGTTTGGAGGGTTGTTTTGAGGGTTGTTTTGAGGGTTGTTTTGAGGGTTGTTTTGAGGGTTGTTTTGAGGGTTGTTTTGAGGGTTGTTTTGAGGGTTGTTTTGAGGGTTGTTTTGAGGGTTGTTTTGAGGGTTGTTTTGAGGGTTGTTTGGAGGGTTGTTTGGAGGGTTGTTTTGAGGGTTGTTTTGAGGGTTGTTTTGAGGGTTGTTTTGAGGGTTGTTTTGAGGGTTGTTTTGAGGGTTGTTTTGAGGGTTGTTTTGAGGGTTGTTTGGAGGGTTGTTTGGAGGGTTGTTTTGAGGGTTGTTTTGAGGGTTGTTTTGAGGGTTGTTTGGAGGGTTGTTTTGAGGGTTGTTTTGAGGGTTGTTTTGAGGGTTGTTTGGAGGGTTGTTTTGAGGGTTGTTTTGAGGGTTGTTTTGAGGGTTGTTTTGAGGGTTGTTTTGAGGGTTGTTTTGAGGGTTGTTTTGAGGGTTGTTTGGAGGGTTGTTTTGAGGGTTGTTTTGAGGGTTGTTTTGAGGGTTGTTTGGAGGGTTGTTTTGAGGGTTGTTTTGAGGGTTGTTTTGAGGGTTGTTTGGAGGGTTGTTTTGAGGGTTGTTTTGAGGGTTGTTTGGAGGGTTGTTTTGAGGGTTGTTTTGAGGGTTGTTTTGAGGGTTGTTTTGAGGGTTGTTTTGAGGGTTGTTTTGAGGGTTGTTTTGAGGGTTGTTTTGAGGGTTGTTTTGAGGGTTGTTTTGAGGGTTGTTTTGAGGGTTGTTTTGAGGGTTGTTTTGAGGGTTGTTTTGAGGGTTGTTTGGAGGGTTGTTTTGAGGGTTGTTTTGAGGGTTGTTTTGAGGGTTGTTTGGAGGGTTGTTTTGAGGGTTGTTTTGAGGGTTGTTTTGAGGGTTGTTTTGAGGGTTGTTTGGAGGGTTGTTTTGAGGGTTGTTTTGAGGGTTGTTTTGAGGGTTGTTTTGAGGGTTGTTTGGAGGGTTGTTTGGAGGGTTGTTTTGAGGGTTGTTTTGAGGGTTGTTTGGAGGGTTGTTTGGAGGGTTGTTTTGAGGGTTGTTTTGAGGGTTGTTTGGAGGGTTGTTTGGAGGGTTGTTTTGAGGGTTGTTTTGAGGGTTGTTTTGAGGGTTGTTTGGAGGGTTGTTTGGAGGGTTGTTTGGAGGGTTGTTTGGAGGGTTGCGGCGAGGGTCAACTGCTCACACATGCAAGCTACATATGATGATAGTCATAGGGCCATGGTTAATGTCACTCTCTGCTTTCTCTCATTAGTTATCTTACATCGTCTCTCACTCTCTCTCAGCCCTCTGTTTGACTAGTTGAAGTAGGTTACGTCAACACACACACACACACACACACACACACACACACACACACACACACACACACACACGCACACACACACACTCCTCAAAGCTAAACTCCAGCTAAGCAGCTTGAGGTGACCTTTGACCTGTCTGTTCCTGCAGCCCTCAGGACGATCTTCCTTTGTTGAATTTCCTGTCAGGAGAACCAGTGGCCCCTAACTTCCTGTAGGATTGTGACATTTCCTGTGTGCGTGTGTGTGTGTGTGTGTGTGTGTGTGGGGTTGGCAGTGGGCTTGAAGAGGCCTTTCAGCTGTTTAGAGGAACAGGATGCAGGACACTGGCTTTGGGCACAGCAACGAAACACTGCTTTAGTTAGGGGTGGGAATCGTGGAGTAACTCACGATACGATACTTGGCACTCGATAACGATATTATCACGATACAGCCATTCTGCGATAATCGATATATTGGAAGAAATTTAACCTACGATACATCACGATATCTGTGTAACTGAAGAGAAAAAAATACCCCTAAAAGGCAAGAAGCAGGTATTATGTATTTATTAGCAGAATTGACATTCACTCACTCATACCATTTTCGATACCACGGAGGAAAAGTTACACATTAAGTCTTTTTATTATTATTATTAAAACAAGAAAACCTATATAACCTACCTACCTATATAATTTCTAAAAGTAGATATTAATGATCAAACATTTCCATTCATGTAGCCTACAGTATTTATGTTTTTGTTTCAACTACAAACATAAATAAACGTCAACTTGAAACTATGATTCAACTACCACACACAGCATAATATTTTAGCCTGTTTTTTTTTTTTTTTTTTTTTAAATAAACATATCGATACTTGGTGCCAGTGTATCCATAACGTATCGCAAGTGGAAATATCGCGATACCGTGAGTATCGATATTTTGTCCCACCCCTAGCTTTAGTGCAGTGACTTTATTTTTTATTTTTGTATTTTTTGCGTAAATCACTTGACATAGAGAATTCAGCTCTTATATGGCATGACCCATCCACCATCACACAGATTTACATCGTTTTTTACATGATATAAAAACAACACAAAGACAAAGATAAATTACAACAAACAAAAATGTTAATAGAAAAAAAAATATATATATACCACGTGATCAGATCTTATATCTCACAGTACCTGTGTTATGTTATCAGAAGGGTAGAACCTCATTTAGTCTTCAGACCTTTCAGTTAGCTTCAAAAAGTGAGCCCACACCTCAATGAAGACATCTTCTCTTCCCGAAGTTCCCGTAACTCTATAAGTTACCCTTTCATATGATGCTGTGCGGCACATTAGTTCCATCCATTCCTCAAATGTAATAGGGGTAGGTGACTTCCAATGTCTTAATTAGGGGTGGGAATCACCAGATGCCCACGATACGATACTAAAACGATACTTGAGTCACGATACGATAGTATTGTGATATTGCGATATCGCCGATATTGCGATATATTGAATATTGCGATATATTGAATATTGCGATATTTCGATATATTGTCTAACTCCTTTTCCTACCTTTTCCTTGACCTCACCGGAAGTAAAACATGCAGTGTTTTTTTGTTTTGTTTTGTTTCTGCCCCACATGTAGGCTACATTATTAAGCTTCTCTGGACTCAATACGCCACTGCAGGCGTGGACTGCACCATCGGGCGCTTCGGACAGAGGCCCGGTGGCCTGGCATGGCATGGCCTGCAAATTATTTATTATTATTTTTTTTCCCCCCCAATATCGATACTTGGCGTCCAAATATCTATACAATATCGTCAGGCAAAATATCGCGATACTATGGTGTATCGATTTCCCCCCCCACCCCTAGTCTTAATGCGATTCTAAATCCTTCTATACACACAGCCCTTGGTATTTAGACAATATGGTATCTTTTGCTAACAAACCTAGTATGCAAGTCGCAGGAGACTTATGCCATTTTTTATTCAGTACTTCACTCAAAAATACTACAATTTTGTCCCACACATTCTTAACTTTCTCACATTCATACAGCATTATGTACAAACGTACCTATATCTTTATCACACCTCCAGCAGGTTTTTTTTTTTTTTTTTTTTTTTTTTTTACAAAATTACCGGAGTCAAATGACCATTCCTACTTGAATGACTTGTTAATGACATATCAATGTGCATGATACATATCAGCCCGACTCTTTGGTTTTGGGTGGCAGTGTTTGATTGACAGGTGCTGTAGCATGCTTGGAACATGAACATGTGTGTTGGCATCTTGTGGAATGACAGCAGTTGGTTCAGATTTGGTGATGTCAGAGCGGTGTAATGACGGGACAGGTCTGTTCACAGAACTTCAGATGCTCGTTCACTGCATGCTGACATACACACACACACACACACACACACACACACACACACTAGGGCATTCAGGACTAGTGAATTTTACTAGTCGACTAGTCGTCCCTAAAGGTAGTCGACTAGTCGTTTTTTTTTGTTTGTTTTTTATCTTTAAGAAAGAACATGAGGTATTTACACGACATACATGGACTATCATATCCCATATCCATATCCCCCACAAAGAACATCAAAAAACACAACAAAACAAGAAAACTGCATAAGATACACAATAATCCAAGAACAAACAAGACTATTGGACAAACAACCAAACAAAAACAATGCATTCAGCTCCTATCCTGATAAGCCTAATGACACTGGGGTAAAAAGTTCTTAAAGTCAAACTCTGTATGTGGTTGCCATATTTTGGGGATGTCTAAGAATCTGCCTTTGCTCTTGTAGTAAATGTTATCCAACATATGGTAGCTTGAGAGTTCATTCCACCAGTGAACTACAGCTGGGGGATTGGATGCTTTCCAATTTAAAGCTATGCATTTCCTAGCTGCCAACAGGGCAAGAGCTATGTATTTACTTTGAATGCATTGTTTTTGTTTGGTGGTTTGTCCAATAGTCTTGTTTGTTCTTGGATTATTGTGTATCTTATGCAGTTTTCTTGTTTTGTTTTGTTGTGTTTTGATGTTCTTTGTGGGGGATATGGGATATGATAGTCCATGTATGTCGTGTAAATACCTCATGTTCTTTCTTAAAGATAAAAAAAAAAAAAACAACTAGTCGACTACTAAGCACAGTGTCTGTGAATGCCCTAACACACACACACACACACACACACACACACACACACACACACACACACACACACACACACACACACACACACACACACACACACACACACACACATTACACACACACACACACACACACACACACACACACACACACACACACACACACACACACACACACACACACTCGCTGAGCCTGTCAATGCATACATTACGCACACTGGTCCTGACCTGACCTACGGGGAGGAGGAGGAGGAGGAGGAGGAGGAGGGAGAGAAAGAAAAACAAAGTAGGCTACAAATATTAACGCAGTAATGCAGACACATTCTTATCATTTCAGCCATCAAAACAATCTCTGTGAGACTACCAGAGTCTCCAGTGAAACGTCACTTCCTGCTTCAGCACTGTATACCAGAGATTTTCATCCGCCATTTATTTTCCCATTTCGTAAAATGCTTATAAAAAATAGTTATAAAAAATACTTCGTCGAACCAAACGGTTCGAACCAAACTCTCCCTCTCTATCTCTCCCTCTCTATCTCCCTCTCTATCTCTCTACCTCTCTATCTCTCTCTCTATCTCTCTCCCTCTCTATCTTTCTCCCTCCCTCTCTATCTCTCTACCTCTCTATCTCTCTCTCTCTCTCTCTCTCTCTCTATCTCTCTCTCTCCCTCTATCTCTCTCTCTATCTCTCTATCTCCCTCTCTCTCTCTATCTCTCTCTCTCCCTCCCTCTCTCTCTCTCTCTCTCTCTCTCTCTGTGTTTACATGTTGGAAGCAGTGACTCTTACTCCTCCACTTGACCTTGCTCCACAGGAAGAGAGAGAGAGAGAGATGTGTGTCATCTGCTGACTGTTGCAGTAATGCGTTAAGTTGTTGGAGGAGTGAACATCTCCTTCACACAGACAGCTTCCAAAAGGCTTTTCTTTATATTGTCTTTTTCTTTCCATTACGGGGAACTGATCTCCTCCCTTCCTGTTTCCAGGGAGTCGACTCGGTCCACCGTCTTCCTGTCAGTGCGCTCTCTAAACCTCTCCCACTAGGAACCTATTAACTCTCTCTGTGTGCGCTCTCTAAACCTCTCCCACTAGGAACCTATTAACTCTCTCTGTGTGCGCTCTCTAAACCTCTCCCACTAGGAACCTATTAACTCTCTCTGTGTGCGCTCTCTAAACCTCTCCCACTAGGAACCTATTAACTCTCTCTGTGTGCGCTCTCTAAACCTCTCCCACTAGGAACCTATTAACTCTCTCTGTGTGCGCTCTCTAAACCTCTCCCACTAGGAACCTATTAACTCTCACTGTGTGCGCTCTCTAAACCTCTCCCACTAGGAACCTATTAACTCTCACTGTGTGCGCTCTCTAAACCTCTCCCACTAGGATCCTATTAACTCTCTCTGTGTGCGCTCTCTAAACCTCTCCCACTAGGAACCTATTAACTCTCTCTGTGTGCGCTCTCTAAACCTCTCCCACTAGGAACCTATTAACTCTCACTGTGTGCGCTCTCTAAACCTCTCCCACTAGGAACCTATTAACTCTCTCTGTGTGCACTCTCTAAACCTCTCCCACTAGGAACCTATTAACTCTCTCTGTGTGCGCTCTCTAAACCTCTCCCACTAGGAACCTATTAACTCTTTCTGTGTGCGCTCTCTAAACCTCTCCCACTAGGAACCTATTAACTCTCTCTGTGTGCGCTCTCTAAACCTCTCCCACTAGGAACCTATTAACTCTCTCTGTGTGCGCTCTCTAAACCTCTCCCACTAGGAACCTATTAACTCTCTCTGTGTGCGCTCTCTAAACCTCTCCCACTAGGAACCTATTAACTCTCTCTGTGTGCGCTCTCTAAACCTCTCCCACTAGGAACCTATTAACTCTCTCTGTGTGCGCTCTCTAAACCTCTCCCACTAGGAACCTATTAACTCTCTCTGTGTGCGCTCTCTAAACCTCTCCCACTAGGAACCTATTAACTCTCTCTGTGTGCGCTCTCTAAACCTCTCCCACTAGGAACCTATTAACTCTCTCTGTGTGCGCTCTCTAAACCTCTCCCACTAGGAACCTATTAACTCTCTCTGTGTGCGCTCTCTAAACCTCTCCCACTAGGAACCTATTAACT
>NC_139652.1:4731315-4736315 GCF_964638095.1 Poromitra crassiceps
CTTTATGTTTCAAATAAATATTCTATGTTTTACAATATATTGTAGTTGAATACAATGTTCCTGTCAGTCTTACCGTCTGTGTCCTTTCACGTCCTACTGTATCAGTCCTCAACAACCTGTGTGTGTGTGTGTGTGTGTGTGTGTGTGTGTGTGTGTGTGTGTGCACACTCAGGTCCTATCTGCAGGTTCATCAGATTGAGTTAGACAGCCTCAGCAGACAGATGAGAGAATCAAAGAGGAATTCACGCCTGGTAGGTCTGACATTTACTCTCATTACTTTAATCTACTCTCATTACTTTACTTTAAGACATTTACTATCATTATTACTTTAATACATTTACTATCAATATTACTTTAATACATTTACTATCGTTATTACTTTAATACATTTTTATACATTGGACATAGACACGAATACAAATAATTTTTATGGCTTATTTTTTGTTGTTTTTTATTTTTTGTTAAATTGACTAATATTATTTTTATTTACCTTTTTTCTTTTTTCTTAAGTGCACAAATGTGCATTTCAGTCGGAAGTGTTTTTCTTCTCCAGTCGAAATCTCAGCCTTTTTTTTATTCACTTTTTTTCATCTAAAACAACTAATTATAAACAAATGCCAAAAGATATCAAAACTATTTTGTGATCACGTATTTGAAAGTGAAAATAAGTGATCACAGGGAGAGTTATGGGCAGCAGAAAGTTGGCTTTTTAAAATCTTCTGACCAAAGGGAAATATCACTATTAAATGAAGACTGTCATGTCCTGTTTTTCCTCACTGATGTCATGTGAGAGACACTGATGGTTTGACTCCTCTCCTTCCTCAGGGTTTCCTGTACGAACTGGACAAGGTGAGTTCACCTTTCATTCTACTAACAAGTATTATGACCCTAGTAGCACTTAACACGTTCACTGCCATTGACGAGATATCTCGGCTTACAGAATCCAACGGTTGACTGCCAATGACGAGATATCTCGGCTTAAATTTTTTTTTTTTTTTTTTGACGGTGGGACGTGGATCAATGCTCCCCACGTCTCCTATAAAAATATTGGAGCAACCGAACGTGTACAACCCATTCCACCGACCCACTAAGTGGCGACAGTGCTCTCCAAACTAGAGGAAGGCAAGCAAAAAGCAGTGTGAGGAAGCCATTCTCATGAAAATGGATTGGCGAAAACGCTTTCGCTTTCGCGTTTGGGAGCTGGCGGGGGGGGATTGCAAATTTGCATAATAGATTATGGGTGCAAGACACTTTGAAACACGCAGCATAAATAAGACCAGAATCACAAAAGCTTCATCAAAGCTCTCAACCGAAACCGCAAGAAACGAGCGAGCCCATCCAGACTTGCCGAGCGGCCGCCAGCAGGCAGGAGCAGCAGCAAAGCAGTGAGCCTGGTGATGCGAGGTTACAACAGCAGCAGAAACGAGCTTGTGACACGCCCGCTGCAGCCAAGAAGAACACACACGGAGGGAGGAGTTTGAAGGAGAGGGGTGTTTCCTGCTGTTATGGAGGAAATTACTGTTCAAAACTATTGTTTAGATGTCTGACGTCTTACTGATGCCAAAAATGAATGGTTAAAGTGACTGTTCTATCGAATTTCACAAAAAGCCGTTTATCTCAGAATACATTTTCAGACGCTGAAACCATGCTGTATTCAACTGCTAATGCTTACATAACTACTAACTCTACAAACTAACTCTTTTACACAGAGAAAGCACACATTCTATTAGTTCTTTTGAGATATTGTGTGTTCACAAAATCCTAACAGAAACGAATCCTCGGCTCTTGAAAGATGAGCCAGAATCCTCAAAAAAAAAACTTGGCAGAAGCTAACTACAGTATTGAAAAACGGCTGGCAGTGAATGTGTTAAAGGAACACTCCGCCCATTTTCAACCAGCTTTGTATCATTAGAACATCAGTAGTATATCAGAAAACTGTAAACGGTTTTGAAGTCTGTCATTTAATTTGACAGTTATTGAGTGTTAAAGTGTGGACCAGTGACATCACTGGTCCACACTAACTCAAATTAATAACTCATTAACTAAAATCAACTCTCAATAACTGTCAAACTATTCATCATTCATCTAGTTTGACAGTTATTGAGAGTTGATTTAAGTTAATGAGTTATTAATTTGAGTTAGTGTGGACCAGTGATGTCACTGGTCCACACTTTAACTAACACTCAATAACTGTCAAATTAAATGACAGACTTCAAAACAGTTTACAGTTTTCTGATATACTACTGATGTTCTAATGATACAAAACTGGTTGAAAATGGGCGGAGTGTTCCTTTAAGTCCTGCCTCTGCCATGTTAGTGGATGGGAAATGAGCCAAACTAAACGTATATAAAAAAAAAACTAAATGTAAAAAATCCAAAGGTGGATTCTATCATCTCATCGGATATTCCCCCATACGGTTCCTCCATCGCCCACAATCAAAATCACATTTCCATACAGGCACTGATAAACTGAGCTCATAGTGTGAATCTACACGGTTACTTTTGACGAGTCAAAAAGTATTAGAACTTAAAGTGCCATATTTACACAGCTAGAGCATTGGCTTTAAATAAACACACTACGCAAAGCTAGAACCTCAATCTGACTGTGTGCTTTATTGTGGACCAGTCTCAATCTGACTGTGAGCTTTACTGTGGACCAGTCTCAATCTGACTGTGAGCTTTACTGTGGACCAGTCTCAATCTGACTGTGTGTTTTACTGTGGACCAGTCTCAATCTGACTGTGTGTTTTACTGTGGACCAGTCTCAATCTGACCGTGTGCTTTACTGTGGACCAGTCTCAATCTGACCGTGTGCTTTACTGTGGACCAGTCTCAATCTGACCGTGTGCTTTACTGTGGACCAGTCTCAATCTGACTGTGAGCTTTACTGTGGACCAGTCTCAATCTGACTGTGAGCTTTACTGTGGACCAGTCTCAATCTGACTGTGAGCTTTACTGTGGACCAGTCTCAATCTGACCATGTGCTTTACTGTGGACCAGTCTCAATCTGACCATGTTGCTTTACTGTGGACCAGTCTCAATCTGACCATGTTGCTTTACTGTGGACCAGTCTCAATCTGACCATGTTGCTTTACTGTGGACCAGTCTCAATCTGACCATGAGCTTTACTGTGGACCAGTCTCAATCTGACCATGTGCTTTACTGTGGACCAGTCTCAATCTGACCATGTGCTTTACTGTGGACCAGTCTCAATCTGACCGTGTGCTTTCCTTTGACAGCAAGTGAAGGTGACGGAGCGCTTCATACGACGCCTGGAGTTCCACCTCAGCAAGGTGAGACTTTCATCCACCTTTCCCAACATGGACTTTGACAGCTTGGTTTTTGTAATCGCATTACTTTTAGATTGCAAGATTACTTTTTGATGACATTTCTGCCATCACATTACTTTTAGATTACAAGATTACTTTTTGATTACATTTTTGCCATCACATTACTTGTACAATATATTTAGATGATGTTTTTGGTGATGAGAATACTTTTACAGTGCATTTAGGTGCCATTTTTGTAGTCGCATTACTTTTCAATGACGGTGAGATTAGATTACACTTTAGAAATCTATCGTGTTAATTTTCATGTTGAGTTTCCTGATGAATCCACAAAGGTTTTCATACTAACACAGGTGTGCTCTGTAGCTGTCTGAACCCCCGGCGTCATTTTATTGTGTCTGTCTCACAGCCTGTCTCACAGCCTGTCTCCCCTCACAGCCTGTCTCCCCTCACAGCCTGTCTCTCCTCACAGCCTGTTTCCCCTCACAGCCTGTCTCTCCTCACAGCCTGTCTCACAGCCTGTCTCCCCTCACAGCCTGTCTCTCCTCACAGCCTGTTTCCCCTCACAGCCTGTCTCACAGCCTGTCTCACAGCCTGTCTCTCCTCACAGCCTGTCTCTCCTCACAGCCTGTCTCCCCTCACAGCCTGATGGGTGACGGTCACGGAGGCTACGTCGGCTAAGGCTAAGTCGAGTCTTGACTCACCTCCCCAGTGTTAACCCGAGTCCAGTCCCCATTACCTGAGTCCCAGTCCAGGACTACTTACTGAACACCAGCATGAACACACGGGCCTGCCCTCACAGCACATTATTGGTGTATATATGAATGATTAGCGCCTATTACAAAAAACAACAGTCTCTTTATCAATTAACAAGTCTGAGTCCTCGTCTTCAACTTCCGAGTCTGACATGAATGCTGGAGTCAAAGTCCAGTCACGAGTCCTGAAAATGGGCCCAGGACTTGGACTCAACTCCAACATGGGTCTATGGTTGTTGTCCTTCCTTGTCCAGATTGAGGAGCTGTACGAAGCCTACTGTCTGCATAGGAGGCTCCGAGACGGAGCCAACAAGATGGTGAAAGCCTACACTGCAGCGCCCCCTGGCAGCAAGGAGGCCAGAGAGAGTCTGTCTGAGGCCAACAAAGGATACAAGGAGTACACCGAGGTAAGGAAACACGGAGGCCAGAGAGAGTCTGTCATGGCCCCTAGCGTCCCTTTTCCGCGCAGTGGTGACGCAGTCGCAATTAACGTAGCGGCCAGCGCGAGTGCACTTCTAGTCCTCAGCGCGCACCTGCACATTTGTGCAACTCTGTATATTATGCGGAGGCATCGTGAGGGCGTTACATCCACACAACCAATCAGTGTCCCTTCTTTCATTCCCTTTCATTCATTTGTGCAATTGCCATAGGTTGAGGCCACGTCTCGTCATAGACAGTCCGCATGTCTGGGAACGCCCACAAAACGCGAGTGGGGTAAAACCGCCGATATATCTCATGGGCTGACTCACCAAAAGACGGTGCTGCGGCTCTAAACTACATGTTTGGGGGTTCTAGAGCAGAACACAAGACGTCTGCTCAGATGTGCGTTTACTGCGGTGGTTAAATCCCCGATCGTGTCTGCCTGGGCTGGGCTATCAGCTAAATTCTAACTTTGCTGAATGGATAGGACGGGGGAATTTACCCCACCCTGACCCCGCCCCCAGGCTAACCCAGCGTC
>NC_139652.1:4741315-4756315 GCF_964638095.1 Poromitra crassiceps
GTGCGCTCGTGTGTATGTGTGTGTGTGTGTGTGTGTGTGTGTCTGTGTGTGTGTGTGTGTGTGTGTGTGTGTGTGTGTGTGTGTGTGTGTGTGTGTGCGCTCGTGTGTGTGTGTGTGTGTGTGTGTGTGTGTGTGTGTGCGTGTGTGCGTGCGTGCGTGCAGGTCTTGATGAAGTATGGTCGTCAGCGCTGGAGACTCAGAGGGAGGATGGAGCTGAATGGGAAGCAGGTGTGGGACAGTGAGGAGATGCTGTTCCTACCACTCATCACAGAGTTCCTCTCCATCAAGGTCAGTCTCCCCTCCTGAAGGTCAAAGGTCAGTCCCTCCTCCTCAAGTTCAAAGGTCAGTCCCTCTCCCTGAAGGTCAGTCCCTCCTCCCGAAGTTCAGTCCCTCCTCCTGAAGGTCAGTCTCCCCTCCTGAAGGTCAGTCCCTCATGCTCCTGAAGGTTAGTCCCTCCTGAAGGTCAGTCCCTCATGCTCCTGAAGGTCAGTCCCTCCTCCTGAAGGTCAGTCCCTCCTCTTGAAGGTCAGGGCCTCCTGAAGTTCAGTCCCTCCTCCTGGAGGTCAAAGGTCACTCCCTCGTCCTGGTCGGTTTTAGTATAATTTGCTTATTTTGGGGCGGCAGGAGGTAGAGCTGTCGTCTGGGAATCAGAAGGTTCCCGGTGTGAGGCTGGCTCCTCCCGGCAGAATGTCAAAGTGCCCTTGAGCAAGACACTGAACCCCTAACTGCTCCTGACGAGCTGGTAGCGCCTTGCATTGCTGCTGCCACCGTCAGTGTGTGAATGTGAGAGTGAATGGATGAATGTGATATTCATTGTAAAGCACTTTGAGTTGTTGATACACTAGAAAAGTGCTCTATAAATACAGTTTATTTACCATTTGCTTTGGTGACTACTCAATTGTTCGTTACCATGGTTACAGTACTGCTAGTAGTAGTAGTAGTGGCTACATTGTAGCCCATGGATGCTAGCTACATATGTTTGTATAACAGTTGCAGTCCTGCCGGACGGTTATGTTGGCAGAAGTGTCCTCTAGAGAGAGAGTGACGTCAGCGGAGGACCAAAATGCGAGACTCATTAGCCAATGAACAGCCAGGAATGGGTCTCGCGCTACTTTTGCATGCTAAAATAAAGCTGATAATGTACAATTTGATTCAAGGGGGGAAAAGCCCTTTCAGAGTACAACACAAACTGTCTATTTTGCTGCAACTCAACAGTGCTGCTTAATCCAGGACCTGGAACTCTTGAGAGTTAAAAACTGGTCCATTGGAGTGAATGGAGATGTCGGGACTCTTCTATCTACACGGCTCTGGGCAGAAGGTTGTAGTGCAACAACTGATTGGTGCTCCACTGTGGTTTCCTAGGTGACAGAGCTGAAGAGCTTGGCCAATCACGTGGTAGTTGGAAGTGTTTCATGCGAGACCAAGGAGCTGTTTGCTGCGCTGCCTCAGACGGTCGCCGTGGATATCAATGACCTGGGAACGATGAAACTCAGCCTAGAGGTCACCTGGAAGTGAGTCTCATCAATCATCTAATGATTTGTTCATTTATACCAACGACTTCTCCAGAAGGATCATTATTCACGTTTTTATTCTAAACTGAACATGTTTTTAATATGTAAGGGATAATCAAATGAACGTACACCTCAGGAGTTGATTATGTTTTTTTGTGATTGTGATTGGATCAACAACGTTTGACGCTAGGCCAATCAGAGGCAGAGAAGGGGGCGGGTCATGCCTTCGCCATCCTGGGAAAAAAATATCGCGCACGTAACAGAGATGCAGATGATTACTTAACTTCCGGTTGAAAGGTCAACATGTGTAAACTGAACATTTTATTTACTAGGCATCTCGCGCGTGTGATGACACCATCGCTGATGATGTCATCAGTGATGTCATGCTGCTAGGAACTGCTAGGAATCGAGCACGCGAGATGCCTATAAGTTCTTCTTGAAGGGCGCTGGGCATGCCTTCACTGTAAAAAATAAAATAAATAAATAAAAAAGGGCACTTTGGGTATCAGGGGGAAATGGGCAGGTGCTCGGACACCCCTAGCATCCCCCTCTGCACGGGCCTGGATTGTACTGATTGCACTGCTCTTTATGAATGGACTCTGTGTTCGTTGTGTTGTAACTTTGTCCTGATGAAGGTCATGTAGCCTGATAGCTACTAAAGATATCTGCATAGATCCAAGTGTGCAGAACCTTTCTTTTGTTTTCATATGCTCTTCGGTCTTCTGGCACCTTGGCATTTTCCAGTTGTGAGTCTGGTGATCCTCATAATATATATTTAATATAAAAAAAATACTTTGATACGGAATATATCAGCTAATTTAAGATTTTTATTCAAGTTTTATTCAAGACTTTTACCAAAGTCTTTTTCTGGTGAAGTATCTATACTTTTACTCAAGTATGGATTTCGAGTACTTTATACCCCACTGCCCACATAAGCCACATCACCATCTCCAACAAGAAAACACGTCTGCTAATGTTAGGTCAACAGAAACAACAGTAAGTCTCTCTCATAAATTGCTTCTAAGTTGTTGGGCTGGGCTGTTTTAGACCTGTGTGTTTTTAATCCGTGCCGTAACGTTAAAGCGCCCGGCATGGTTTTGCGCAGCCACGACTTGGAGCCTTGCCGCCGCCGAGCGGCGACAGCGAGACTGTGCATACTCGCATACGTAACTCGCATACGTAACTCGTCCAAAACACGTCCAAAACACGTCCAAAACACGTCCAAAACGTTATCGTGTCGTTTACCAAGAACTTGCAATCATGTCGGTGGGGGGACATTTTATTGTCCCTCCATTTCCAAACTCATTCCGGTGAGCCTTCAGAAGGCTTTGCTAGATGAGGGACAAGCACTGTTAAATGAGGAAATGGCATTTCCTCATTCCTCACAACAAGGAGTTGACGGCGCTAGACGGCGCAGAGTCACATTTTCGAGGAGCTGCGCCGATAGAACGCCCAGCTACGGCGACCCCCTCGGCGCAGTCAGCGCCGGCGATTTCGCTCGAGCATAATTTGCGCTTAAGTGTGCACCCTCAGAGAGTGTCAGTGCTGCTGCAGCAGCTGGCTGTCAGTGAAATAGTATCGCCTGCTGTGTATCTGTTGTATCTTCCCAAGTAAAAAATCAAACAAAAACAAAAATATGTCAAAAACTAAAACAAAATATGTCATGATGATGTTCAATTGTATTCCACAGCGGTAAAACAAGCTCCTCAGCTAAACCTTTGCCTGTCATACAATGGTGCGCAACTGCGTGTGCGCATGCTTCTGTAAACACACTGGAGAAGGGTGCGTTTGATTGAATTGTTCCCGTACATTTTACGTCCAAACGAACACACTTTATTGATGTCATTTACCCCGGGCAGCGGGCGAGGATGGATAATAAACGAGTCCACAACCAATTCCAAACATGTTTTTCTTTTGTTTTCACTTCATACCTTGTTTCAGAACAAAAGGAGGGAAAAAAACATGGCTTTTGTTAAAGAATGCTGTGATTACATAAAGCAGAATGCAAAGAACAATCCTTCAAATGTTGAAGAGGAGAGAGAGATGCAGAAACTGAGAATGTGGTTAAAAGGGATGAGGATAGACCCTTTTCACAAGGGGGCCATTTTGTGTCAAAAAGGCAGAATAAACACAGGTGCAAAGCAAAACACTATTGAGGGTTTCCACATTCCAATCATGGAAGTTTGAAACCCCTATTAGTGTTTTGCTTGCACCTGTGTTTACCCTGCCTTTTCGACACAAAATGGCCCCCCGTGAGAAGGGTCTATTGAGAGCAAGTTGAGGGCCACGGGGGAGGTGTCCTGGGTGTCCCAGGCCGGCCCTGGAGCTCACAGGCCGGGTGGAGGCATGCTGTGGGGTTGGGGGGCTGTGTTAAGTTTTAACATTCACAAATGATATGCACTTACACTATTTCAATACATAATTGACTATACATATTGTCAAATGTTTCCCATTTTTACATTATAGAGGCATTAAACAATGTGATGTGTGTGTTCAGGGATGCATGAAGCTGGGGGCGGGAGGAGGACAATATGAAGCGATGAAGGTTGGGGTAGTATAGTACAGTACCTGCAAGAAATTCAAACCACTTTCACCCGTGGAGCCGGACTACGTGTGCGTTAAAACCGTTTAACGCACACGCCGGCCAATCAGAAAAAAGTATTCACCCAGACCATGGTATACAAAATGTTGAGTCAATGAATTTTGTCTCTTCCTGTCCCTCTTGTCTCTCCTCGTCAGTCCGTTTGATAAGGACGACCAGGTGTCAGCGGCCAGCTCAGTCAACAAGGCTCCCAGCATCAACAAGAGATTCTCCGCGGTCTTCAACCAGAGTCCACCTGACACCCCGTCACTACGAGAACAGGCGTTCTATGTGAGCTTCTAACCCTAACCCTCACACCCCGTCACTACGAGAACAGGCGTTCTATGTGAGCTTCTAACCCTCACACCCGGTCACTATGAGAACAGGCGTTCAGTAGCCACTTTTACACAGAGATCCCGCCATATTGACTTACAGTCAGAGGCACTTATCAGACACACACCAAAAAGAGGAAGAAAGAAAAGAAACTTGGGCAAGCTGGTGTGAGCAAAACAGCGATAGAGACAGACAGGTTAAGTTAAGTTAACTTATCCTTTATTTATCCCCATGGGGAAATTCATCCTTCCTAGAACTAGGAGCAGCGGGCAGCCACAGTGCAGCGCCCGGGGACCAACTCCAGTTCTTTTGCCAGTGCCTTGGTCAGGGGCACTTTTTTGCATTAACCCTAACATACATGTCTGTGGGTGGTGGGAGGAAACCCACACGAACACGGGGAGAACATGCAAACTCCACACAGAAAGGACCTGGGACGGACCGGGGTTCGAACCCGGGACCTTCTTGCTGTGAGGCAACAGTGCTAACCACTGAGCCACCGCGTCGTTGTGCTTATTATGTCCGAGGAGTCTCTTTAACGAGCAGCTGATCGAGGTCTGATCGACTTCATGGATCACAGAGGCAGCAGCGTGTACTGTAGGCTACAGCTAGCACACGGCTAATTCTTACCTTTGGTTCCAGTTTTTTGTAAAGCAATATTCCCATGTTGTGAAGTAGCCTATTAAGTCCGTTCTGAAAGCATTTGCAAGAAGAAGCACAGCTTTTGCTGCGACGGCCGTTCGGATATAGGCTATAAATGTACAGGAATCCTATAACGTTAGTTGTTTTTCGTAAGGGAACGCACAACGGCGTAACGAAAGGCGTAACAAAATGACACGCCATTCCGTCTTTGTGACTTTTACACAGGAGGCGAGGCGTAATGACGCAACGATTCACTGACTGTATGCAAGTACCTCCTACAACCCCACTTCAAACAACCTGAACTATCCCTTTAATAACGTTTGCACGAGTGGAGAACTCCACACGTTATCTTTGTATTATCGATCATAATCAAAACATTTCCACCTGATCATTTTCACATAAATCATCCCAATGTTATTTTTAATGTGCACTCCAGGGAGTATCAAACAGGTGTTTCTGTTTCTGCAAATGAACCCCTCATTATCTATCTTTTTGTTTGTTTGTTTATTTATTAACATATTTATTTGTTTGTAGAAGGAATCTCCTGCGCTTCAACCCCTCCACAGAGGGAGGTCGGTGCTCTCAGAACAGGACAAAACAATGTAAACAGGTCAATGGGCCACTTCCAAAAGGACTAACCCAATGAGTGAGCTGGAGCACACGAAGTCACTTAAATAAATTTAATAAAGGTACAAAACTGACGTTTCGACGCGCACTGCGTCGAAACGGCAACAGGCTTTTTGGATCTTCACCCTGAATACAGTGGAACCACAGGGACTAAACGAGGAACTGAGCCTCTCTTGTTACCTGTGATCTTATTGTGAGGAAGTGATGTGTTGTTGTATTGTACTTGTTGTTTGCTATGTATTATTATGAGGGAGTGCTGCTCTAACACAGCACTGCCCTCCTTTTCTATTTTTTCTGTGAGTGCTCTCATGGTATAGGCTTACTGATTAAGCACCTCCCACTCCATTGTAACCAATCAGAAACTACCACCTAGAATGGAGGCTCTCTTAAAGGAACACTCCGCCCATTTTCAACCAGCTTTGTATCATTAGAACATCAGTAGTATATCAGAAAACTGTAAACGGTTTTTGTCTGTCATTTAATTTGACAGTTATTGAGTGTTAAAGTGTGGACCAGTGACATCACTGGTCCACACTAACTCAAATTAATAACTCATTAACTCAAATCAACTCTCAATAACTGTCAAACTATTCATCATTCATCTAGTTTGACAGTTATTGAGAGTTGATTTGAGTTAATGAGTTATTAATTTGAGTTAGTGTGGACCAGTGATGTCACTGGTCCACACTTTAACACTCAATAACTGTCAAATTAAATGACAGACTTCAAAACAGTTTACAGTTTTCTGATATACTAATGATGCTCTAATGATACAAAGCTGGTTGAAAATGGGCGGAGTGTTCCTTTAAGGGCTGGGATTTATGCCTGTACTGTTTGACTCTGAAGAAGACGCAGTGCGCGTCGAAACGTCAGTTTTGTACCTTTATTAAATTTATTTAAGTGACTTCGTGTGCTCCAGCTCACTCATTGGGTTAGTCCTTTTGGAAGTGGCCCATTGACCTGTTTACATATTTATTTGTTTGTTTGTTTGTTTGTTTATTTATTTACTTATTTATTTCTGATGTAGGCAGCAGCGCATCATTGCCGAGAGAGAAGAGAGAGATCGATAGAGATAGGGAGAGAGAGGAAGGGGCGCTGTAGCTCAGGAGGTAGAGTGGGTCGTCCATGAATCGCTTTGGATAAAAGAGGTCGGTGGTTAGATTCCCGCCTCCTCCAGTCTGCATGTCGAAGTGTCCTTGGGAAAGATACTCTGAGATACGGTGTGCCAGCACAGTGCGTGGCAGCCTGCTGCTATCGGTGTATGAATGGGTGAATGTACTGTACCTACTGATTGTAAAGTGCCTTGTACCATTTACAAGTGATTTCTCAGATGTAAGCAGGTAATAGTTTTTTTAGTTTTTGTGTGTCCTTTTTATTATTATTATTATTATTATTGTGTCATGCATACATTGTATGCATGGTCTTACAAGACACCAATAATGACATCAAAGCCAGGATCATAGTGCAGCATATTCACCTTATGTAGAAGAGACAGGCTGGCTTGAGACACTAACAGGAAGTGTAAACATGATCGGAAGTTCCCGATTGTGTTTACACTTCCTGTGACTCATAACGCCTAGTCTGACTCAATTATGTGAGTCAAACTAGGTTTGACCAGGTGAGTCAGACCTAGTTTGAGCAGGTAAAACAGCCGGTGTTTTAAAACAGGAAGTCGTGACACAATGGGTCAAGTGGGCGGGGGCTACATAAGGTGAATAGGCTTACGTAATTGTACAATACATAATCAATATTATCATCACCACCACCAGCAACAAACAGACATCCTTTACATTCAGTACATCACATTCAGTACATCACATTCAGTACATCACATTCAGTACATCACATTCAGTACATCACATTCAGTACATCAGGCAGACAAGCACCGAATTCATCCATGTCTTATCCATCACTCTTCTTCTTACTATCTAACTATCTCTCTCTCTCTCTCTCTCTCTCTCTCTCTCTCTCTCTCTCTCTCTCTGTCTCTCTCTCTGTCTCTCTCTCTCTCTCTCTCTCTCTCTCTGTCTCTCTCTCTCTCTCTCTCTCTCTCTCTCTCTCTCTCTCTCTCTCTCTCTCTCTCTCTGTCTCTCTCTCTCTCTCTCTCTCTCTCTCTCCTCTCTCTATCTCTCTCTCTCTCTCTCTCTCTCGTTCTTTGTCTTGTAGAACATGCTGCACCGTCATGAGGAGCTGGAGAACGGAACAGCCTGGTCCAATTCCTCAGAATCATCCGATGATTCCTCCAGTCCTCAGCTGTCTGTCGGAGGGCTGCACAACTCCACTCAGCAGAAGGTAATAATCAGTGGACTTCTCTGTTCAGCCTCTGTTCAACTTTTTATGTATCGGCAAATGCACCCCCTCCCCCCCCCCCCCCCCCCACCCACACACACACACACACACACACACACACACACAGGGTGGCAGTGTAAGTCACGTTTTGTGTCACGAAAGTCACGAAAAATCATCAGTGATGTCATGAATCCCACAACATGGCATCATCTCCAGAGTTGGGGGAGGAGAGGGAGTGACACAGGGACAGAATGTAGGGAAACGGTAGATGAATAAATCCAGAAGGAGGCGCTAATGCAACATAAAGGATACCAACTGCCATAAAACACCACAGAAGAAGAACAATCTCCAGTCTCCACCCTGGAAATCGAGCCATTCCCTGCCAGCCAGGGTTTCTGACCATTTTCCGCTTGAATGTAGGTTGTTTTCACCGAAAATGCCCGTCTAAAAATCCCTTTTGTGCAGCGGAGCGAGGGAGTAATTCACCCCACGGTAGAGAGTGGACAGGGCGGGGCGGGGCTAGAGAGCGGGCGGGGCTAGAGAGCGGACGGGGTGGGGCTAGAGAGCGGACGGGGCAGGTCACACTCTCATCTTGCCCGTGGGGCGGGTGCTTCGTGGTGCTCGATGTGTGGAGGTCTGGGGGCATATTTGACGGCTGAAATGTACACGATGTGAGGGTTCACAAAGCGGATTACTAATCTGACTGACAGGAGAAGTGATTGGTTTGCGTTTACCAGCTTCTGGTGAAAGAAATCCTTCAGCGTCGAGTGACTATCATAAGCCCGTGTGACAACGCGTGGATCTCAGGGTGGGGGGGGGGGGGGTGGGGGGGGGGGCGGGAGCGGCACCAGGATGTGTTTTATGAGCTTCCTCGATGAAGGGAGATTTTTTGCAGGGAACGCTTGGTGGTTTTGTATGACAATAACTCAGGCCTGCGGGAGATTATACGAGTATAGTAGCACTTCATAAGGTGGCCAGGAGCGCCATCTATCGCATGGCGGTGAAAAGACGGGTTGACGTGAAAACAATAGTTAAGGAAAAGATTAAACTGCCTGCTGTCCCATAATCAATATGATTAAGTGCTGTCCAACCACCATACCCAATTCCCTCTGATCTATTGTGTCTGATATGACATTGGCTATGTTTAATTTTGTCTGCTTGTTTGTCTATGTTTTGGCGTGACACCTTTTTCCTGCTTATTTTCCTTACTGTATATTGCCATCTGAAATATTGTTTTCTATGTGGTCTCTCTCTCTCTCTCTCTCTCTCTCTCTCTCTCTCTCTCTCTCTCTCTCTCTCTCTCTCACACTCTCTCTCCCTTTATCTAAATTACTTCCTTTATCTACCTATTCAGATGGTGACCTTGAACTTGTATTTTTGTCTTTTGTTTTAAAGGATAGTTCGGTTTGTTTGAAGTGGGGTCCTATCAGCTAGTCAGATACACTAACTTAATTAGGTACAGTGGTCTTGAAGCGGGGCGCAGCGTCGGACGAGATCCGGCACCCAGAGCAGCAGCCAAACCAGCCTTTTCTCTCGCAGTACTGGGGGTCAACAACTAAAACTATAACTGTAATTTAGCCACCTAAAACAACGCCCACCTAAACAAATCGATATGCGTGTACATGCACGCTCTATTTTGACAATTTTCAGCGCTTTACTTTTCCGCAAAACAGCAGTTTCATTCGGCACTGCTTTTTCTCCCAACCGTACAACTACCGTATTCCTCCGCTAAAAGCCTGCACAGAGCCACAGCACTGGATTACTCCGCAGTTATTTGGGGGTATTTTATTTCTCACGGTTTGTTAGTGAAGACACAACAAATAGAATACACAAACGAAAATATGAGTGGTTTTGATAGCGAGGATGATATGCCATTCACCTTGGTGACAAGAGGATACAATTATGAACCAGAGAGAGTAATATACAGAAGAGGAAATTTTGCAGAGAGTGAACAGGCAGACAGAGAGATGCGCCTCCTGTCTAAATGCCGGGGTGCCCTGCAGACCTTTTTCACCATTCCCAGGATAAATTGTGGAAAACGTCCCAGACCAGAGAGGCCAGGTGACTTGTTGTCTCTAAAGTAAGTCAGTGTTTTATCTCTCTTCTAAGCCTTCCTGTTTTGTAAACCGCGGCTCTGTGCTTTGTGCAGGCTTTTAGCGGAGGAATACGGTAGTTGTACGGTTGGGAGAAAAAGCAGTGCCGAATGAAACTGCTGTTTTGCGGAAAATAAAGTGCTGAAAATTGTCAAAATAGAGCGTGCATGTACACGGATATCAATTTGTTTAGGTGGGCGTTGTTTTAGGTGGCTAAATTACGTTTTAGTTGTTGACCCCCATACTTACAGAGAAAAGGCTTATTTGGGTGCTGCTCTGAGTGCCGGGTCTCGTTCCACAATGCACCCAGCCTCCTGAACACTGTACCTAATTAAGTTAGTGTATCGAACTAGCTGATAGGACCCCACTTCAAACAAACCGAACTATCCCTTTAAGAAAATCTTAATAAACAAGAGTAAAGAAAAGATATCTTGAGGTGAGAGGTCAAGGAATCCCTTTGAAAATAGTTTTTACCTGATGAAAATTGAGGCTAACTTTGGAGCGTTATTTAGCCCCCTCCTCAACAAGCTAGCATGAAGCAAATACATAGCCAGAAGCTCCAGTTTTGTCAGGAAAGTAGTTCCGGCTATTTGCTTCAATGTCTCGTAATGTATAATTCATAACAGGGTATAATTAGTATATGTCTCTCTGACTCTGTCTCTCTCTCTCTCTCTCTCTCTCTCTCTCTCTCTCTCTCTCTCTAGCTAGTAGTGTTGACTCCAGAACTCCAGCCGCCTGCAACTGGAAGCTCCTCCCCTCAGATTGACATCTCATTTTGTGCCAGAGACTCCGCCTCCCCAACTCCAAACTCCGTCCACAAGGTTAGCACTGCCACCGAGGTGTGCACCATGCCACAACACCAAAGGTATGCTTTCATTTGCAACTATTTGCATTATACAGGGGGGGGGGGGGGGGGGGGGGGGAATTCCCTATTGAATTTTTCTAAATTATCCACCTTATTTTTGAATGCCCCACTGTAAAAAATAATTGTGGGTACAAGGTCTGGTCTAACGTGACTTATTGTTGCAGCTTGCCATTTCCTTTGTTATACTCGGCTGCAGACCCGAATTATAAACCGGAAGCTGGAGCACGTTATAAAAGTTATAAATATAGTCACGTTATAAACAACTAACCAACGCTGGGGGTCCGAATGGAAACAGTGTTACTCGAAATGGTTAAAAGTTCAATCAATTTGGTCATTCAGTGGCGTTTTACTGCCATGTAAAGTAACTAACGCTAGCCGCTAGCATTAGCTACACTAGCCGACTACCCACAATGCATTACGTTATCCCAGCACTCGAACGACACGGCTGTAGAGCAGAATGGCTCTGCTGTAAAGACGTTTTTTTGGGTCAACTTAAAATAGTCTTTTACACCGGAAGAAGCACCCATCAGGCAGATCAGGCAAAAATGGCCGCCAAAAATAAGGTGGATATGTTTTGATGATTTCCTCTCATTTTTCCTTTTCAAAGAGTTTGCAAGTCACGGAATAGAGAGCCAAAGTCACGCCCTCTTCCGGTTTAGGCATACGAGCCAAGGGATTTCATCAAATGCTTATCCACCTTATTTTTGGCGGCCATTTTGCCTTACGTTAACTATGGGTTCTATTTCCGGTGTAACCAATTTAGATAACCCCCCAGCCCCCGACAAAAAAAACGTCTATGAGGATTTTACCCTTTTACAGCAGAGCCATTCTGCTCTACAGCCGTGTCGTTCGGGTGCTGGGATAACGTAATGCATTGTGGGTAGTCGGCTACTAACTGTGGCTAATGTTAGCGGCTAGCTAGCTATGTTACATGGCAGTAAAACGCCACCAAATTGATTTAACTTTTAACCATTCCGAGTAACACAGATTTCGAGTTTCCATACGGACCCCCAGCGTTGGTTAGTTGTTTATAACGTGACTATATTTATAACTTTTATAACGGACTCCAGCTTCCGGTTTATAATTCGGGTCTGCAGCCAGAGCGGCAACAATGAGTCACGTTAAACCGGACCTTGTACCCACGATTCTTTTTTACAGTGGGGCATTCAAAAATAAGGTGGATAGAAATAGTTTTACTTGGTCAAACCAAGTGATTCAGATACCATATAACATTTCACTCGGAACAAAGCTTAAAAAGATTGCGGGTAAAAAAAACAAAGACGTTTTATTTTTAACTTTTGGTCCGAGTGGAATGTTCTGTGGTCTCTTGTGATAATAAATATAGCTGAATTGCTTGGTTTGACCAAGTAAATATACGCATTTTAAAGAATGGCGGATTAAATCTGTTTGTTCGTATGCCTAAACCGGAAGAGGGCGTGACTTTGGCTCTCTATATGCGATGTGCTGTATCGGTATGCTTTGATTCGCTGATACATGAATTGATTGACAGGGAGGACGGAGAGGGGCCCGTCAAGATGACGATAACACCACCTGGAAAGCAGGAAGAGGAGTTGGCGAAACAATCCCCCCTCTCACCACCGGGCGGAGTGACGTCTAACGGCCAGGCCCCCCGCTCCTACTCGAGGTCGCTGAGCCACATCAGCGAAGGCAGTGCCGACGGCGCGGTCCTGACGGACAAGTCTGCCTGCGGTTCGAGGGAGGCGGCCCCTTCGCCATCCGGGATCTCCATCAATGCCGTTGGAATGGAGACGCCCGATAGAACGCCCAGACTCCCCAGTAGAATCCCCGGACAGATCGCGGACGCCAAATCGTCACCAAAGACGGTAGCCGTCGCTGAAGAAACCGACATCTCGGATCTCCGCCTGGCGGAGGAGCAACCTACAGAAGACGACAGGGAAATTCAGAAGGATAAATTCAGTGCTTCCCTTGATGCCTCCACCTCCAGGACTGAAAGTGCGAACCCTAACACGCAGTCCAATAACACACAGTCCAGTAACACACAGTCCAGTAACACACAGTCCAATAACACACAGTCCAGTAGCACACAGTCCAGTAGCACACAGTCCAATAACACACAGTCCAGTAGCACACAGTCCAGTAGCACACAGTCCAATAACACACAGTCCAGTAGCACACAGTCCAGTAGCACACAGTCCAATAACACACAGTCCAGTAGCACACAGTCCAGTAGACTCTCAGAAAGCCTAGACGTGACCTACACAGCCTGCCGGGTGTCAGTGGAGGAGGAGGAGAGCTCGGTAGAGGACAGTGGGGTGGAAGAGGCGCTGGGAGCCCTCATCTCTTCTCTGGACGATTACAGAGGACAGTTCCCCGAGTTACAGCTGCTGGAGCAAGAGCTGGGCCTGCTCAACGTTACACTGAAGGTGAGATGGAAGTGTACGTCACTTTTTATTCCAAAGTAGAAATGAGTGCGCTTCGCGAATACTTCTTGATATGTGAAAGCCGTGCTCTGATTGGTTGAATTGCAAGAAATGAGCAGGGTTCGGACTTTCCTGCCCCTACAGAAAGCTCACCACACACCACAGTGCTCTGCCTGCCTGGGAGATGTTAGTAGAAGAAGCCTTTGCAATGAGTGCAAGGACTCCTTGGAGATATGAGGTTTCTGCAGGATTGACTCAATGTTTGATATAAGGGTGTAACCAGGTTTGTGTGGCTGTGTGTGTGTGTGTGTGTGTGTGTGTGTGTGTGTGTGTGTGTGTGTGTGTGTGTGTGTGTGTGTGCGTGTGCGTGTGCGTACATGTGTGTGTGTCTGTGTGCGTGTTTGCAGGGCGGTAGGTGCAGCCGGTCGGTCAGTGTTGTCAGCCTCAGCGTGGAGACGGCTCTGGGCAGCTTCGACTTCCTCAACACCTCCGACATGGAGGAGGAAGAGGAGGAAGAGGGCGAGAAGAGGAGTAGAAACGGCAGGTTAGTCACCAGAACTAGAAATCTGCGTGTTTCGCGCGCCCCCATTTTCTCTAGGGAGGAGACTCGAAAGTCGGCACTGCACTCTGTCGGGCCCCCAGCAGCGCAAACTTGCTTTTTGTGTTGCCAGTAGGTGGCGCTATGCCTATGCACGTGTCCCAATTGCACAGAATTCGGCAGTGCGCTCTTCCGGGTCCCCGGCAGGGCACTCCTCGAGTTTGAAGTCGATCGGATGAATGGTTCTCGAGATAGGACCATTTCAAATCTAAAACATTTGCTTTAGCACCACCTGTGGACGAATTGTTTTTGTTTTTTTTCCCCCCCGCGCCAGATTCATGCCAGACCCTGGAAAAGTGTTTCGGCAAAGTCTGAAGGCAATTGGAGTAACTTGCCTTGCAAATCCGGTAGGGGTGTCACGATACACTCCGTTCATGATACGATACGATACACGATATTGGGTTCACGATAACGATACGATACGATATTTTAACAATATTTTTTTGCGATCGATTTGTAAGTTGAGGGGGCATCCTCCACGCTAATTTGAGTAATTTCACCATTTTCATCCTCCATGTCTGTAACGTCCCTCGTCTGTTCAAACAAAGCAATGAAAAGGAGAGCGAGCATGCAATCAGATGCAGATCAGTCTTCTCGCGATATGAGATTTAATCTCAACGATACATATTGTCACGTTTTGATATCGCGATATATTGTGGGACGATATATTGTGACATCCCTAAAATCCTGTCATACAAACTGACGGACATACTACATCCTGTACATACACACCAGTCTTACAATAAATGATTTGTGAGTACAGGAGGAACTCTTTGAGGAGCCATCTGCTATAAAAACTTAGCACTCTATTCATCTCAGCCTTTTTAAACACTCTTTGCCCCATTGTCAAGTTACAAAACTGAAGTGAACTTTGAAAAGAAACTAATAATATGAGATAACATGTCAGATGTGATAACAATCATAACCATTTAAGCCTAAATATCATTTCCAAGATGACAAATGATTAGTTTTTGCAGGAATAGCACTTTGATTTAGCTCCAGCAATGTCGAACTTGTACTGTTGAGGAGTCTCATATTGTGGTAGTTTGCTGCCATCTAGTG
>NC_139652.1:4761315-4766315 GCF_964638095.1 Poromitra crassiceps
ATGTCACTTACACCCCTCTGGTTCATGTCACTTACACCCCTCTGGTTCATGTCACTTACACCCCTCTGGTTCATGTCACTTACACCCCTCTGGTTCATGTCACTTACACTCCTCTGGTTCATGTCACTTACGCCCCTCTGGTTCATGTCACTTACACTCCTCTGGTTCATGTCACTTACACTCCTCTGGTTCATGTCACTTACACTCCTCTGGTTCATGTCACTTACGCCCCTCTGGTTCATGTCACTTACACCCCTCTGGTTCATGTCACTTACACTCCTCTGGTTCATGTCACTTAAGCCCCTCTGGTTCATGTCACTTACACTCCTCTGGTTCATGTCACTTACACTCCTCTGGTTCATGTCACTTAAGCCCCTCTGGTTCATGTCACTTACACTCCTCTGGTTCATGTCACTTACACTCCTCTGGTTCATGTCACTTACACTCCTCTGGTTCATGTCACTTACACCCCTCTGGTTCATGTCACTTACACTCCTCTGGTTCATGTCACTTACACTCCTCTGGTTCATGTCACTTACACCCCTCTGGTTCATGTCACTTACACTCCTCTGGTTCATGTCACTTACACCCCTCTGGTTCATGTCACTTACACTCCTCTGGTTCATGTCACTTACACTCCTCTGGTTCATGTCACTTACACTCCTCTGGTTCATGTCACTTAAGCCCCTCTGGTTCATGTCACTTACACTCCTCTGGTTCATGTCACTTACACTCCTCTGGTTCATGTCACTTACACTCCTCTGGTTCATGTCACTTACACTCCTCTGGTTCATGTCACTTACGCTCCTCTGGTTCATGTCACTTACACTCCTCTGGTTCATGTCACTTAAGCCCCTCTGGTTCATGTCACTTACACTCCTCTGGTTCATGTCACTTACACTCCTCTGGTTCATGTCACTTACGCCCCTCTGGTTCATGTCACTTACACTCCTCTGGTTCATGTCACTTACGCTCCTCTGGTTCATGTCACTTACACTCCTCTGGTTCATGTCACTTACACTCCTCTGGTTCATGTCACTTACACTCCTCTGGTTCATGTCACTTAAGCCCCTCTGGTTCATGTCACTTACACTCCTCTGGTTCATGTCACTTACACTCCTCTGGTTCATGTCACTTACACTCCTCTGGTTCATGTCACTTACGCCCCTCTGGTTCATGTCACTTACACCCCTCTGGTTCATGTCACTTACACTCCTCTGGTTCATGTCACTTACACCCCTCTGGTTCATGTCACTTACACTCCTCTGGTTCATGTCACTTACACCCCTCTGGTTCATGTCACTTACACTCCTCTGGTTCATGTCACTTACGCCCCTCTGGTTCATGTCACTTACACCCCTCTGGTTCATGTCACTTACACTCCTCTGGTTCATGTCACTTACACTCCTCTGGTTCATGTCACTTACACTCCTCTGGTTCATGTCACTTACACTCCTCTGGTTCATGTCACTTACACTCCTCTGGTTCATGTCACTTAAGCCCCTCTGGTTCATGTCACTTACACTCCTCTGGTTCATGTCACTTACACTCCTCTGGTTCATGTCACTTACACTCCTCTGGTTCATGTCACTTACGCCCCTCTGGTTCATGTCACTTACACCCCTCTGGTTCATGTCACTTACACCCCTCTGGTTCATGTCACTTACACCCCTCTGGTTCATGTCACTTACACCCCTCTGGTTCATGTCACTTACACCCCTCTGGTTCATGTCACTTACACTCCTCTGGTTCATGTCACTTACGCCCCTCTGGTTCATGTCACTTACACTCCTCTGGTTCATGTCACTTACACTCCTCTGGTTCATGTCACTTACACTCCTCTGGTTCATGTCACTTACACTCCTCTGGTTCATGTCACTTACACCCCTCTGGTTCATGTCACTTACACTCCTCTGGTTCATGTCACTTACGCCCCTCTGGTTCATGTCACTTACACTCCTCTGGTTCATGTCACTTACACTCCTCTGGTTCATGTCACTTAAGCCCCTCTGGTTCATGTCACTTACACTCCTCTGGTTCATGTCACTTACACTCCTCTGGTTCATGTCACTTAAGCCCCTCTGGTTCATGTCACTTACACTCCTCTGGTTCATGTCACTTACACTCCTCTGGTTCATGTCACTTAAGCCCCTCTGGTTCATGTCACTTACACTCCTCTGGTTCATGTCACTTACACTCCTCTGGTTCATGTCACTTAAGCCCCTCTGGTTCATGTCACTTACACTCCTCTGGTTCATGTCACTTAAGCCCCTCTGGTTCATGTCACTTACACTCCTCTGGGTCATGTCACTTAAGCCCCTCTGGTTCATGTCACTTACACTCCTCTGGTTCATGTCACTTACACTCCTCTGGTTCATGTCACTTACGCCCCTCTGGTTCATGTCACTTACACCCCTCTGGTTCATGTCACTTACACTCCTCTGGTTCATGTCACTTACACTCCTCTGGTTCATGTCACTTACACTCCTCTGGTTCATGTCACTTACACTCCTCTGGTTCATGTCACTTACACCCCTCTGGTTCATGTCACTTACACTCCTCTGGTTCATGTCACTTACACTCCTCTGGTTCATGTCACTTACACTCCTCTGGTTCATGTCACTTAAGCCCCTCTGGTTCATGTCACTTACACCCCTCTGGTTCATGTCACTTACACTCCTCTGGTTCATGTCACTTACACTCCTCTGGTTCATGTCACTTACGCCCCTCTGGTTCATGTCACTTACACCCCTCTGGTTCATGTCACTTACACTCCTCTGGTTCATGTCACTTACACCCCTCTGGTTCATGTCACTTACACTCCTCTGGTTCATGTCACTTACACCCCTCTGGTTCATGTCACTTACACTCCTCTGGTTCATGTCACTTACGCCCCTCTGGTTCATGTCACTTACACTCCTCTGGTTCATGTCACTTACACTCCTCTGGTTCATGTCACTTACACTCCTCTGGTTCATGTCACTTACACTCCTCTGGTTCATGTCACTTACACTCCTCTGGTTCATGTCACTTACACTCCTCTGGTTCATGTCACTTACACTCCTCTGGTTCATGTCACTTACACTCCTCTGGTTCATGTCACTTACACTCCTCTGGTTCATGTCACTTACACTCCTCTGGTTCATGTCACTTACACTCCTCTGGTTCATGTCACTTACACTCCTCTGGTTCATGTCACTTACACTCCTCTGGTTCATGTCACTTAAGCCCCTCTGGTTCATGTCACTTACACTCCTCTGGTTCATGTCACTTACACTCCTCTGGTTCATGTCACTTAAGCCCCTCTGGTTCATGTCACTTACACTCCTCTGGTTCATGTCACTTACACTCCTCTGGTTCATGTCACTTAAGCCCCTCTGGTTCATGTCACTTACACTCCTCTGGTTCATGTCACTTACACTCCTCTGGTTCATGTCACTTAAGCCCCTCTGGTTCATGTCACTTACACTCCTCTGGTTCATGTCACTTAAGCCCCTCTGGTTCATGTCACTTACACTCCTCTGGGTCATGTCACTTAAGCCCCTCTGGTTCATGTCACTTACACTCCTCTGGTTCATGTCACTTACACTCCTCTGGTTCATGTCACTTACGCCCCTCTGGTTCATGTCACTTACACCCCTCTGGTTCATGTCACTTACACTCCTCTGGTTCATGTCACTTACACTCCTCTGGTTCATGTCACTTACACTCCTCTGGTTCATGTCACTTACACTCCTCTGGTTCATGTCACTTACACCCCTCTGGTTCATGTCACTTACACTCCTCTGGTTCATGTCACTTACACTCCTCTGGTTCATGTCACTTACACTCCTCTGGTTCATGTCACTTAAGCCCCTCTGGTTCATGTCACTTACACCCCTCTGGTTCATGTCACTTACACTCCTCTGGTTCATGTCACTTACACTCCTCTGGTTCATGTCACTTACGCCCCTCTGGTTCATGTCACTTACACCCCTCTGGTTCATGTCACTTACACTCCTCTGGTTCATGTCACTTACACCCCTCTGGTTCATGTCACTTACACTCCTCTGGTTCATGTCACTTACACCCCTCTGGTTCATGTCACTTACACTCCTCTGGTTCATGTCACTTACGCCCCTCTGGTTCATGTCACTTACACTCCTCTGGTTCATGTCACTTACACTCCTCTGGTTCATGTCACTTACACTCCTCTGGTTCATGTCACTTACACTCCTCTGGTTCATGTCACTTACACTCCTCTGGTTCATGTCACTTACACTCCTCTGGTTCATGTCACTTACACTCCTCTGGTTCATGTCACTTAAGCCCCTCTGGTTCATGTCACTTACACTCCTCTGGTTCATGTCACTTACACTCCTCTGGTTCATGTCACTTAAGCCCCTCTGGTTCATGTCACTTACACTCCTCTGGTTCATGTCACTTACACTCCTCTGGTTCATGTCACTTAAGCCCCTCTGGTTCATGTCACTTACACTCCTCTGGTTCATGTCACTTACACTCCTCTGGTTCATGTCACTTAAGCCCCTCTGGTTCATGTCACTTACACTCCTCTGGTTCATGTCACTTACACTCCTCTGGTTCATGTCACTTAAGCCCCTCTGGTTCATGTCACTTACACTCCTCTGGTTCATGTCACTTAAGCCCCTCTGGTTCATGTCACTTACACTCCTCTGGGTCATGTCACTTAAGCCCCTCTGGTTCATGTCACTTACACTCCTCTGGTTCATGTCACTTACACTCCTCTGGTTCATGTCACTTACGCCCCTCTGGTTCATGTCACTTACACCCCTCTGGTTCATGTCACTTACACTCCTCTGGTTCATGTCACTTACACTCCTCTGGTTCATGTCACTTACACTCCTCTGGTTCATGTCACTTACACTCCTCTGGTTCATGTCACTTACACCCCTCTGGTTCATGTCACTTACACTCCTCTGGTTCATGTCACTTACACTCCTCTGGTTCATGTCACTTAAGCCCCTCTGGTTCATGTCACT